>NC_135233.1:190807331-191130109 GCF_051348905.1 Ranitomeya variabilis
GCCCACATACTGTATGTCTTTTTCCTGTCAATCAATTTGAGCACTGAATGTTGATTAATAAGGTAATTGTTAATATTGCTGTTAATAGAGATAAGCTGATGGATCTGCGTAGGATCAATTTTGAGACACATTTCCTGAAATTTTCAGGTACTCACAAATTAGAACACTTTGTGATTCACCTTGCGAGATTTGGAAAAAAAAATAAATGCCCGTCGCCATTTCACAGACTGCTGAAGAATTAGAAAAAGGACTAACAAAATGTGATTGTACCCTACAGCACTGAACCACATTGACAATGGAAGTGGAGGTCTCAGTCTATGAATAATAATTTAAAGATTCAAGTGTTAGGGAAGTGCAGGACTTGCATAGTCAGTGTGAATATGAATAGAGAGGTGGTAGATCAGCAGAGTTAGTGTGACATATAAAGAGTTGCTAAACTTGCATTGTCAGTGTGAATGTGAATTGAGAGGTGATGGAGCAGCAGAGCTTGTGTAATATAGGGAGGTGCTGGACCTGCATTGTCAGTGTGAATATGACTCGAGAGGTGGAGGATCTGCAGAGTTAATGTGACATATAGAGAGTTGTTGAACCTGCATAGTCAGTGTGAATGTGAATTGAGAGGTGATGGACCTGCAGAGTTAATGTGATATATAGAGTGTTGCTGAACCACCATAGTCAGTGTGAATATGAATAGAAAGTTGGTGGACCTGCAGAGTTAGTGTGATATACAGGAAGGTACTGGACCTGCATAGTCAGTGTGAATGTGAATCGAGAGGTGATGGACCTGCAGAGTTAGTGTGATATGTAGGAAGGTGCTGTAGCTGCATTGTCATTGTGAATGTGACTCGAGAGGTGGAGGATCTGCAGAGCTAGTGTGATATATAGGAAGGTGCTGTACCTGCATAGTCAGTGTGAATGTGAATTGAGAGGTGATGGACCTGCAGAGTTAATGTGATATATAGAGTGTTGCTGAACCACCATAGTCAGTGTGAATATGAATAGAAAGTTGGTGGACCTGCAGAGTTAGTGTGTTATACAGGAAAATACTGGACCTGCATAGTCAGTGTGAATGTGAATCGAGAGGTGATGGATTTGCAGAATTAGTGTGATATATAGGAAGGTGCTGTACCTGCATCGTCAGTGTGAATGTGAATCGAGAGGTGATTGACCTGCAGAGTTAGTGTGATATATAGGAAGGTACTTGACCTGCATAGTCGGTGTGAATGTGAATCGAGAGGTGCTGGACCTGCAGAGTTAGTGTGATATATAGGAAGATCCTGGACCTGCATAGTCAGTGTGAATGTGAATCGAGAGGTGATGGACTTGCAGAGTTAGTGTGATATATAGGAAGGTCATGGACCTGCATAGTCAGTGGGAATGTGAATCGAGAGATGATGGACTTGCAGAGTTAGTGTGATATATAGGAAGGTACTTGACCTGCATAGTCGGTGTGAATGTGAATCGAGAGGTGCTGGACCTGCAGAGTTAGTGTGATATATAGGAAGGTGCTGTATCTGCATAGTCAGTGTAAATGTGAATCGAGAGGTGATGGATTTGCAGAGTTAGTGTGATATATAGGAAGGTGCTGTAGCTGCATTGTCATTGTGAATGTGACTCGAGAGGTGGAGGATCTGCAGAGCTAGTGTGATATATAGGAAGGTGCTGTACCTGCATAGTCAGTGTGAATGTGAATTGAGAGGTGATGGACCTGCAGAGTTAATGTGATATATAGAGTGTTGCTGAACCACCATAGTCAGTGTGAATATGAATAGAAAGTTGGTGGACCTGCAGAGTTAGTGTGATATACAGGAAGGTACTGGACCTGCATAGTCAGTGTGAATGTGAATCGAGAGGTGATGGATTTGCAGAGTTAGTGTGATATATAGGAAGGTGCTGTACCTGCATCATCAGTGTGAATGTGAATCGAGAGGTGATTGACCTGCAGAGTTAGTGTGATATATAGGAGGTACTTGACCTGCATAGTCGGTGTGAATGTGAATCGAGAGGTGCTGGACCTGCAGAGTTAGTGTGATATATAGGAAGATCCTGGACCTGCATAGTCAGTGTGAATGTGAATCGAGAGGTGATGGATCTGCAGAGTTAGTGTGATATATAGGAAGGTGCTGTACCTGCATAGTCAATGTGAATGTGAATCAAGAGGTGCTGGACCTGCAGAGTTAGTGTGATATATAGGAAGGTGCTGTACCTGCATAGTCAGTGTGAATCTGAATTGATTAATCTGTGATATACTGCAGTAACAGCATCTTAACAGCCTTTCTTATCATTCACACACTGCAAGCAACAAGGGCAATTTCTCTCTCTTATTATTGACTTTTCAGTTAGCAAATCAAATGGTGCGATAAAATTTGGTGAAACTGGCAAATTCACATTTCAAAAGATTCACTCATCTCTTCTTGTGAATAATCAAATAACTATGACTTATTCCATCCAAGGACCATACGAAAGACCAGGGGGCAGTCATTACGGGTGGAAGAAAGGCAATTCTGGCAGCTGAATATAAAAGGGTTCTTTACAGTTAGAGCAGTCAGACTGTGGAATGCCGACCACAAGAGGTAGTAATGTCCGACACTATTATAGCTTTTATACAAGGGCCGAATGATTTCCTCAATTGCGGGTTATAGATAATTTAGTGACAAAATGTACAATTGGTGGAGGAAAGTTGAACTTGATGGACCGAGGGCTTTTTTCAACCTATGTAAGTATGTATGGTAACTATGTAGATACAGTTTTTTTGTTGAGGATGCTAAATCGAAATCCGCCCAAAATCTGAATAAGAGTGTATTTGAATTTGTTTTTGGAGTGGATCAGCATCAAAATCCTCATCTAAAGCTCTGATAACATACCCTTAAAGTTTTTACAGTCCCCTAGAGATGTAGGACAGCAGAATTTGCCATTAGGCACAATGTAGTCAGTTAATTCTCGTTCTTTTTACTTACATTCATTATATACCTTCAAGGACAAGATTCAGCAGATGCACCATATTCATCAGGTCAAAGAAGCAGTTCAAAGACAGATTGAGCTATTCTGTGTATAGTTGGTGAGATACCGTTCCACGCTCCTCGCTAAGGGGATACAACTATACTTTTTATATCATCAGTCAATTCCGAAGAGATTTTGCTAATTTCTGTCAGAACCTAAAAGCTTTGGAATTGTTTAAAGGGGTTGTCTGATTTCAGAGAAAAATCTAGTAAAGGCTTGATGAGATTTAAAATAATAGCCATCATTCCTTCCTGAAGCCCCTGGTGCTCCAATGCTGCTCCTGCGGCTCCTTGCTGATCTGACAAGGCTGCAGTGATGATGTCCTATCTACAGAACGGTGCCGCCATGTGCTGTAGAGTAGACAGAACATCATCAATGCTGCAGTCCTATTAGAGAGTTGGTGCTGGAGGACCAGGAGCGTCAGTAGGTCATTAATGAGGATTTTGCTGTTTTAAAGTTGACTAATACTTTCGGATGAATTACGGTACTCTGGAACCAGACGACTCCTTTAAGCATTTCATCTTAACTGTCACATGAGGCAACAAATATGTGCAAATATTTCAACCTTAGCTCCAATTTGCACTAGAAAACTCCCCATCAAGTTCTATGGTAATTCTGATTAGGGAATGAGTTGTGTATTGCTTTTTGTCTTCTCAATAGACATCCACAATGCTCCTAACAGCATGGAGACAAGAAGCCACATTTATGAGGACAGGGAAGCGGGGGACAGGGACATTTCGGCAAGAAAGTGGGAAAATGTAAAATCTTGTATCCACAGACTCACAGTTAAAATTTGCTGGCTGGAGAACTACAAGTTCCACAGACAATAAGCGAGGCAAGCTGGGTGGAGCAGGGGCTGCATTTCATATGTAGGGCTGCAGATAAGTGCATAGTTAGACATGATGTCATAGTTTGTGATACGGCTACGTTCACATTTGCGTTGTGCGCCGCAGCGTCGGCGCCGCAGCGCACGACGCAAACAAAAACGCGGCAAAACGCACGCTAAAACGCTGCGTTTTGCGCCGCATGCGTCCTTTTTGGCCGAAAGTTGGACGCAAAAAAAATGCAACTTGATGCGTTTCTTGCGTCCAACGCTTGCGGCCATGCGGCGCAAAACGCAGCACAACGCATGTCCATGCGCCCCCATGTTAAATATAGGGGCGCATGACGCATGCGGCGACGCTGCGGCGCCCGACGCTGCGGCGCTGACCGCAAATGTGAACGTAGCCTAACTGTTGCATTTGTTTGGGGTATTGTTTGTCCGAGTTGCTGTTAAAAAAAGGATCTTGTGATTTAAGTATTTGTAGTGTTGGTGGTAAGGGACTCTATAAATCGGAGGATAGACAGGTGTTGGTGGTAAGGGACTCTATAATTAGAAGGCCAGACAGGTGTTGGTGGTGAGGGACTCTATAATTAGGAGGCCAGACAGGTGTTGGTGGTAAGGGACTCTATAATTAGAAGGCCAGACAGGTGTTGGTGGTGGGGGACTCTATAATTAGGAGGCCAGACAGATGTTGGTGGTGAGGGACTCTATAATTAGGAGGCCAGTCAGGTGTTGGTGGTAAGGGACTCTATAATTAGGAGGACAGACAGGTGTTGGTGGTAAGTGACTCTATAATTAGCAGTCCAGACAGATGTAGGTGGTGAGGGACTCTATAATTAGGAGTCCAGACAGGTGTTGGTAGTGAGGGACTCTATAATTAGGAGGCCAGACAGGTGTTGGTGGTAAGGGACTCTATAATTAGGAGGACAGACAGGTGTTGGTGGTGAGGGACTCTATAATTAGGAGGCCAGATAGGTGTTGGTGGTAAGGGACTGTATAATTAAGTGGCCAGACAGGTGTTGGTGGTGAGGGACTCTATAATTAGGAGGCCAGATAGGTGTTGGTGGTAAGGGACTCTATAATTAGGAGGCCAGAAAGGTGTTGGTGGTATAGGACTGTATAATTAAGAGGCCAGACAGGTGTTGGTGGTAAGGGACTCTATAATTAGGAGGCCAGACAGGTGTTGGTGGTAAGGGACTCTATAATTAGGAGGCCAGAAAGGTGTTGGTGGTAAGGGACTCTATAATTAGGAGGCCAGACAGGTGTTGGTGGTAAGGGACTGTATAATTAGGAGTCCAGACAGGTATTGGTGGTGAGGGACTCTATAATTAGGAGGCCAGACAGGTGTTGGTGGTAAGGGACTCTATAATTAGGAGGCCAGAAAGGTGCTGGTGGTAAGGGACTGTATAATTAAGAGGCCAGACAGGTGTTGGTGGTGAGGGACTCTATAATTAGGAGGCCAGATAGGTGTTGGTGGTAAGGGACTCTATAATTAGGAGTCCAGACAGGTGTTGGTGGTGAGGGACTCTATAATTAGGAGGCCAGACAGGTGTTGGTGGTAAGGGACTCTATAATTAGGAGGACAGACAGGTGTTGGTGGTAAGGGACTCTATAATTAGGAGTCCAGACAGGTGTTGGTGGTGAGGGTCTCTACAATTAGGAGGCCAGAAAGGTGTTGGTGGTAAGGGACTCTATAATTAGGAGGCCAGAAAGGTGTTGGTGGTAAGAGACTCTATGATTAGGACGCCAGACAGGTGTTGGTGGTAAGGGACTCTTTAATTAGGAGCCCAGACAGGTGTTGATGTTAAAGGACTCTATAATTAAGAGGACAGACAGGTGTTGGTGGTGAGAGACTCTATAATTAGGAGGCCAGACAGGTGTTGGTGGTAAGGGACTCTATAATTAAGAGGACAGACAGGTGTTGGTAGTAAAGGATCCTATAATTAGGAGTCCAGACAGGTGTTGGTGGTGAGTGACTATAATTAGGAGGCGAGAAAGGTGTTGGTGGTACGGGACTCTGTAATTAGGAGGCCAGACAGATGTTGATGGTAAAGGACTCTATAATTAAGAGGACAGACAGGTGTTGGTAGTAAAGGACTCTATAATTAGGAGTCCAGACAGGTGTTGGTGGTGAGTGACTCTATAATTAGGAGGCCAGAAAGGTATTGGTGGTAAGGGACTCTATAATTAGGAGGCCAGACAGATGTTGATGGTAAATGACTCTATAATTAGGAGGCCAGAAAGGTATTGGTGGTAAGGGACTCTATAATTAGGAGGCCAGACAGGTGTTGATGGTAAAGTACTCTATAATTAGGAGGACAGACAGGTGTTGGTGGTAAGGGACTTTATAATTAGGAGTCCAGACAGGTGTTGGTGGTGAGGGACTCTATAATTAGGAGTCCAGACAGGTGTTGGTGGTAAGGGACTCTATAATTAGGAGGACACACAGGTGTTGGTAGTAAAGGACTCTATAATTAGGAGTCCAGACAGGTGTTGGTGGTGAGGGACTCTATAATTAGGAGTCCAGACAGGTGTTGGTAGTAAAGGACTCTATAATTAGGAGGCCAGACAGGTGTTTGTGGTAAGGGACTCTATAATTAGGAGGCCAGACAGGTGTTGGTTGTAAGGGACTCTATAATTAGGAGGCCAGAAAGGTGTTGGTGGTAAGGGACTCTATAAGGAGGCCAGAAAGGTGTTGGTGGTAAGGGACTGTATAATTAAGAGGCCAGACAGGTGTTGGTGGTGAGGGACTCTATAATTAGGAGGCCAGACAGGTGTTGGTGGTAAGGGACTCTATAATTAGGAGGCCAGAAAGGTGTTGGTGGTAAGGGACTCTATAATTAGGAGGCCAGACAGGTGTTGGTGGTAAGGGACTGTATAATTAGGAGTCCAGACAGGTGTTGGTGGTGAGGGACTCTATAATTAGGAGGCCAGACAGGTGTTGGTGGTAAGGGACTCTATAATTAGGAGGCCAGAAAGGTGTTGGTGGTAAGGGACTGTATAATTAAGAGGCCAGACAGGTGTTGGTGGTGAGGGACTCTATAATTAGGAGGCCAGATAGGTGTTGGTGGTAAGGGACTCTATAATTAGGAGTCCAGACAGGTGTTGGTGGTGAGGGACTCTATAATTAGGAGGCCAGACAGGTGTTGGTGGTAAGGGACTCTATAATTAGGAGGACAGACAGGTGTTGGTGGTAAGGGACTCTATAATTAGGAGTCCAGACAGGTGTTGGTGGTGAGGGTCTCTACAATTAGGAGGCCAGAAAGGTGTTGGTGGTAAGGAACTTTATAATTAGGAGGCCAGAAAGGTGTTGGTGGTAAGAGACTCTATGATTAGGACGCCAGACAGGTGTTGGTGGTAAAGGACTCTATAATTAGGAGGCCAGACAGGTGTTGGTGGTAAGGGACTCTATAAAAAGGAGGCCAGACATTTGTTGGAGGTAAGGGACTATAATTTGGTGGCCAGACAGGTGTTGGTGGTAAGGGACTCTATAAATAGGAGGACAGACAGGTGATGGTGGTAAGGGACTCTATAATTAGGAGTCCAGACAGGTGTTGGTGGTGAGGGACTCTATAAATAGGATGCCAGACAGGTGTTGGTGGTGAGGGACTCTATAATTAGGAGGCCAGACAGGTGTTGGTGGTAAGGGACTCTATAATTAGGAGGCCAGAAAGGTGTTGGTGGTAAGGGACTGTATAATTAAGAGGCCAGACAGGTGTTGGTGGTGAGGGACTCTATAATTAGGAGGCCAGATAGGTGTTGGTGGTGAGGGACTCTATAATTAGGAGGCCAGACAGGTGTTGGTGGTAAGGGACTCTATAATTAGGAGGACAGACAGGTGTTGGTGGTAAGGGACTCTATAATTAGGAGTCCAGACAGGTGTTGGTGGTGAGGGTCTCTACAATTAGGAGGCCAGAAAGGTGTTGGTGGTAAGGAACTTTATAATTAGGAGGCCAGAAAGGTGTTGGTGGTAAGAGACTCTATAATTAGGAGGACAGACAGGTGATGGTGGTAAGGGACTCTATAATTAAGAGTCCAGACAGGTGTTGGTGGTGAGGGACTCTATAAATAGGATGCCAGACAGGTGTTGGTGATAAGGGACTCTATAATTAAGAGGACAGACAGGTGTTGGTAGTAAAGGACTCTATAATTAGGAGTCCAGACAGGTGTTGGTGGTGACGGACTCTATAATTAGGAGGCCAGACAGGTGTTGGTGGTGAGTGACTCTATAATTAGGAGGCCAGAAAGGTGTTGGTGGTAAGGGACTCTATAATTAGGAGGCCAGAAAGGTATTGGTGGTAAGGGACTCTATAATTAGGAGGCCAGACAGGTGTTGATGTTAAAGGACTCTATAATTAAGAGGACAGACAGGTGTTGGTGATGAGAGACTCTATAATTAGGAGGCCAGACAGGTGTTGGTGGTAAGGGACTCTATAAATAAGAGGACAGACAGGTGTTGGTAGTAAAGGACTCTATAATTAGGAGTCCAGACTGGTGTTGGTGGTGAGTGACTCTATAATTAGGAGGCCAGAAAGGTGTTGGTGGTACGGGACTCTATAATTAGGAGGCCAGACAGATGTTGATGGTAAAGGACTCTATAATTAAGAGGACAGACAGGTGTTGGTAGTAAAGGACTCTATAATTAGGAGTCCAGAAAGGTGTTGGTGGTGAGTGACTCTATAATTAGGAGGCCAGAAAGGTATTGGTGGTAAGGGACTCTATAATTAGGAGGACAGACAGATGTTGATGGTAAAGGACTCTATAATTAGGAGGCCAGAAAGGTATTGGTGGTAAGGGACTCTATAATTAGGAGGCCAGACAGGTGTTGATGGTAAAGGACTCTATAATTAGGAGGACAGACAGGTGTTGGTGGTAAGGGACTTTATAATTAGGAGTCCAGACAGGTGTTTGTGGTGAGGGACTCTATAATTAGGAGGCCAGACAGGTGTTGGTGGTAAGGGACTCTATAATTAAGAGGACAGACAGGTGTTGGTAGTAAAGGACTCTATAATTAGGAGTCCAGACAGGTGTTGGTGGTGAGGGACTCTATAATTAGGAGGCCAGAAAGGTGTTGGTGGTAAGGGACTCTATAATTAGGAGGCCAGACAGGTGTTTGTGGTAAGGGACTCTATAATTAGGAGGCCAGACAGGTGTTGGTTGTAAGGGACTCTATAATTAGGAGGCCAGAAAGGTGTTGGTGGTAAGGGACTCTATAATTAGGAGGCCAGACAGGTGTTGGTGGTAAAGGACTCTATAATTAGGAGGCCAGACAGGTGTTGGTTGTAAGGGACTCTATAATTAGGAGGCCAGAAAGGTGTTGGTGGTAAGGGACTCTATAATTAGGAGGCCAGAAAGGTGTTGGTGGTAAGGGACTCTATAATTAGGAGTCCAGACAGGTGTTGGTTGTAAGGGACTCTATAATTAGGAGGCCAGAAAGGGGTTGGTGGTGAGGGACTCTGTAATTAGGAGGACAGACAGGTGTCGATGGTAAGGGACTCTATAATTAGGAGGCCAGACAGCTGTTGGTGGTAAAGGACTCTATAATTAGGAATCCAGACAGGTGTTGGTGGTAAGGGACTCTATAATTAGGTGGCCAGACAGGTGTTGGTGGTAAGGGACTCTATAATTAGGAGGACAGACTGGTGTTGGTGGTAAGGGGCTCTATAATTAGGAGGCCAGACAGCTGTTGGTGGTAAAGGACTCTATAATTAGGAGGACAGACAGGTGTTGGTGGTCAGGGACTCTGTAATTAGGAGGACAGACAGGTGTTGATAGTAGGGGACTCTATAATTAGGAGTCCAGACAGGCGTTTGTGGTAAAGGACTCTATAATTAGGAGGCCAGACAGGTGTTTGTAGTAAAGGACTCTATAATTAGGAGGCCAGACAGGTGTTCGTGGTGAGGGACTCTATAATTAGGAGGCCAGAAAGGTGTTGGTGGTAAGGGACTCTATAATTCTTGTTTAAAATTTTGTATACGTCCCCCCATTGATTATTAAACTTAGTTACCATGCGGATGGCCGCAATCAATCAATGGGGGGACGTATACAAAATTTTAAACAAGAATTGGCCTACTGGACAAGCCTAATGGAACGGATGGACTACTCAAGAAGCCGAATGAAGATTCATGCTGCCACTTGCACCTGCTACTTTAATATTTGGATAGAGTGTGCTTGCTGTGCGTTTGCCCTCGCACACTCATCTATTCATACTTTGTTTTTGCTTTCTATTTTTTTTTTTTTTTTTTTTTTTTTTTACTTTTTTGTTTATTTTTTTATTTTTTATTATTATTTTTCATTTTTTTACATTTTTTTATTTATTTTTTCCTCAGTGCTGCTATGTTTAAATATATTTTTTCAATGCTGGACTGGGCTAAAGAAAGAATTTCTTCACGAAAATCTCTTTATATATATTTTTGTATTTATTTTGATCATTTCTTATTATTTTTCCACCAATACCATCTTGTTACCTATTTTTCTTTGGTACTTTCTCATATTTCTTAACTTTTGGACTTGTTCACTCGTGACATAAACCAATGCCATGTATCATTATTTTGCAAGAGCCTACTTTAAGCTCTGTCTATCTAGCTGTAAGGCGGCCGCCAGGGTTTACATATATCTGCAGCCGCATGCGCAGTTGATGGTTTCTGTGCCTGAAAATAGACGCAGGCGCCTGAGACCTCTCATGGTCACATGTTCCATCTCCTTCTTTGCCGGGGATCAACGCATGCGCAGTTCTTGATTGAACTATTATTCACTTCCGGGTCACCGCTCACTGCGCACCTCGCACACCGCTATGCACGGCCGCTCCATGATTCGCCAGTACACAGCTGGTATGTTTTTTACTTTTGATGTGATTAGTATTTAAAGCGTTGTTTGAGGGACCAGTTCATATCCACCTTGAGAAAGACACCACGTGTGTCGGAACGCGTGGGTCCGGGGTTCCTGGAGGCTGGACTGTATGCTGGGGCGACCTTTTGACTGAATTAGGGCCAGGGCTAAGTATTATTCTACTCCGATTCATACAGTTGTGAGTTCATGGCCAGGTAATTTGCTGGTGCTTGTTATTTCGGACCTTATCAGGTCTGGTTGGACCCTCTTATGGGTTGACAACCGTTGTTATCACACTCCTTTTACAAACTTGCTTAGCCTACTGTGACTTGGTCTTCAGGTGAAGGTCCTACTCCTAATGCACATTGTTTTGTTATTTAACATCTGCTTGTACATATATATATGTCGATCTTGCAAGCTTTGTATATTTTCTCCAGCCCAGGGTTAACCCCCTCATGGGTATTTTACCCTTTATTTATGGATCTGTATTTGTTTCTAGCATCCGTCTAGGATTTTTAAATGTTTTTATGTGTGTTCTGGTTCTTTAATAAAGCTTGTTTTGAAACTCTGATTTATGTGAAGTGATCCCTGTTATGTGCATGAAAAATTTGTTTTTCGTATCTATATTTTGACATGCACTAGGAGATCCACACTACATAATAACTGTGGTTATATTAGTTATTGACATTAGCTTGGTGCCCGCTCATTTGTCTGTTTGTTGACAGCTGTTGGTGGTAAAGGACTCTATAATTAGGAGTCCAGACAGGTGTTGGTGGTAAGGGACTCTATAATTAGGTGGCCAGACAGGTGTTGGTGGTAAGGGACTCTAGAATTAGGAGGACAGACTGGTGTTGGTGGTAAGGGACTCTAGAATTAGGAGGCCAGCCAGGTGTTGGTGGTGAGGGACTCTATAATTAGGAGGCCAGACAGGTGTTGGTGGCAAGGGACTCTATAATTAGGAGGACAGACAGGTGTTGGTTGTAAGGGACTCTATAATTAGGAGGCCAGCCAGGTGTTGGTGGTGAGGGACTCTATAATTAGGAGGCCAGAAAGGTGTTGGTGGTAAGGGACTCTATAATTAGGAGGCCAGACAGGTGTTGGTGGTAAAGGACTCTATAATAAGGAGGACAGACAGGTGTTGGTGGTAAGGGACTCTGTAATTAGGAGTACAGACAGATGTTGATGGTAGGGGACTCTATAATTAGGAGTCCAGACAGGCGTTTGTGGTAAAGGACTCTATAATTAGGAGGCCAGACAGGTGTTGATAGTAAAGGACTCTATAATTAGGAGTCCAGACAGGTGTTGGTGGTAAAGGACTCTATAATTAGGTGGCCAGACAGGTATTGGTGGTAAGGGACTCTATAATTAGGAGGCCAGACAGGTGTTGGTGGTGAGGGACTCTATAATTAGGAGGACAGACAGGTGTTGGTGGTGAGGGACTCCATAATTAGGAGGCCAGACAGATGTTGGTGGTAAGGGACTCTATAATTAGGAGGCCAGACAGGTGTTGGTAGTAGAGGACTCTATTATTAGGAGGCCAGACAGGTGTTGGTGGTGAGGGACTCTATAATTAGGAGTCCAGACAGGTGTTTGTGGCAAAAGACTCTATAATTATGAGGACAGACAGGTGTTGGTGGTAAGGGACTCTATAATTAGGAGGCCAGACAGGTGTTGGTGGTGAGGGACTCTATAATTTGGAGGCCAGACAGGTGTTAGTGGTGAGTGACTCTATAATTAGGAGGCCAGACAGGTGTTGGTGGTAAGGGACTCTATAATTAGGAGGCCAGACAGGTGTTGGTGGTAAGGGACTCTATAATTAGGAGGACAGACTAGCTGAAGAGCCCGACGTTGCCTGGGCATAGTAAATATCTATGGTTAGTTATAGCACCTCACTTCTCTTATTTTCCCATCACGCCTCTCATTTTCCCCCTCACATCTCTAATTTTCTCACTTACACCTCTCATTTTCCCCCTCACTCCCTTCATTCCCCCCTCACTCCTCTCATTCCCCCTAACACTTGTCATTTCGACCTCACATCTGTCATTTTCCGATCACTCCACTATTTTCCCTCACTCCTCTCATTTTGCACTCACACCTTTTCATTTTCACCTCACACCCCTCATTTTCACCTCACACCTCTCATTTTCCCCTCAGTATATACATGTTTGTCATCTCCCTTATATATAGTATACACCTGTATGTCATCTCCTGTATATAGTATATACCTGTATGTCATCTCCCTGTAAATGGTATATACCTGCTGTATGTCATCTCCTCCTGTATATTGAATATACCTATGTGTCATCTCCTCCTGTATATAGTATATACCTGTATGTCATCTCTTCTGTATATACTATATACCTGTATGTCATCTCCTCCTATATATAGTATATACCTGTATGTCATCTCCTGTATATAGTATATACCTGTATGCCATCTCCCCTGTATATAGTATATACCTGCTGTATGTCATCTTCTCCTGTATATAGTATATATGTGTGTCATCTCCTCCTGTATATAGTATATACCTGTAAGTCATCTCCTCCCGTATATAGTATATACCTATGTGTCATCTGCTCCTGTATATAGTATATTCCTGTGTGTCATCTCCTCCTGTATATAGTATGTACCTGTATGTCATCTCCTCCTGTATATAGTATATACCTGTGTCATCTGCTCCTGTATATAGTATATATCTGTGTGTCATCTCCTCCTTTATATAGTATATACGTGTGTCATCTCCCCTGTATATAGTATATACCTGTGTGTCATCTCCTCCTGTATATAGTATATACCTGTGTGTCATCTCCTCCTGTATATAGTATATATCTGTGTGTCATCTCCCCTGTATATAGTATGTACCTGTATGTCATCTCCTCCTGTATATAATATAGTACCTGTATGTCATCTCCTCCTGTATATAGTATATACCTGTGTGTCATCTCCTCCTGTATATAGTATATACCGGTGTGTCATCTCCTCTGTATATAGTATAGACCTGTGTGTCATCTCCTCTGTATATAGTATAGACCTGTGTGTCATCTCCCCTGTATATAGTATATACCTGTGTGTCATCTCCCCTGTATATAGTATGTACCTGTACCCACTGTCTCCCAACTTTTGGTTGGCCCACAGATTTCGTATCTCCAGCCGGTATAGTGTGACATCACAGCCTATGGTCCTCCAGATGATGGATATCCTGATCGTAGCTCATGGATATCCGTCCAGCCAACAATCAATATCCAAAACTCCTTAGATCATCCATCCATCCCAGCTTGGATCCTTTTCCTTTAAAGTCCCTACAACAATTGCCTGATTCAACCCATGTGTCCTTTTTCCCTCCCCCTTAAACATTTTTTCTTCAGCTCACAGAACAAAGCATATTCCATCACCTGGGGCTGATGTCAGACCCCCATGTTGCGACGGTTCCCCTGAGTCTACTATCTCCATCCCCACAATGGACCTAGGCAGGTAGAACAAAGCATTGATAGGATGATTGCTTTACATTTACCGTTAGCAATCTACTGTCTGGCCTTAACTACACATAAGATCTAGCCTGCTCCTCTTCCTCTGCTTACTGTCACTGAATGTAAATGATTCCTGAGGATGAACGGATGAGCAAGAAAATCACTAATAAAACACAGCAAGAAAATATGTAATAAAACACAACAAAACCAGTGCTCTGTGCTGGAAAAAGTCTCCGCTTTATGCCCATTTGTCCTACAGTAAGCGACCATATCCTCACAGTCCGACATTATAACAGCTTTTATACAAGGGCTGGATGATTTCCTCAGTACACATCACATTGTGAGTTATAGCTTAATTAGTGACAAAATGTATGATTGGTGGAGAAAGGTTGAACTTGATGGACCGTTGTCTTTTTTAGCCTATGTAACTATATATTTGGAGTTCTCCTTCAATGGAAGTTGTCACACAGAGGCTGGACAGACATCTGTCGGAGATGGTTTAGTGAATCCTGATTTGAGCAGGGGTTGGACATGATGACCCTGGAGGTCCCTTCCAACTCTAACATTCTAAGATTCTACGACATGTATAAAATGTGATAATTAAAAGCTTCTGACTGTGAGTTTGCTTCTGAAATTCCTTTGAAGTAAAAAGACATGCCAGGCAAATGAAGATGGAACTTATATAGTATAATCTAAATCTAAATATATAAATATATATATATATATATATATATATATATATATATATATACTGTATATATATATATATATATATATATATATATATATATATATATATATATATATGTATATATATAGATATATATTGTGGCATAGCGACTGGTCATGTGATTAATGGACGGTATGTATCGCAGAGGTGGGTGGCCCTGTGATGGAAGCCTGGGTATGTTTTGCTCAAGCAGATCTACTGCTGAGGGATTTGTTTACATTGGGAAGGCTTCCAGGTGATTGGAGAGATGGGTGGGTTCAGTCACCTACAAACCCACCCAAAGAGGCGTGTTTGAACACGTAAGATGGTTTTGTGTGTAAGGACCTGTGGTGATGTCACGCTCACCTGACTGGCCATGTGACAGGTACCTGGGTGTGGTTACACCTATGTAAAGGAGGTGTGTGTAGCACATGGTGTGAGTGTGTGGGAGTCTGTCAGGGTGGACACACTTCCGTGTGTCCTGGCAGGACACTGCAGAGTGGCCCGTGTGTTGGACGGTTCCAAGTGGGGACAGACGTCCTGAACAGCACACAGAGACCATTTCAGGCTGGAGAGCCTGCGTGCTGGACATAGCACGGCCTGTGTGCCTACAGGTCTGAGAGAGAGCGGAGCTCTACTATGGACATTGAGGATTCATCTGTCTGATGTAAGACTGTTTACCTGTTGTTCCTGTTGCTTTGTGGTTTATGGAGCAATAAACCCTGTGTACTTTTAATGGAACGTGTCTCCTGAGTGTCACCTGCTGCACCTAAGCGAGTGTCCCCAAGACCCGTAGCGGGTGAAATTCTATTATATATATATATATATATATATATATATATATATATCCTTGATCCTGAATGCATTTAGAATGCAGGGCACTATGCCGAAAAGTCTGATACAAAAACAGTGCACTAGCTGCAGGAGCGAGGGACTCCGGATACAGCTCAGTAGAGTTCCACGCTACTTTAGCTGTTGCGAAGGGATCGACAATCCATATATAACAATATTGATGTAAGTGGAAGAGTGTTGCAAGCCAAAATTTGCAATTGTAATGGTGCACTAACAAAAGATATAAAGGAAAGTCCACAATCCCTTAAATGTACAATCAGATCAGGTTTGTACTTCTGTGGATTTTTTTCGTACAAGCAAATGGTCACAGTCAGAATAATGGTTTCCATTTAGCACCTTTGTATAAATGTAAGGATAAATTGGTCCCAAAGTAGAGCAGCTCTCTTGCAATGGTTGGACTAATCAAGTATTGAGGCTATAATAAATATTTAGCACCTTTCCCTTAGCATCAGAAGCCAATAGATAGAATCAATCCATTTTATTAAATAGTTTTGTAATCTGGTTCACCAAAGAACCTACTGAGAATATGTCATCCGATGTCACATTCTGGGACCACAATTCAGGTAGAGATTCCTAAGTTGTGTATCTATGGTCTAACCGAAGATGACGTTAAGAGAGAAATACTGAGGCTTTGTCTTATTTATGGCTCCTCACGGAGCACAAAACCATTATCTTTAGACATGGTACAACAATCTGAGGATATATTTTTTTCAATTACAGTATTCAATTTCAACTGCTTCATAATCTATTTCTAGTGTTATCCAGCGTAGACAATTGTCTTGTTAAAGGCTGGTTACAGTCAAACAAATGGCAAAATAAACATTCTATCTATGGGAAGAATCCATTACTTATTATTTCTCAACAGCTGATTGTATGAAAATGAAAAATGTTTATTGGTTTAAATACAGATATTAGATTGGGGACGGCCGATGTGGCACAAACTATCTGGTTATCTTTCCCGGAGTTGTGGGGCTAAGGAACAAAATGAGGACATGCAACTTCTCCACTTAGTGGAGCACAATTCTGCATTTGTAGACTTCTAATTCCCAGTCTCATTAAGGCTCTGCAGGGGACATACCATTGGTGCAACACAGATGACCATGAGGTAAGGGGGCCACTACCACCGCCAGAAATTGTGAAATTGTGCCTTATGATGAGCAAAGGGCCCATATATTGTTTTTGCAGAGGAGCTGCTCCTGTGGCTCTGTACACACTAGTGAGATAAGAAAAGGGAAACTTTCTGTCGCGGGTTTACAGCAACAGAGAGGAACCAGAAGACCGCGCGTCTGATTTCTCCTGCTCCTGCGCTGAATAGAAGCACTTTGTCATCATATAAAACTGTGTAAATTTATTTGGGCAGTGCAGGGGTTAAACTGCACAGATGAGAACTCCTGGTGCTAAGGATCTCAGCTGTGCACTGTTAGCCACTTCCATATCCTAAATAAACTGACTAGCACTCATTGTCAGAGTTAGCTTATGCTGCATTGCTGGAAGGTGTTATTATTTGAGAAGCTGTTTGGTGGATTTATCTGTGACCATTGCTTGGTTTTTAGTGTGTTTATTCTCTTTCTTCTCCTACTTTGGTTTAACCCCATCCACCACTCTCCGGTGCATTCCTCTGTGTGTATATATGTATGTTTGGTATTTTTTGCAACCTCTGTTCGTATTACCTTGTTAAGTCTGGTTGGTGTAATATGGTACACTACTACTCCCCTCTTCCTTTGGTGGGGAATGGTAAAGATGAAGGTCGGATTCAGGTGTTAAGGCAAGGTACATGGCCCCAGCGTCTTCACCTTCAGAAGTAATCCGGGGAGTAGGGTGAGCTAAGGTGCCCCTTAGCATTAGAGACAGAGAAGGAGCCCCTTCTCCCAGGACACCCAACAACAGAGTCATGAAACTTTAATTCTAGTGAGATGGGACTGCTCAATCTGTCCTAGAAGTTGGGCGATGGCCGACACTGAGCTTAATTATCTGCCTAGATGACTTCGTCCAGCTAAAGCCTCCACTCAGCAAGCACTTGACTTATTTGGAGACTGATGTCTCAGTTTGTGCCTGAACCCTACTGGATGGAGTCCCAGTCAGTTCTCGATCTAGCTGAGTGATGCTTAGTTTACTGTCCATAGGATTTGATGGATCAAAAATGTGTTAGTGATGGGGTCATGTCGGACTGCTCCCCAATGGGACTTTTCTACTGACACATACTTACTTTGTGTCAAACCACTTAGGCTCTGATCAACAAAAAGTGCAAAAATGAAGAACAATCTGAAGTGACCTTTTACTATGAGAGTGTTGGGAACTTTGCATGTTTCCTACTTCTTGTCTACTGCCATTTGCTTTCTTCTATACAGTTTTGGGGAACAAGAGAATCAATATTACTGCTGATACCAGAACATGATGAGACCATTAGCATTATCTTCCAGCTCAGAATCTTTTTCCTACACTCTGTTGTCAGGGAGAATATTTGCCTCTTGGAGCCAGTGCCCTAAGGAATCTGGAACAGGACCGTCCATCTCCAGGAGCCTCCAGTGTAATCACAAACTGTTGTCCTACAAAAACATCTGCTTCCAAGTGATTAATCCTCCAAGCACCACAATGATGAGCTTCATAATAAAGTATGGCGCTACGGTTCTAGCGTGAGTGACTGAAGCTTGCAATAAATCTGATTAGGGAAAGCGGCAATATGGCGACTTTACAGCCGCCTGTGTTTCGCCAGAGAAACCTTCTCAGTTCTCGCAGATGTCCATCTACAGTAACACCATGACTGCCGGAAGGAGATGTGGAGAAGAAAGAAATGGATATTATGTTATTAGGAGGAAGGGAAGAGGAGAGGCAACATTTACAACCTGGTGTCAGAGAGGGAGCAGCTCCTGGGGAAACAGGACTGGTCAGAAAACAAGACAAAACCTTCTGCTTAACACCAAGAAAAGCAAACCCAGTTCATCAATCTTTGGCATATAATGATACACTTATTTTATTTTATTTTATACTAATCTGAAAGCAGTAGAATGTGGAGACCCTGATTCCACAGATGTGTCATGTACTAGACTGCTTCCTACAGTTTTGATAAACTATTTTATTAACATGATATTAACACTAGGGATCTCATGACCTCTGTATAGCCCCTCTCCCACCATTGCTGTTTTCTGCCTATGCACAGTGTAAGGAGATTTCAGCAGGGCAAGGAAAAATATTTAGAGCATATAATAATTACCTAAAAGGTTATCAGCCAATTTCTACATACGGACAAACAATATTATATAAGCCGGAAGTGAAGACAAAGAGGGTCAATTGGTACTCCCGAGGTCTGGAATGATGCAAGCATTCAAACTACAGGGACCAACCTCTTGAAAATCGGAAATGGCGTCAGAGGGATTATCTACTAGGTATATAGGACAACAGATGGTTTGATATCATAAACTTTTTCCCCCCGGACAGGAGTACTGACTCAACCACTAAGCTTATCGGGCATTACTTGCCACTGCAAGAGTCCATATCAGATATTGGTTTAAATCCCCCCTGATGAACCATCTAAATGGAGAGAGAAATGCGTTGGGAGGCTGCACAACCATTATGGGTAATTTTTGAACAGGTCCATACCTGAGTACTGCCCTTTGTCAGGGCAGGAGTAATGCAGGGGCACAACATGGAGTATTGAAAGGACTGGAACATCTTTTTTTCTATCCCCCACTGCCTAGACAGTCAAATCTCTACTTCTTTTTCTCATTTTGAGTTGGTGAACCTATGACTGAGTGGAGGAGTGAGAAGCGATTCTGGGGAGACCAAACAAATTTGTTATTTAGAGCATTGCTGAATTTGAGCACGAGCACTTTATATAATACTAGATGGTTGCCCGATTCTAATGCATCGGGTATTCTAGAATATGTATGCAGTTTATTTATAAAGATTTCAGAATAATGCAATGAATACACAGGATTCGGCCGGGCGCGACCAATTAGCGAAGTGTGGTTCAAATCCCGTGCCAATTCGCAGCCGGACTGTGCCTGTCGCTGATTATTCGTGGCCCGCCACGAACAATCAGTAAAGCCAGGGCCAGCTGCAGGGTTTTGAGTGCCTCGGGTGAAAGAGTCTCACAGCCGACATAGCTTATAACACAGCCCACGTAGTATATAGCACAGCCACGTAGTATATAGCACAGCCACGTAGTATATAGCATAGCTACGTAGTATATAGCACAGCCACATAGTATATAGCACAGGTACTTAGTATATAGCACAGTCACGAGTATATAGAACAGTCACGTATTATATTGGACAGCCACGTAGTATATTGCACAGCCATGTAGTATATAGCACAGCCACGTAGTATATAGCACAGCCCACATAGTATATTGCACAGCCATGTAGTATATTGCACAGCCACATAGTATATTGCACAGCCACGTAGTATATAGCAAAGCCCACGCAGTATATAACACAGCCCACGTAGCATATAACACAGCCACATAGTACATAGCACAGCCCCGTAGTATATTGCACAGCCACGTAGTATATAGCACAGCCACGCAGTATATAACACAGCCCACGTAGTATATAACACAGCCACATAGTACATAGCACGGCCCCGTAGTATATTGCACAGCCACGTAGTATATAGCACAGCCACCTAGCATATAGCACAGCAACGTAGTATATAGCACGGCCATGTAGCATATAACACAGACCACACAGTATATAACACAGCCCACATAGTATATAGCACAGCCCACATAGTAATAGCACAGCCCACATAGTATATAGCACAGCCACATAGTATATAACACAGCCCAAGTAGTATATAACACAGCCCACGTAGTATATAGCACAGCCCACGCAGTATATAACACAGCCCAAATAGTATATAACACAACCCACATAGTATATAACACAGCCACATAGTATATAGCACAGCCCACGTAGTACATAACACAGCCCACATGGTAAATAGCACACCCACATAGTATATAACACAGCCTACATAGTATATAACACAACCCAAGTAGTATATAACACAGCCCACGTAGTATATAGCACAGCCACATAGTATATAGCACAGCCACGTAGTATATAGCACAGCCACGTAGTATATAGCACAGCTACATAGTATATAGCACAGCCACATAGTATATAGCACAGCTACATAGTATATAGCACAGCCACGAGTATATAGAACAGTCACGTATTATATTGCACAGCCAAGTAGTATATTGCACAGCCACGTAGTATACAGCACAGCCACGTAGTATATAGCACAGCCCACATAGTATATTGCACAGCCATGTAGTATATTGCACAGCCATGTAGTATATAGCAAAGCCCACGCAGTATATAACACAGCCCACGCAGTATATAGCACAGCCCACATAGTACGTAACACAGCTCACGCAGTATATAACACAGTCCACATAGTATATAGCACAGTCCACGTAGTATATAGCACAGCCCACACAGTATATAACACAGTCCACATAGTATATAACACAGCCACATAGTATATAGCACAGCCCCATAGTATATTGCACAGCCACGTAGTATATAGCACAGCCACATAGCATATAGCACAGCGACGAAGTATATAGATCAGCCATGGAGCATATAACACAGCCCACACAGTATATAACACAGCCCACATAGTATATAGCATAGCCACGTAGTATATAGCACAGCGACGTAGTATATAACACAGCCCATGCAGTATATAACACAGCCCACGCAGTATATAACACAGCCCAAGTAGTATATAGCACAGCCCACATAGTATATAGCACAGCCCACGCAGTATATAACACAGCACACACAGTATATAACACAGCCCACGTAATATATAACACAGCCATGTGGTATATAGCACAGCCACGTAGTATATTGCACAGCCACGTAGTGTATAGCACATCCCATGTAGTATGTAGCACAGCGACATAGTATATAACACAGCCCACATAGTATATAACACAGCCCATGAAGTATATAGCAATGTGGGCACCATATCCCTGTTAACAAAATAATTAAAATAAAAAATAGTTATATACTCACCTTCCGGCGGCCCCGGATCCAGCCCAGGCCTTTAGTGATGCTCCTCGCGATGCTCTGTTCCCAGTAATTCCTTGCGGCAATAACCCGTGATGATGTAGCGGTCAGGCAGCATTAACGGACTGCTAAAACGCTATGTGGGTGCTGACTGGAGGGAAGTTGGGAGGGGCTAATTTGCAGCCGGACTGTGCCTGTCGCTGATTGATCGCGCCTAGCCAGCCGCGACCAATCAGCAACGCGGGATTTCCGTGACAGACAAACAGACAGACAGAAGTAGACCTTAGACAATTATATATATAGATTTTTTTTGTCTGTATGTAGAAATTGGCTGATTACCTTTTAGGTAATTTTTAAAAGTTATGCTTTCAATATTTTTCCTTGCCCTGCTAAAATCTCATTGCTAAAATCTCATGGTACCTTTTGGGAAGGTTTATTATGGTCAGTTACACTTTCTAAGGATTTGTTTGCTGATAATTACCATGCACAGTGTACAGAGAAAGCTGCCAATCAGTGGTGTGGGCGGGATTACACACAGAAAGCTGCCAATCAGTGATGTGGGTGGGGTTATACACAGAAAGCTGCCAATAAGTGGTGTGGGCGGGGTTGCATGGTTATACACAGAGAGCTGCCAATCAGTGGTGTGGGTGGGGTTATGCATAGAAAGCTACCAATCAGTGGTGTGGGCGGGGTTATACACAGGAAGCTGCCAATAAGAGGTGTGGGAAGGGTTACATACAGGAAGCTGCCAGTCAGAGGTGTGGGCAGGGTTATACAGAGGAAGCTGCCAATCAGAGATGTGGGCAGGGTTATACCCAGGAAGCTGCCAGTCAGAGGTGTGGGAGGGGTTATACACAGGAAGCTGCCAATCAGAGATGTGGGCAGGGTTATACACAGGAAGCTGCCAATCAGAGGTGTGGGCAGGGTTATACACAGGAAGCTGCCAATCAGAGGTGTGGGCAGGGTTATACACAGGAAGCTACCAGTCAGAGGTGTGGGCGGGGATATACACAGGAAGCTGTCAGAGGTGTGGGCGGGGTTATGCACAGGAAGCTCCGGGACAACGCCAAATTTCCACAGCGCCATTGCTTTGGCGCCACCGTTTGCACCCAGGACTGTGTCGGATTGATAAGTCTATTTCCTCTGAACGTATTGTCTCAGTTATTTGTTTTACAAGTTGCAGTAATTTGTATTAAGAAAATGTCTCTCTACTTCTCCCTGCGCGGAGCATCCACTGTAGAATGATAACCCTTGCTCTGACTATGTCCCGTTACTGCATCCTACGTGCCTGCTGTCTCCTTACACAGGGCTCAGCAGTCAGACAACTGCTTTATCTGAATTGCATGAAAACTGCATGGAGCAGCCCAGTCATAGATACATGGAATCAGGGTCTCTGCTCCGAAATCATGCTGCTCTCACATGGGGTAGCAAAAACTTGGTAACACATTTTCTTTAAAGGGGTTGTCCGGCCTTAAGCTACAAGTCTATAAGACTGCAGACTTGTGAATCTTCGCAGCGTACGCACTGCTTGCTCTCATATGGGCAATTAACACACATCGATACGAGGGTGCTCCATTCAATCGTGACATGATTGTAGTTCTCTGATGGGGTGCTATGACAGCTGGGGTCTACTGAAGACCCCTGAGCTTGTCATTGTGAAGCTCCTCTGAAACTCTGCCTGTGGCCGGGCTTCAAAGGAGACCGTGATTTGTGCTATATGGACCGATGCTGTGGTATCTCTGTGCATAGCACAAGACATCAGACGGCTGCAACAATGCGTCCCCTAAAAAGAATAGTGAAAATAAAAAAAAATCTGTTTTAAAAAATATGAAAATGAAAAAAAAAACATAAAAGTACAAATCATCCCCCTTTTCCCCTCTTAAAAATAAACATATCATAGAAATTTCAATACATATATATAGTATCATTATGTTTAGAAAAGTCCGATCTACCAAAGTATAACAATAATTAACCCAATCGGTAACCACCCAAATAAAAAAAATCAAGAAAGCCAAAATGGCCTTTTTCTGGTTGCTGCGGTTTCACAAAAAATGCTGCAACAAGAGATCAGAACATCAAATCTTTCCCAAAATAGTGTTACTGAAAACATTGTCTGGAAATGTTTCATTCAGAAAAAAACCTGACACACAGCTCTTTTGTTTTTTGCAAACTTCCGATTTTATTCTAAAATAACAAAAGTCACATGTCTGGTATCCCTGTAATCATACTGATGAGCAGAATCATATTTTGAGGCCATTGTAACCAGAAAATGTACATTGTAAAAACAATTCACAAAAAACAATGTCAGAATTGTGTTTTTTTCCAAATTTCTCCCCTCTTGGAATTTGTTTCCCGTTTTGCATTGTGCTGATTGGTAAAATTAATAATATCAATCAAAAGTACAACTCATCCTGCAAAAGTCAAGCCCTCATACATCTATGTCACAGAAAATCTAAAACTTATGGCTCTGGGAAGGAGGGGAGGAAAAAACGAAAACGCAAAAATGAAAACTGGCCTTGTCATGAAAGGGTTAATATTGTTTCAACTTGTTAAAATGTAAATGATTTACAATACTAAGCGCTAAAAAGGTTTCATAACAAGAGTCATTCAATCACTGCTCTTAGATATTAAATTTAGTGAGAAATTTGCTATAAAAGCTTGTTATTTTATTTTGGTTATTTTATTATTATTATCTATGAACATTCTTTGGTGCTGGGACATTAAAAAGTTAAAATGTCTCATAGTACTTTCAAAATTCTAATTGGAAATGTTGCGCTGCGCGATGAGTCGGTGCAGAGTATGAATGTTTACAATCTCCACAAGGAAAACTGATAAAACGCTTCCATATTCAGACACCGACTTTCTAATTCCAGGATCAGCAATCCTGTACTAGGCTCTAATTTATCAACCTTCAGCTGAAACTTGTATAGAAAAGAGATTCCGGAGGTGCGTCCGTCTAGAGGTGGTGGGATCTCGATTGAATGTCAAAATTAAAAGCCGGATAACTGGATTGGTGAAAAAAAAGCACTTTTTCTCTCTTAAAAAGGTTTATTCTCAATGGTTGCAGACAGGAAAGGGACCCTACGTACCAAATGGAGAGATGAGATTACAAAAGTGGCATTCGTCATTAAAAACAGATTAACATAGGGCTGTACAAAGCGCGTTTCTACTCAACAGAGCCTTCATCAGGACCCATACACCTGATGAAGGCTCTATTGAGCAGAAACGTGTTGTGCACCAACCCTATCTGTTTTAATGACGAATGCCACTTTTGGAATCTCTCCATTAGGTGCGTAGGGTCCCTTTCCTGTCTGCAACCGTTGAAAATAAACCTTTTGAAAAAAGAAAAAGTGTTTTTTTCACCTATCCGGTTACCAGCTGGAAATACGTTTTAATTTTGATGTTCGTTCAGGATCCCATCTTTAGACGGACGCGCCTCCGGAATCTCTTTTCTATACACACACTTGGACCTGTGGCTACGCCAGGAATAGCACAGTTCCACGTACCACGGACGGGTGGCATAATGCAGTGGAGGATCCCGTTCATCTGTTAGATTCAGCTTAGTGTTGTTCCAGGTGAGTGCTCACACACGTATCACCCACACATATATATATATATATATATATATATATATATACATCTCTCACTGCGCTAAGGTAGCGCAACTTTACTTTTTCTCTCCAGGTTCCTGCAAAAAAATCTTCATACTATACAGCTGAAACTTGGAACGAGAGGATCCTTAGTTGCCATTTTCCTTCAGTTACTTAGTGAAAAAATGCATGTCATAAAAAGTTGTCATAATGGAGCAAGTGTATTCTCATAGCTGCTGCTGGGGAACAGCTGGGTGGGAAGGGGTGTAGAATATATTCGCATTACTTAACTGATTTAACAATGACTGCTTCCTTGTACTATATACCTGGCATTTACCCAGAAAGCATTATCATTTAACCCCTTCCGTCATGGCTATTTTCTGGGGGGTTTTTAAATTTTTTTCTAAGATGATCCTGTAGGGAGGATTGCCAAACTTGCGGTCTCTCTTGCGTGTCTGGACCGGAACTGTTGGGACTGTCACCAGTGTTTCAGGGGGAAGAGATTTCAGACTGGAGCAATTTAGGACACCTGACTGATGGGAGCGGGTCCGACACAAATAGCAGTCTGAGCGGGAAGACGGGACTTTTGGCATGGAACGAGCCTGTGAGTAGTGAGATGGTTGACTCCCTCTCAATGGACCCATGCCAGCTAGCTGTACCTGTATCCCTGGCTAGCTATACTGCCGACACATACTACCCCCAGCCCAGAGAGACATCCATATCGGGTAGTGACCAGGATAGAGTGCATACCTTGGCTCCCCTCACCACCGTGAAGGCACTGCTTAGTCCCATCCTTGCGGTGCCTGCTAAGGACCAGCCTGTGCCTGACTGTGTGCTTCAGCTGCAGCCTTGTCTACAGAACTTTCAGTTTCTCCCACTGTGCCGCCGACCATCATCTCTACTCAACCGTGAGCCCGGATCAGGAGATCACTTGCCGAACAACCCAGAGGATTCATTGTCGCCAGGAGACAATGCATCGCCCTTTTGCGGGACCAGATCGGAGACATCTTGTGCCGCCTATGGCACTGCCAAGGGATCTTCCAGCCACCTTCCTCCAGCGCAGAGACTAATAAGTAACCTATTACTTTCTTCCACATTTGACTTTCTCCCATCCTCAAATTCACATCCGTTACCCCCTGCTTGTACCATTACTGTTTATATATAAAGAACCTGTTAACCCTTGCTCTGCCTCCTGTGAGTCACTGCATCCTACGCACCTGCTAACATACAACAATGCTATACCAGGAGGCCATTGTGGAAAATATGTAAAAAAAAATTCCCATTGCACGACACTAGCGGCAGAGGGCTAGCTTCCTTGCCCAACCAAGGATTAGGTACAGCAGAGGCAGGGATATACTGTCAAATGCCTGGGTTAATCTCACGACGGGATATTTTTGGCAAGGAGCGAGAAGTTTTAAAAGATGGTCAAGCAATACCTTGCTGACCAAACCAGTGTACTCCCTAATTCTTCTGCGACCTTCAGTTATTGGGTCTCAAAGCTGGACACCTGGAATGAGCTGTCCCTCTGAGGTGTTGTGCTGCCCTGCAACTATTGTCTTGTCTGAGCAGAGTTTTAGTGCCACATGGGGGCCATAACAGGCTGATGCTTTTGTTTGGCATAAGAAATTGCTGACAGGCTCACTCTGATAACAATAAACAAAGCCTGGCTTAGACCCAACGTTTACACATCACCAGACAATAGCAGCAAAAAAAGTGTGTTTAATGCTGTATATTTGAATGAGGCCCACCAGTTGTTGCCTTCAAATGTCTATGGATGACCTTACTTATAATTTTTTCCTGGGTATGCACTTTGTGGAAAGCCTTTTTGATTGAAGGAGTACCACAACTTCACTTTGTTTACAATACTTGAATGAGGCCATATAGTTGGTGCCTTCAATGGAGTATGGATGACCCTGCTTGTATATTATGGCAGGATTTACACTTTTGCATAGAATTTATGAGTCTAGGAGTACCAATACATGACAATTTGAACAAAATATGTATGAGGCTCTTCTTTATGTCTAATACAGGATGTATCTGAGTCACTTTAAGTCCCAAAATTTTGGCAGTTCTTGCTTCTATCATAAATTATACGGAAATGTCCTATTTTTAATAAGATATTCAAATTTGTTTTACTTAAATTATATATTTTTTAAATTCTTTTTAAATTTTGCCTTATATATAAATCATTATGCAATAAAAACTGTTTCTTAACATTTTTTCCCTGTAAATTGCAATTTCTTGTTGGTTTAGAATGATTTATTGTTAGTCCTTAAAGTGGAGTAAAAATGAGACACTACTGTTCTCAGCAGCGTTCTGGGAGTCAGAGTTGTGTTCTGGGGTGTTCCCCATGCTGTTCTTCTTCCACTCAGCACTTTTCCCATCCACTTCAACATTTTCAGTGTGCCCCAGACCTCTTTGTATGGTCTGCCAGAAAAATGAACAGATTTACCCTTGACTCCCATTATGCTCATTACTCGAAATGAGCATTCGAGCATTAGGAATTGCTTGATTTGAGCAACGATCATACTAGCGTTTTGGTGCTAGCACATCTCTAGTCATGACACCTTTTAAAAATCACTTGACAAGACTAAATAAATGTTGTGGAGACACGAGGGTCAGAGGGTGCTCATTTCCACTAGCCTGGCTGTCTTTAGAAAGACCGCCCAGGGCAGATCTCATCCCACACCCGTACTCCTTCCCTGTGGGTATAATACTACTCAGACAACACAGGGTGAGGGTAACACAATGGAGTGATACTTTATTGGGTCGCTAACAGTCAACAAAATATAGTACTGTACATTTACAGCAAGTACACAAAATGGTGCAAATGACAGAGTCTCACCCTTTCACTGGCTTGTCACGGATTAGAAACTCCATGATTTCAGGGCATCCAGGGGCAACTACCCCAACCTGTAGCACCCCGCTTTTGGTTGGCACCCACAGAGAGGAGGTAGCATCAAGCTTAGGAAAGTGACCGAGCACAGCAAGGTATGGAGCGAGGTGACCTGATTGGAGAACCCAGGTTGGGACAAAGAAATTTGTGGGCTCAATGATAGGCAGTGGAGCAGATCTGTATTCCACCAGCTGGAGCCGTGGTTCCTGAGTGGAAGTCCCGTAGAGTCATACCAGTGACAATAGAAGGGCTCTTTTATATCTCATAGCTTGAATTTCAGGGCATTGACCTACAGGATTGGGGTAAGGTGGAGAGAGGTAATCCCTAATTTTTTGATTGTTCAATTACACTGTATATTTGTTCTCCAAGTTGTGCAGACTAGTACACCACCGGGGGCTGATGAAATAAGTAATATGCAGGCATTCTACAAATTAACATACAAGGGTCAATGGACAGTAGTCGCACATAGTTATTGTCCCTTGGCCTACTGAACAAAGGAACAATATGTCTGGCATAATTAAGAATAATTCACCCCCGCACCAGTGGCCAGATTGACGCTGTGAATTTCACAAATGTAACTCTTTTAACTTGAGTTGAGTAAATTGATTCAAGATTAATTTTATGAGATTTGCAGATCTGGGCAAAAGTGGAGGCTTTGTAATCTTTCAGTTCACTACAAATCAATGTTTTTTAAAAAACTTTATCAAACCTGGCACATTCAACTTTAAAGATGTGGTCATCTCTAATGTTTGCCCTTTCTTGCTTTATCCAATTTTCATCTTCTGACCAGGCCAATTTTTCACACCTAATGTGTGACTTTATGCGGTAAAAAGGCGAGGTCCAGACACATACGCTCTGGAAGTAGCCACAGTAAGAATGGATGCTGAGGCATGCATCCACCATACCGGACACACGGTGCAGAAATGTGCCCCTAATGGTGTTCCTTTGTTTGCAGTGACCCTCTGAATAGGAAAGCACAGTCTGCTGCACTTTTCTTTACAGTTAAACAAACCGTATGCTGGCACATACCTTTCCTGCATGATCAACATAATAAACATTTACATCCTATTGTGGGAACTCATTCCCGATCATGCCCTACATGTCAAATGTTGGGAAGGAGTTAATCTTTCTAAGAACTAATATTCTCCATACCCCATATCAGATATGTGACTCTTCTTTGGACCTTTCCTAACTCCAGGGCCTTCTTTCTATGAAGTGGTGACCAGAATTGAGTTGCCCCACTAATCTTTTTGTAAGGTAATATTATGTCCCTGTCCCGTGAGTCCATGTTTTTTATTAAGATTTTACATTTTACAAATACATAAATAAAAGAAATTCCCCAATGTCCCTATGATTTTCCAAGAATACAAGAGAAATTCTTTGTTACATCGTTGTCCATAACTGTAGAGTGCAAAGTCGTAGGTAAAATAAGAGAACAATGACAATGATCAGCTTACTAGCTGGACGCAAATAATGTCGCCGTGTACCCCAAACTGTGGACAAAGCAGAACCCTACAGTAAATGTTTGTCCTGATGTGATTTTATATATGTTTAGCGCTTTTCTTTTGTCTACCTCCTATTCTAGTCTCATCTCTGCATTCATTCTATCTAGTAATTCTCACACACCAGGAATATCGCTGCCGAGCCGATGGGCAGCAATCAGCTTCCGTGCTGGATAAAGAAGACATTTCAGAGCAATTAGTCGGCATTCATTCTCTGTTACATCATTTACATAACCTAAGACACAAGAACTGTGGATTTGGAGGGATTTGTATGGCAAAGACATTTTGTACGTGCGCAAGACGTCTGATCCAGAAGAGGCCAAGAGGGACACGGGCCGCTGCAAAGTTAATTTAATTAAACCAGAATGCCCCTTTTCAACTTTTGCACCTTCACATTTGTAAACTGCGATGCATGAAAAAATGAGTTGTCCAATCTGGTATTGAAGAAAGTGACAGCTCTGTGGAAAGCCTGGGTATTAACCCCACCTTTGTGATGAAGGAATGCAGACTACGTCAAGCCAACAACAGTAGCCACCATCATTAAGGGTCTACTGAATAAAGGCCTGAATTTTATTGAGGTTTTTCCAGGATCTAATGGAAAACTTTCCCAGGACTGTATAGACCGTTCAAGCCGAGGAAGACAGCTCTTGTTAAAGAAGTTGTCCACTACTTTTACAATGAAGCCCTATTCTTAGGATAGGGAATCAATGTCTGATTGGCCGGGATCCGAAGATCGGCACCCCCATGTTAACGTTGCTGCTGCTGTCCGGAAGTCCTTACTTGTGGAGCTTGGCCGTCTACTTGTACTGGCCGAGGCTGTTTCTGCACATCCATCTCCTATGGAATGGAATAGTGGGCGGATGTGTAGTACCCTACTATAAGTAGATGGCCAAACTCTGCAAGTAAGTACTTTCGACCAGCAGTGGCAGCACCGATGACAGCTGATCGGCAGTGTGCTGGACCTCGGCTGATCAGATATTGATGCCCTATCCTCAGGAAATGGCATCAATGTAAAAGTAGTGGACAACCTCTTTAAATGCCAAGTTTTTAAATTTTGGTATTTATTTTTCTTCAATTTTTCACTGCAATTCAAGCAATCATCTCAAAGAAGTCTGACTGTATTTTGCTTTTATGTTTACCCACCTTTGTCCAAAACGATATACTGCTAGTTTCTGTGTATCTGTATTTCCATATTCGTTTGGATTTTATACCTAATTTTTATTACAAGCAGAGCTAATCAGACCTCGGTTTACCATTGACATATGGTTCTTCTGGATTATGTTTATTTCTGATTCATAAAAGCAATATATAAGGCTATTACTTATGCTGAATTTGCTCCTTTCAACTTACTATGCAAACAGACACTAAGAGACAGATGCTGAGGGATGCTACATTGCCGGAACAACATCTGCAAATGTATATGAGCAGAAAGTGGAATTCCCAAAGGCCGATGGATCTACATAATAAAAGGGACATTTCCACAATCATAAGATGTAGCAGTAAGGGCTCGTGCGTACAAGAGCACCATATCAATGGTGCTATATAAATAAATAATAATAATAATAATAATAATAATAATAAATAGTATGAGCCAAAGATTTACACAGGAAGAGGTGAAATTCTGATACGTGGGTTAGAAAGAGACTTAGGTCAATAGATGGACCATCATAGACTGTAGCTTGTGAACAGCGGGGCCCTCGCACCTCTTGGTATCTGTAGAATTTTTTATTACTCTGTAATGTCTTATTTTGTCTGTACAAGTTCCCTCTGATTTGTAAAGTGCCACAGAAATAAAAAGTTATTATTAGTATTAATTTCAACTTTTTTTGATCACTTATAAATTATCGCTAGATTATTATTTATAATCTACAATGCCATTAGTCTTGTCACATCAGAAAAGCATTTCCGCATGAAGAGTGGAACCTTGAGAGACCACAAGCCAAGCCAAACCTATTGTAAATGTTATCCGATGCACATCGTATACACAGAATCAGTACAGTGATGTATGAAAGGGCAGACATACTCATTAGATAAAACTTGAATGAAAAGGCCAACTTAGAGTATAAAAAACTAAGGTCGGTTGATTTGAAAGATGAAATGATCGCTTGTGTTTTTTCAGACTGCCAAGTGATGAATGTTCATATTTGTTCAAAACTCTGGCTGGGCATGTTGGATTTTTTCAGCAGATGGTCATCACTAGGGATTAGCGAACCCGAACTGGAAAGTGTCTAGTGTCTGATACCAGACCATGAACACGGACTTTTTACTGTATGCCCAGTTTCCTGTTATGGTCCAGAAGTGTAATAAAACTTGCTGAAAGGCTGCAGCACAGCCAATCAACAAGCCTTAAGTCTGTGGGTACTTCTGGCTTCATTACAGCCATTTCATTCGGCATGGATGTGGTTGGCTGGACAGTTAAAATAAATAAATAATTAAACACATGCGGTCCCCTTCCTTTCTCCAACCAGCCGAGGGAAAATAGACAGCTGGAACTTGGTATTTTTAGACTGGGAGATAGCTAATATCCAGGAAGCTGCACAGTCTATTAATGTCAGCTCGCAGCTGTCTGATTTGCCTTACCTGGTTATTAAAAATAGCGTGGACCCTAAAAAAAGATGTAATAACTAGCTAAAGCAAAGTAGACAGCTGCAGGCTGATATTAATAGGTTGCTAAGGGGCCATGTAAATTGGCCCCCTCCCAGCCTAATAACACCAGCCCAAGAAAGTTGCATTCATTAGATGCACCAATTCTGGAGCTTAGCCTCAGCTCTTACCGCTTACCCTGGTGCATTGGCGAGCTGGGTAATAGCGTTTGGGGATGATGTCAGCTTTGTAATGTCAGCTGATGTCAGAGGTTACTAATAGAGAGACATCTATAAGACACCCCCATTAATAACTCCTTAGTCAAAAATATGAAGTAAACACACACAGAAAAGTCTTTAATTGTAGAAATAATTCATCGACAATTACTCTCTTTTACCCATTTATTAACATAAAAATAAAAAATAAAACTAATCCTCACCTCTCCACTGTTAATCCATAATGAGCTACCTGGAACACACTTAGCGTAAGAACGCGGCTCCTCTGAGCAGCGATGATGTAATTAAGGTTACCACAGGTCACAGTCAGTTGTCCTCACTGTAAGCTCTGTGTGAGCCGGCCTGTGAACTGCGATAACCTTACTGTACGGTCACCTGAGTTCATAGCAGCTGGTTCTCATGCTGCGCAGCACCAGTGCAGAACTGATGAACGACCGCAAATCCGGCACCTGGCACTCAACAGTTCAGTGCTTGAACTACTGTGATACATGGTAGCTGCAAACTCAGTTAAGAGGTAACAGAGTTCACAGCCATCAGGTCTCCTGGCAAATGTCAAGTTTGTAAACCTCATGGGAACCTTTGAGGAACACTTTAAGGTTACTGGCGTTTCCAGCTGCTGGGACACATGGGGTTGTGAACTAAGGTTACCTTGGGTGTATGTTTTACTGTCCTTTGTTAATAAATGAAAAACAATGTGGGGTCCTCCCTATTTTTAATTACTAGCTGAGGAAAAGCAGACAGGCTGGTGTTATTATTCTGGAAGGGAATATATATAAATAAATGGGTAAACCAGTGAATGTGTGTGGGGGGGTCTTTATTCAAATAATTATTTTTTTTCCTGTGTGTGTGTATATTTTTTTAAACTTTCTGGATTAGTAATAGGGGCGCCTGATAGACACCTCTCCATTACTCACCTCTGGGCTTGATGTCAGCGGTCATTACACAGCTGACATCAACCCCATAAACTATTGCCCCGCTTGCCAATGCACCAGGCCAAGTGGGAAAAGCTAAGGCTAAGCACCAGAATCGGCGCATAGGCTGAGTGCTGGTGTTATTAGTCTGGAAGGGGGCCAATATCCATGGCCTCTTCCTAGCCTATAAAGATCAGCCCGCAGCTGTCTGTTTAACCTTTGCTAATTATTAAAAATAGGGGGGATGCTATGTCATTTTTTTGAGTGTCCCCCAATAACCAGTAAAGGCTAAACAGACAGCTGTGAGATGTTATTAATAGGCCGGCAACATTTATGGATATTGGCCCCTTCCCAAAATAATAACACCAGCTTGTCAAGGTAAGGAGGCTTATTCACCATGCAATGCTCCTCTGGGAAATTTAATATGCAAATTGCCTCTTCAGAGAAAAAGAGGACTTGGACTCTGTAGCACCACCTGTTGGAAGTGCAAGTCACAATCAAGCCTTTAACGAGTTCCTGGTATTTTGCTCACATTGCTTATCACATTAGTTAGTGTTCTATATTCCCATGTACAGGCTTGTTACTATGGTGTGGATTCCCCTCTCATGTTCTTACTAGGTTTCTATCAGGCATGCTTTGTGTTGGCTATCTCAACTTTATCGTCAAAATTTCTACCATTTGAGAATTGGTAGTTTTCCTTTTTCTACTTTACCGGGGGCACTTATGGAGGGTAACTATTATATATATAGCCAAGCCATCTCTATGAGTCTGGCTAGCTTACTGTTTCCCGATACATCTACTATATTGTGGGAATTTTTGCACGCCATTACTAGATATATATGATTTTATAGATATATGATTTTTTTTCTTGTGTGAACCCTGACTGACCTTTATCATGTCTGTATAATTATTCGTCTTTTATGTAAGTGCGGGTACTATTTTGCTTATAGTGCCACCATATACCATACTGTTCAATAAGTGTAGTTTATCCTTCTAACTCACATTTTTGATGTTCGGTGTTCTCTTTATGGTTTACAGTTCTCTTCCGAATGGTCTTCCATTCACTTCTAAGCAAGTATATATCACTTTTCCCCCCACAGTGGACTATTTTTCCTTTTACGTTGAAGTATATGATTTGCCAAGTTCAGTTTGTGTTTATTCTTGAGTGTCACAGCAGTAAATGAAAAATATACAAGAAATGAGAACAGCTGAACAAAGACAGATAGTAAAAGCAAGCAGATTGCAAACGTACTTATTTTCAAGAGGCCAACCTGCCTAAATATATCTAATAACATGGGTATTCCCTTTAAGACTTCCAGTATAGGGTTTGAATTGATTTTTTTAGCATTTGTCTGACATTGAAATACCTTCGGGGGTCTGAACTTATTTAAAGGTCTTGTCTTGTAGTGTAAATTGTTTTTTGGGGGCTATTTTATGATTTAATTTAAGGGCCCTGGAATTAAGTCTGAATAATTTAATTTGGGTCTGAATTAATTTCAGGATATAAGCAAAAGCATACATTAACTTTGGGGTCTGAGATCTAAATCTAAAGCGAATCTGTTAGCAGAATTTTAGAATCTAAAGTGCGAAAACCATCCAAAGTGTGAGAAGTATTCATCTGCTAAAGCGCCACCCTTGGGAAAAATGGCACCTGTGTAAGATCTCAGGCGATGGAGTACCATAGTTCAAAGAGACTGACATCTCTCTCAGGAGCCATTATTCCCAGAAGCGATGCATGAGCAGATGGATAATCCGACTCTCGCAACATCATCATCATTACTGAGTATCTGACACATGAGCACTGCAGCCAATCAATGGCCGCTGATTGGCTGCAGCGCTCACTTGCCATAGCAATATCGGAGCTGAGTATAAACTGGTAAAGTTATTACTACTTTGAGTTTCACCTTTTGAAAATCTGGAAATGCTGCAACAAATCTGTATAAAAATAGGATTTGGAGTGGAGCCTTTAGAATGGCTTTTCATAAAGAAGTCAGCAAGGTGAAATGTGTTGGATCTTGTATGGACTTTTATGTGGATTTCTATCTATGATGATATTCTTTTAAACAGATTTTAATCTTGTAAGTCTGACATTAAAGGGAAGAGCTACACATCTTATCAGATTCCGCGCAGCAATTATTTTCTCTTCATCTATTATTTCTCACATATCGCTAAAGATCATGCAGCGGAAAAGTCAAAGGCTCTGATGTGTTAGATACCAAAAAGAAAAAGGGAAAGTGCATAGACAATCTAGCTCCAGAGAAGCACCTCGTGAAGTGAGAGGTGTCTGGAGAAGATGCTGGGCCCAGGACAGTTCATGTTTGGAGAAGTGGATAATCGAGTTGTGTCAGTGAAAGAAAAAAGGTGGCACTCACCCACTGTAGCGAAGGAGGCGCAAAACGACCATCGTCCATTGTGCTCCACATGAATACCTTCCTGTTGGCATGTTCTAAAAGGTGAACCAATAAAAGGAACTTTTTTACCGGCCGGGGAGTGCCACCTTTTTTCCTTCATGGACACTATTTGACTTGTTTTTTCTATGGTGTCCACACCAGATTCTAGGGGCAAGGTGTCAATTACATTCAGCTGGAATTAGGCAACAGGTGCCACAGTGGTGCCGTTCTTTTCTCTCCACTGCCGGGATAATGGGTTTGTCCATCTCCGAGAAAACTTTGGGCAAGCCTTTCAACTTGCCATACCCTAATGTTATGTATACAGTGAAAAAGGAGCCAACTCACCATATTCTAGGGGCCAGTGTGTCAGGAACAACAGTCTGACAAGTGCAAGGATCATGAAAAAAACTAAGAAGGGTTCAAGCTTCTGGTGAAATTATAAAATATTCTTATTTTATTAGAACATTAAAACATTTCATAGTGCAGCAGGGGAAAAGGGAAATCCAGTAATCTTCCTCATGGCCTGTTGGGAAAATTTACAAGCGGCTGGTTACTTTAACAGACCCTGTCATTAGGTCAAAATGTTCTTTCTGTTGCTTTTCTAATTATTACATTTTTTGTTGTTTTTAAAGATGTACTCCTCCTCCCCATCAAAGTATTTATCATTTCAAAATATTGCATTCATCCTATTATATAGCACAGTGTACTTACAATTGCTCATTTTGCCTTTCTACCTGACTAATTCTTCCCTTTTCTACTGTATGTAGAAACAGGATGTTTCTTGTTCCTGCATGAGTCACCCCCTTCTTCAACTCCTGACCCAGCTGCTCTCTCCTGCCTCTGCCAGAGTCTTTTGTAGTGATGACTCATGTAGTGAAAGCAGACTTTCTGTCTCTGCATAGGGGATTCAGCTCATCCTTTTTTAATCACATGATGTTATAGAACTAATGGAAAACAGAAGCATTAAAGCATTATCTGGGTAGAAAGGCAAAATGAGCAATTGTAAGTACACAGTACTATATTAGATGATGATTACAATATATTAAGAGGATAAAAACTTTGATGTGTGAAGGAGTGCTTCTTTAAATCACTATTATGGGGTCAGAAATATGAGCCTTTTTATTTAGTGGTAATTTTTATGGTCTATACCGTGGTGCCAAAGCAGTCAGGGTGATAATTCAGAGTAGCCGCCTAAAGACATGCCCCGTTTGTGACAGCCCCTTGTTATAGCCTATAAAAATTAGTACTTAACAAAAATGGCCAGATCTTTGGATCCATATGGCAGATTATAAAAACAAAACACGATATTCAGTGGAGCAGCTTGATTAAAACAAGTTCAAAGCTGGCCAGCTTTCAACTGGAAACAGAGCAACTGGTGTTGAACATCTCCTAGGGTCTCAGCTTCTACCCCACATGTAGTACAGACACATCTTCTCTTCCCCTTGCCCCAAGACTGAGTTCTTGCCGATCTATTGTCTCGTCTTCTCAGGCCCACAGACCGTCAGTTTCCGTCTCATCCTGTACTCATGAACTCTACCCTTTACCAAACCCCTCATACATCTCTGCCATTGACATTGGCACCTTCTATAAAATAACAAATCTGGTCACGGTAAATGCCTGCCCGACAGATCAGTATATTAGGCCTTGTCTTAAGCCTTGCCTTTTATAGGAAAGGTTATAAAGAAAGTGACCATGCACAATCATTTTCATGTTTATGTTCATCAAAGGCATTCCAGACCAAATTTAGGAAGCATTGCTCCCGCCAGAGCATGAAGTGAGGGAGCTAATGGCAGAAGATCAAATTCTCAACGTGCTCGGTACTCTCCAGTGAACTTCGGAATTCTTCATATCCAATTTAGTGTCCTTGTTCAGATACCTACACCTACACAAACACCATGGCTAAGTGAAGATTGCTGCTTTTTTGCCTGTTTCTAATTATTTCCAGCCAGAAATGTATGTCGTGTAGAGCCTGGGGCAAGGATAAACCAATACATTATTAATGTATGTACTCATTTTGGACGGATTTTAAAAATTGGTATTTATCTGAAATGGCGGACTTGTGGAAAATAATCCTTCCTTCAGCAGGGCTGTCTCAGATTTTTATTTTTTTCACATTTCTGAATTTTTTTCAATATTTAAATATTTTTTTAAACACTATAAGAAAAATACTAAAAAAAAAAGCACTAGGGAAAAAGACTATGCTACTTTGTTTTTGCCTTAATTGTACTTGCCTAATGAGTTATGTTGTCAGGTTTTTGTTACAGCACAACAGCGCCATAAAAATTAGAACTCAAAAAATAATTTTTCAATTTTTTAAAGAAAATTATTTGGTGTCATTCAAAATAAAAACTCGTCTCGTAAGACTGCAGAGATATAATAATTATGATAATCTCCTCTGACTGAGCGTATGTATCCATCAGCACACAGCACAGCATCGACTGAGCATGTGTGTCCATCAACACACAGCACAACACCAACTGAGCATGTGTATCCATCAACACAAAGCATGACACTGACTGAACATGTGTATCCATCAACACACAGCTCAACACCAATTGAGCATGTGTATCCATCAACACAAAGCATGACATCAACTGAGCTTGTGTATACATCAACACACAGCACATCACCGAATTAACATGTGTATTGATGAACACAAAGCACAACACCAACTGAGCATGTGTATCCATCAACACACAGCACGACACCGACTGAGCATGTGGATCCATCAACATACTGCAAAAAACCCACTGAGCCTGTGTATCCATCAACACATAGCACAAAAACGACTGAGCATGTGTATCCATCAACACACAGTATGAAAGCAACTGAGCATGTGTATCCATCAACACATGGCACAACACCAACTGAACATATGTATCCATGAACACACAGCACGACACCGACTGAGAATGTGTATCCATCAACACACAATATGACAGAGATTGAGCATGTGTATCCATCAACTCACAGCACTACACCAACGGAGCATTTGTATCCAACAACACACAGCACAACACAGACTGAGCATGTGTATCCATCAACACAATAAAACACCGAATGAGAATATGTATCCATTAACACACAGCACGACACTGACTAAGCATGTGTATCCATCAACACACAGCACAACACTGACTGAGCATGTGTATCCATCAACATACAGCACAACACCGACTGAGCATGTGTATCCATCAACACACACTACAACACCGACTGAGCATGTGTATCCATCAACACACACTACAACACCGACTGAGCATGTGTATCCATCAACACACAGCACAACACCGACTGAGCATGTGTATCCATCAACACAAAGCATGACACCGACTGAGCATGTGTATCCATCAACGCACAGCACTACACCAACTGAGCATGTGTATCCATCAATTCACAGCATGACACTAAATGAGCATGTGTATCCATAAACACACAGAATATTATGGAGATGTGCACATTGCTTTACACTTGGTTGTGTTACACAATATAAGAAAATGTTCTAACATCACTGGATAAATTAACAGCATGTAAATGAAAATCATCAATTTTTTTCTTCATTATAATTCTAATATTTCATGGTTAGATAACCTGTTCAAAATTTTTCTTGCAACCTCTTTAGGTAATCCACGATGATGCTGGGGCCTCACAAGTGAGCAAATTCTACCATATATTGTCCATAAACCTGATCCTGGTCATTTACCTGACTGTCCTTGAGGGGTTACGAGGGAAATATTCCTTTCCCCAGGAGGTATAATTGCCTCCCATTACCCAGTGGACAGATAGCTGGATGTGAGGATAGATGCAATTGTGCTTTTTTTTTTTTTTACTTCGATAAATTACACAAATAAAACAAGGATCTTTAAAATGTGATGATGTCAGATACTATAGGTGACATTTTCATTATATCTCTAAATGTAAAATCTTGCTGGATGTCTAAATAAATCACATATAATGGATAAATAGACTCTTTCCACATTTTTTGTCTGTAATATATGGGATTTTAATACAATTCTTAAATGATCGGGTACATGAGCTGAGGAAGTTAAGGTAAAATGTGATATAGAAATTTGCAAACCTATTATTCAACCTATTACATACAGAGGAAGTTTAAGATGATACTAAATGGTTCCTGGACAGGAGCAATGACAGATGTTGAGCGGAGAGCTTTCTGGCGTAATGTTAAGCCACATACTGTAATTGAAGCCATTTTATGTCTCCACTGAGACCCATTTAACTCTGTGGTCCTTATGAATTGAATAAAGCCCCAATGTCCTTCGAGTAATAACCATGATTTATACTGAGTGTTATGTGTACACAGAAGGGAATATTCAGACAACATATGACAGCCCTCCAGCAGAAGAAATGATCACGCTGCAATCTAGACCAAACAAATGGTAAAGTTATGCAATGCATGTCAATCCAATAACACATGGATCATGCCCACACCTGCACCCACCACCACTCCGAAATGCAAAATATAACTACTAGAGGTGATCGAAACGATTCACTTTGAGTGAAATTTCCTGAAATCTGCAGATCCTGGGGAATTTTTGAACATTTCAATTTGTGTGGATCAAAAAAAAAAGTTCTAAGTCTAAAATATTTCAAATATTGCTGAAACATGCATTCCCCAGAGAGAGCACATGCAGCGCCCCAGAGTCCTGGTCGTTGGAGTACTGTTGCTCCGCCACTAAGGGGAGTGATGGTACGTCCGATGGCACTTAAGGAGTTCACCTGACCAGGTATCACAGACACCAATACACTTCACAGTCTGGCCTCCAGGGGGAGCAAAGGGTACTATGTATTAGGCCACTCCTCACAATCTGGTAAAACTGGGGGTTGGATAGGAAGTTAGTCAGAAGCTGACTGGGTTGGAACCAGCCAACATCCTGTGGCAGAGGGTGTTGCGGGGAAAAGATTCAGGGGGGTCCCTGTCAGGGGTGGGATCCTGACAGAGGCCTAGCGAACAAGACAGAGCGTTAAGGAACCGCGCCTGCACTACATTGCGGCGGTATCTCAAGAAAGGACAAGAAGCGAGGTTTATTGTGGAGAAGTGAGAAACGAGATCACAGCAAAAAGGAGATAACACCAGTAGGAGTCGTGCCATAAGATCGAGGCAACATCCTACTGAGGCGCGTAGCCGGTGGCCGGAACGCCGAGGAAGTATTGGGCTCCAAGCATTACTTCAAACCAACAGCAGGACAGTTAATTATAGGTTGGCTGTCTCACCTAAATCACCTAAGCAGACATAGGAGGCAATTGTGGGAGAGGGGCGACACTAGGGTCCCGGAAGAACTCCAGGCCTACCCGTCATACGGGTGCGTCCTAGCCATATCATCTGGGGGACGAAGAAGAACATCAGAACAGATACAAGTCGTGAGAAAGAACATCAGAAACAGATACAACAGTTGTGAGGACTATCCCGTGGTGCTCAGCAGGGAAGTACTACAACACACAGGCGCTAGAAGGTAGGCACTGATTTCCACCTGCAAAGAGAACTCTGGAGGTGCCTTCGGACCGGCCGGTCTCAGCCAGCCCTGTTAGCCGTACTCTGGATTGAGGATCCTGAAGCCTTCAGTAAAGAGGTAAAGAGACTGCAACCCTGTGGTCTCTTATTAATCGCGACCTACACCACGCACCATCATCTCATCTTTCATTGGATGCCCCTTAGCAGGGTCACGGACCAGGTCTAGCCACCGTGACAACCCCCAAGACCGAGACAGAGAGGTCTGGTACCGAGTACCACACGGCCCTGCGTCTGGGGGCGCTCCACACATATGACATGAGGTGTGCTATGATCCCAGTGGCTTAGGATCACAAATCTAACCAGCTAAGTCAAAGATAATAGGACAAGCTCTGGGGATGTGGTAAGTGGACTGACCGCAAAACCTGATCCTAACCAAACACACTAAAGGTAGCCGTGGAACGTTTCCTGAAATCCTAGATGTCTCTTCACGGCCTGAGAAACTGACTACCCCTAGAGATAAAGTAAGACCTCACTTGCCTCAGAGAAATAACCCCAAAGATATAGAACAGCCCCCCACAAATAATAACGGTGAGTTAAGAGGAAAAGACAAACGCAGAGATGAAACAGGTTAAGCAAATGAGGCCCGCTAACACTAGATAGCAGAAAATAGCAAGGGATCTGTGCGGTCAGTAAAAAACCCTATACAAAAATATCCACGCAGAGAATGCGAGAACCCCCACACCAACTAACGATGTGGGGGGAGCAACTCAGCACCCCAGAGCTACCAGCAAGCAGAGAAATCACATATTAGCAAGCTGGACAAAACTAATAATATTCTAGGAAACATATTGAACATAGATGAGCAAGAATAAGCAAACAGAACTTAGCTTCTCATGGAGAGACTGATAACGGATGTAGACAGGAGCAATCAGAATAGCACTGAATACAACGACAGCAGGCATAGACTGAGAGTCCAAGTGAGCTTAAATAGAAAACCAGCCCACAGATAATGAGACAGCTGATGCCAGTCACAAACCTGCAGAAAGACAGCACTCACACAGTACCACTTGTGACCACAAGAGGGAGCCCAGAAATAGAGTTCACAACAGTACCCCCCCCTTGAGGAGGGGTCACCGAACCCTCATCAAGACCCCCAGGGCGATCAGGATGAGCCGCATGGAAGGCACGAACCAAATCGGCCGCATGAACATCAGAGGCGACAACCCAGGAATTATCCTCCTGACCATAGCCCTTCCACTTAACTAAATACTGAAGCCTCCGTCTGGAAATACGAGAATCCAAGATCTTCTCCACCACGTACTCCAATTCGCCCTCAACCAGCACCGGAGCAGGAGGCTCAACAGAAGGAACCACAGGCACCACATACCTCCGCAACAAAGACCTATGGAACACATTATGAATGGCAAACGATGCTGGGAGGTCCAAACGAAAAGACACCGGGTTAAGGATTTCCAAAATCTTATAAGGACCGATGAAGCGAGGCTTGAATTTAGGAGAGGAAACCTTCATAGGAACATACCGAGAAGACAGCCATACCAAATCCCCAACACGAAGTCGGGGACCAACACCGCGACAGCGGTTGGCAAAGCGCTGAGCCTTCTCCTGTGACAACTTCAAATTGTCCACCACATGGTTCCAAATCTGCTGCAACCTTTCCACCACAGAATCCACCCCCGGACAGTCAGAAGACTCAACCTGACCCGAGGAAAAACGAGGATGAAAACCAGAATTGCAGAAAAAAGGCGAAACCAAAGTAGCAGAACTAGCCCGATTATTAAGGGCAAACTCGGCCAATTGCAAAAAAGTCACCCAATCGTCCTGATCAGCAGAAACAAAACATCTCAAATAAGTTTCCAACGTCTGATTAGTTTGCTCGGTTTGGCCATTCGTCTGAGGATGGAAGGCCGACGAAAAAGACAAATCAATGCCCATCTTAGCACAAAAACTCCACCAAAATCTGGACACAAACTGGGATCCTCTGTCAGACACAATATTTTCAGGGATGCCGTGCAAGCGAACCACATTCTGAAAAAATAAAGGAACCAAATCGGAGGAGGAAGGCAACTTAGGCAAGGGCACCAAATGGACCATTTTGGAAAAACGATCACACACCACCCAGATGACAGACATTCTCTGAGATACTGGAAGATCTGAAATAAAATCCATGGAAATGTGCGTCCAAGGCCTCTTCGGGACAGGCAAAGGCAAAAGCAAACCGCTGGCACGAGAACAGCAAGGCTTAGCCCGAGCACAAATCCCACAGGACTGCACAAAGGAACGCACGTCCCGCGACAAGGAAGGCCACCAGAAGGACCTAGCCACCAAATCTCTGGTACCAAAAATCCCAGGATGACCTGCCAACACCGAAGAATGAACCTCGGAAATAACTCTGCTGGTCCATCTATCTGGGACAAACAGTCTCTCTGGTGGGCAACGGTCAGGTCTCTCAGCCTGAAACTTCTGCAGCACTCGTCGCAAATCTGGGGAAATTGCAGACAAAATCACTCCCTCTTTGAGGATACCAGCCGGCTCTGAAACTCCCGGAGAGTCAGGCACAAAACTCCTAGAAAGGGCATCAGCCTTCACGTTCTTCGAACTAGGCAGGTACGAGACCACGAAATCGAAACGGGAGAAAAACAATGACCAACGAGCCTGTCTAGGATTCATGCGCTTGGCAGACTCGAGATAAATCAGATTTTTGTGATCAGTCAAGACCACCACACGATGCCTAGCTCCCTCGAGCCAATGTTGCCACTCCTCAAATGCCCACTTCATAGCCAACAATTCCCGATTACCAACATCATAATTCCGCTCGGCAGGCGAAAACTTTCTTGAAAAGAAGGCACAAGGCTTCATCACAGAGCCATCAGAGCTTCTCTGCGACAAAACAGCCCCTGCTCCAATCTCAGAAGCATCCACCTCGACCTGGAAAGGAAGAGAGATATCAGGCTGACATAATACTGGAGCTGAAGAAAACCGGCGCTTCAGCTCCCGAAAGGCTTCCACTGCCGCAGGAGACCAATTAGTCACATCAGAACCTTTCTTGGTCAAATCCGTCAAGGGCTTAACCACGCCAGAAAAATTAGTGATGAAGCGACGGTAAAAATTAGCAAAACCCAAGAACTTCTGAAGACCCTTAACAGATGTAGGCTGAGTCCAGTCATGAATAGCCTGGACCTTGACTGGGTCAATCTCAATAGTAGAAGGAGAAAAAATAAAACCCAAAAAGGAAACCTTCTGTACTCCGAAGAGACATTTTGAGCCCTTCACAAATAAGGCATTAGCACGCAGGACCTGAAATACCATCCTGACCTGCTTCACATGGGACTCCCAGTCCTCAGAAAATACCAAAATGTCATCCAGATACACAATCATAAATTTATCCAGATATTCTCGGAAGATGTCATGCATGAAGGAATGGAACACAGAAGGAGCATTAGAGAGTCCAAAAGGCATCACCAAGTACTCAAAATGGCCCTCGGGCGTCTTAAATGCTGTTTTCCATTCATCCCCCTGCTTAATACGCACAAGGTTATACGCACCACGAAGATCTATCTTGGTGAACCAACTGGACCCCTTAATCCGAGCAAACAGATCAGATAATAATGGCAAAGGATACTGAAATTTGACCGTGATTTTATTTAGAAGACGATAATCTATACAAGGTCTCAGAGAACCATCCTTCTTGGCCACAAAAAAGAATCCTGCATCAAGAGGGGAGGAGGACGGGCGAATATGTCCCTTCTCTAAAGACTCCTTTATATAACTCCGCATTGCGGCATGTTCTGGTACAGACAAATTAAAAAGTCGTCCCTTAGGGAACTTACTACCAGGAATCAAATTTATAGCACAATCACAATCCCTGTGAGGAGGCAGGGCACCGGATCTGAGCTCATCAAATACATCCTGGTAGTCCGACAAAAACTCAGGGACCTCAGAAGGAGTGGAAGAAGCAATTGACACCAAAGGAGCATCGCCATGAATCCCCTGGCAACCCCAACTTGAAACAGACATAGCTTTCCAATCCAGAACTGGATTATGGGCCTGCAGCCATGGCAGACCCAAAACGACAACATCATGCAGATTATGCAGCACAAGAAAGTGAATCACCTCCTGATGTACAGGAGTCATGCACATGGTCACTTGAGTCCAATACTGAGGCTTATTCTCAGCCAATGGTGTAGCATCAATACCCCTCAGTGGAATAGGGAATTCCAAAGGCTCCAGGACAAAACCACAGCGCCTGGCAAACGACAAATCGATCAGGTTCAGGGCAGCACCCGAATCCACAAAAGCCATAACCGAGTAGGATGACAAAGAACAAATTAAAGTAACAGACAAAATGAATTTAGGCTGTATAGTACCAACGGTGACAGATTTAGCGATATTTTTTACGCGCTTAGAGCATGCTGAGATAACATGAGTTGAATCACCACAGTAAAAGCACAACCCATTTCGACGTCTATGATTTTGCCGCTCAATTCTGGTCAGAATTCGGTCACATTGCATAGACTCAGGTCTCTGTTCAGAAAACACCGCCAGATGGTGCGCAGATTTGCGCTCCCGCAAACGCCGATCAATCTGAATGGCCAAAGCCATTGAGTCATTCAGACTTGCAGGCGTGGGGAACCCCACCATAACATTCTTAATGGCTTCAGAAAGACCTTCTCTGAAATTTGCAGCCAGGGCACACTCATTCCATTGAGTAAGCACCGACCATTTCCGAAATTTTTGACAATACACCTCAGCTTCATCCTGGCCCTGAGAGAGAGCCAGCAAGGCCTTTTCTGCCTGGTTCTCAAGAATAGGTTCCTCATAAAGCAATCCAAGCGCCAGAAAAAACGCATCCACATTCAGCAATTCAGGATCTCCCGGCGCCAGGGAGAAGGCCCAATCTTGAGGGTCGCCATGTAACAGGGAGATAACAATTCTATCTTGCTGAGCGGAATCACCAGAGGAACGAGGTCTCAAAGAAAGAAATAATTTACAATTATTCTTAAAATTCAGAAACCGAGATCTATCTCCAGAAAACAACTCAGGAATAGGTACTTTTGGCTCAGACATAGGACTGTGAACAACAAAATCCTGAATGCTTTGCACCCTTGCAGCAAGATGATCCACACTAGAAGTCAGACTCTAAATATCCATGTCTGCAGCTGAACTCAAAGCCACCCAGAGATTAAGGGGATGAGAGAAGCTGGACAGACTGCCGCAAAGGGAGAGGAAAAAAAAAAAATGTACTCAGGACTTCTCTTATCCCACTTCTGCGATGCATTAAACACTTTTCAGTCCTGCTGTACTGTTATGATCCCAGTGGCTTAGGATCACAAATCTAACCAGCTAAGTCAGAGATAATAGGACAAGCTCTGGGGATGTGGTAACTGGACTGACCGCAAAACCTGATCCTAACCAAACACACTAAAGGTAGCCGTGGAACGTTTCCTGAAATCCTAGACGTCTCTTCACGGCCTGAGAAACTAACTACCCCTAGAGATAAAGTAAGACCTCACTTGCCTCAGAGAAATAACCCCAAAGATATAGAACAGCCCCCCACAAATAATAACGGTGAGTTAAGAGGAAAAGACAAACGCAGAGATGAAACAGGTTAAGCAAATGAGGCCCGCTAACACTAGATAGCAGAAAATAGCAAGGGATCTGTGCGGTCAGTAAAAAACCCTATACAAAAATATCCACGCAGAGAATGCGAGAACCCCCACACCAACTAACGATGTGGGGGGAGCAACTCAGCACCCCAGAGCTACCAGCAAGCAGAGAAATATCATATTAGCAAGCTGGACAAAACTAATAATATTCTAGGAAACATATTGAACTTAGATGAGCAAGAATAAGCAAACAGAACTTAGCTTCTCATGGAGAGACTGATAACGGATGTAGACAGGAGCAATCAGAATAGCACTGAATACAACGACAGCAGGCATAGACTGAGAGTCCAAGTGAGCTTAAATAGAAAACCAGCCCACAGATAACGAGACAGCTGATGCCAGTCACAAACCTGCAGAAAGACAGCACTCACACAGTACCACTTGTGACCACAAGAGGGAGCCCAGAAATAGAGTTCACAACAGAGGTGTGGCCGCATGGTCTTCATCGTAATGCCTATGTTTAGCGCACGCAATCATGGAGATCTATCATAGACACAATAAAAGATGACAGCAGGGAATTTAGGATTTTACAGCCTAGGGATAGGAGGTCAGAGCACACAGCTCATCATTACATATAGGGTTAGAAAGATCTAACTCTGCTTGTGTTGTACTATTGTGGCAGTGAAGAACATAGAAAATGGAAGCGATGCAGTTGTTTCAGTCTGTGAATAATAATACACAGATTGAGGTGAAAGGGAGGTGCAGGACCTGCAGAGTCTGTGTGACTGTGAATTGACTGATCTGTGATATTCTGCATTACATCTTTAAGACAGCTTTTTATTTTCAAACTTGATGCACTACAAATAAAAAGGGCAATTTAAGTCCCCTCATTCCCAATTTTTCTACTGAAGAACAATACTGAAACCAAGGCTTGTTTGTTAGAGAAAGTGTGCTTCTTGGCTTGTGACAGCCCATGACAATAATGAGTGCTGTAGACCCCACGGTGGACCGATGTTTATAATTGCTTCTTTCATGACTGCTGAGTTTATGTCTAAGTGCGGCAGAAAAGATGAACACTTGTCTTCTCCCTACTTACTAGAAAATGGTGTGAATGGTTGCATTCAGGGTGGGACTAGTGTATCCAGCATCGGTCATGACAAGGACCATCACTAAGGATCGTATTGAACACTGCTTTTCTACAGTCATCTGACACGTGTTTTTTTCATCCCCCATTTGCACGTCCTCTTTCTAGGGTTCGTTGTTGCTTTGTGTTACAGTCATGTGAGGAATAAAGCTGCAACATATCTGCTTGATGATTCTCCTGAGAAAATATGTGGATTTCCCTAATGTAGCAAACATCATGGACTTTTGTGGAAACCTTGTTGTACCATGGACCCCTCTCTCCTCCTTAACCTGTGGAAGCACACTGTGATGACATACATTTTGAGTTGTGAACACTTTGGCACTTCTTCTCTGCCCTGGGTCCTCTGTCTTATCCCTAGCATTTCTCTGAAACACATGGGAGATCCACAGAGCTTTGAGGCACAGAACCAGAGATGCCATCCTGGCAATCTTTCCCACACTCCACTCCTCTAGTTAATGGCTGGTAGATTCACAGAGGATTAATAATCAAACCCTTCCCCTTAGCTTCCCCACATTTGGAGACTACTGGTTCTGTCACAGGATTAACCTTGCTAAACTGTCCTTCCATTCAGTAAGTCTGCCCCCTTGGAACATTTGATGCACCAACCCTAATTCTTAGCTTCCAGCCACTCATCAGAATGGGAGAAATGCTATACTGACCTCAGGCAAGGATGAGGTGAAAAAGCAGGGTTAGATTCAGACACAAACTTATGGTCAATGCTACATCCTGAAACATAACACTCTCTTCTTCGCTGGACAGATGGTATTGATGTGCCTGACCAGATTGCAAACAAAACATCAGCGAGTACCTGCAACAGGCTTGGCTCCCAGTCTCCCAGGCAGAGAAGGAACAGGTGATTAGGCTGAGGGCACTGCTTGCTCTCCTGGTCACCCTCATGAGGAATGCCCTAGTATGAAAGTTCCATTTTTTTAGCGGGAGAGGCCCGAGTAGCAGTATATCCATCTACGAGTCTGATGAACTCCTCAGATGGAACAAGTTCATGATCTATCACCTATTATTTCACATACAGAGAGTATAATGAAGCGAATTGTTCCTGAATCACAAGATCCTTCAGTTCATCAAAGTTGTTCATGTTTAATTCTTCAATCCATTTTTAAAAAGTAGTAAAGAGAATAGTTGAGAAACACTTTTACTTTAGATGTCAAGGACACTATGTTTTAAGTGTCTGAACTTTTTTGGTGTGCCTCGGGGTTAATGTTAACTTGCAGCAGCAACGCGCTTATGATTATCTCATAATCCTGACCCAACTCAAAGGGAAGATCAGCAAATGTTTCTAAGGCTTTTCCATCCATTTCAAGGGTAAAGTTCCGTGCCTAGTGGCTGCAGGGCAATTGGTACTCTTTGCAGGTTTTTTTCAAAACCCTGAAAGTAGCAGTCAAGGTTTCCATTATTTTCCAAAATAGGCAAATGCTCTAAACCTGGCCTGCTGATCCATAGAATCATAGAATGCTAGAGTTGGAAGGGACCTCAAGGGACATCTCTGTGCAACCTCATGATCAATGCAGGATTCACTAAACCATCTCAGACAGATGTCTGTCCAGCCTCTGTTTGAAGACTTCCATTGGAGAAGAACTCACCACCTCTCATGGCCTCCTGTTCCATTCAATTGATCACCCTCACTGTCAAAAAGTTTTTCTAATATCTAATCCATATCTCCTGTAATGTCCGCAGAAGCCCCAGGATAAATTACGCGTTGACACTTTGTGATAAATAAGTGGGTTTTAGGTTGCTGTTTGGGCATTCAGTCTCTAAAAGGTTCGCCATCACTGACCTAGGCTGTCAAAACAATTACAACCGCCTAATACACATTTTACACTTGTGAATAACCACCCAAAGCTGCCACCACTAAGGTTTAGCTCAGGAGCTAGCACTCTTCAGAAAGCCCTCAGTTACTCCTTTACTTCTCAATACAAAATTAAAATTAGCAGATGGATTCATATGAGAACACAAGACAGAACTTAGTAAATGTAGTTCATTATGATGAAAACTGTCACAATGCTTAAACAATATAAAAATAAGAAAATAACACAAATGACATACAATAAAAACACGTTTCATAAAATAAATGAAAATGAACCAGAATCCTAACAGTCACATGTTGTGTGTAGGATCCAGTGCCTGAAGAAGTCAAAAACCAGGACCAGTCTTCCAATCTATTGATCCCCATGAAATGCCCAATATCCAAAATCTTACACATATTTTTTAAGACCTGGTCCTTTGTTACTCATCACTTATCCTGTGATGTTGCCTCCTGCTCTGGGTCAGAATGATCACTTTTTTTATGTTGATGCTTTCTCTTCACTTCTAAGTTTCACAATAATCCCTATTGCTTACACTTGTTTTGCAATTTCTTTGATACATGTGTCTATTTTTATTATGTAAATTTATAGCGCCAAGGCCCAAGACTGTAGATTCCACCAATCACAATAGGTGATGTCAGATCTGACCCTGCTTGCCCTCCCTTCACATTCACCTTTGCTCACACTCAATAGATACTTCAATACAAAAAATAAGGTGAGAGTTTATTGTAGCTAAGTGCATATGTTGTTTCTTGAAACTTGAAGTTAGAGTCAAAAAAGCCTGAGTGCCAAATATAAAAATTGCAAGTTTTCTATTTTTCATTTTTAATACAGATTTTGATATGTAAATAAACATTGCCAAAAATACATTTAACACAAAAATCTGAACAATTGATCCTGCTCTGATGACAGCTGCCATATAAGTGGATTTATGCAGAATTCCAACAGATTCAATCAATGACTGTTAGAAATGCCCCAGGGATCTGTTGTCTTTTGATTGTATGGATCTCCTTCCATCGGTGTGGCACATTTCCAGTCTTCTTTCTCATCTTCTCTTAGTTTTTAACAACTATTTAGACAGCATGCAGAGTTTCCTGGTGGCGGATTTCCTTTATAGGTATGCTGACACGAACTCTGGTGGATTTTATATCTCCAGTAGATATATATATAAATGACTTATATAAGATTTATGAACAGTTATTATTCTGTTGAGGACCACTGCTCAGAAGTCAGGAAGTGTGGAAGGTGGGATGGTGGACGGCGAGTGAACCTCCCGGCCCACATTAATGTATTAATATTTTATCATATATCAAATATGTTTTCTGCATTGACACACGAGTCCAGTAGTAGGCAGGTATTTTCCATGTGTTCTAGTTTTGTTCTGTAGGGGATTTTTCCTATCAGCAGAAGGTCTATTAAGCATCAGGTCTTAGATCTCTGTGTTGTTCCGTTTGTTATTCTACAGGAACTGTATAAGAAAGTAGACGACTGAGTGTCACCATTCCCCTTGTCCAGGTGCTGTAGTCCTACAGTCTGACCTTGGCGTCATGGTGACACTAGAATGTGTATGGTACATTACGGCCTACTTCTTCCTTAGTAAGGTCTACACCACCACAGACAATTCGATTAACAGGCACAATTTATAACATTTACAGCTCAATGCAAAGAAGTCTACATGTGGAAGAGTAAAGCTGACTCTCTAGTACTCCCCATATTGTGCCTGACGATAGGACTTAGGATATTCAGCCAAACCATAATCTTCTCCAAAAAAAAGACCTCCATTTACAGCTCACTCATGGTTTTTACCCCTTGTCATTCCAGAGCAGGACACTGGTCGGCTGAGTGAGGCCTTTGATAGAGGGCTAGAAGATAAATTACTCCTTGAGGAGCGCTTCATGGGAAAAGTGTATTCAACATCATGCTCCTCCAAGAGGAATAAACCTGTCTCTCCAGGTCCACCTGATGGAGGATAAGTCAATGTCAATCTTATAAGGATCCTTGCGACATCACTAAGGTTATAAAAAACCCAAAAAGCCAAAGGGGCCAATAAGAAGATTGCTTTATGCCAGTTCAGGAGTAAAACATTTGAAAAATTGAAAATTTAATTTGTGCAAAAGTAAAGCGACGTTTAGCAATTTTACAAGAGTTTCTAGACCCTCCACCAAAATCGGCAGAAATATGGAAGAGAATGTCTGGAAAGGGACATCGCTTTGTCTGTTCATCAAATTCATGGAAATTCTTACCCCAGAATATTTCTCCAGTCCCTGACTGAGGAATGAGGAACCTTCATCTAAAATAGGGACCTACATCTGGACTAGGGACCTACATCAAAAACAGGGACCTCCATCTAATATAAGGACCTCCATCTAAAAGAGGGACCTTCATCTAAAATAGGGACCTACATCTGGACTAGGGACCTACATCAAAAACAGGGACCTCCACATGAACTTGGAACCTACATCTGGAATAAGGACCTCCATGTAAAATAGGGACCTACATCTGGAATAGGGACCTACATGTAAAATAGAGACCTCCATATGAAATAGGGACCTACATCTTGAATAGGGACCTACAGCAATAATAGGGACCTACATCTGGAGTAGGGACCTACATCTTCTGACTGTTGATTGAGTAAAAGATGGCTGGAATGTGGCACTCCACAAGCACTTCTAGCTTTTGCATTACATATTATAGACTGTAAGCTGTGAGCCGGTCCTCCATGCTCCTGTATGAGCGCTCAGGAATATATAGGGACAACAAAAGATCATTATGATATGAAACTGGGAAAGCAACTGTGAACCAATGTCTGCACAACAATAAAGTGCTGAGCATCTATATGGAATCCTAGCTACTGACTGACAGGTTTAGCTTGGGGATTTCAGGGGTTAATCTTCCCCATGCTTCTTGTACATGACACCTTCAGTTTTGCAGTTCTGGACTCCTGAGCTCTCTTCCTCTAGTCTGGCACCTCGACTCGATTGGCTAATGCCGGATGAGCTGGAATTGCCATGTGAATGGTGAATAGGAGGTATTGTGAGGGTGCACATACTTTGCCAACTTCCCCCGGGGGCCTAAGACAAGTCACATGATTCTGACATCAGAAACAATTCATCTTCTAAAGAGGAAAATTACATTGGAATTTGGATTTTGCAAATCAACGTTCAAGGTTCTTCTGGGCATAGATGAATATAGGGGCAAGACCAGGGGTAAATCAGACTCCGTGCCCACCATCACCACTGCCACCGCCAGAACGCCAGTGTAACGATGCAACATCTGATCTTATCAATACACAAACTGCTTCTCTGCGTAACGGGCATCAAACTGAGGAACTGCTAAAATATCATCTCATAATCCACAAGGTCAGGAGACCATCAAACTTGAAGAAGACTCACATTTTTTGCCCAAATGTCGCCATTTTGGGCTATTAAAAAGCAGTTTTTGCCACCTTTATCTATCTATCTATCATCTATCTATTATCTATCTATCATCTATCTATCTATCAATCTATCTATCTATCTATCTATCTATCTATCTATATATCATCTAGCAATCTATTATCTATCTGTCTATCTATCTATCTATTGTCTATCTATCTATCTATCATCTATCTATTATCTATCTATCTATTATATATCTATCTATTATCTATCTATTATCTGTTATCTATCCATCTATCTATTATCTATCTATCTATCTATCTATCTATCTATTATCTACCTATATATTATCTATTAATTATCTATCTATCTATCTATTATCTATCTATCTATTATATGTCTATTAACTATTATCTATGTATTATCTATCGTCTATCTATTCATTATCTATCTATGTATCTATCTATTATCTATCTATTATCTATCTATCCATTATCTATCTATCAATCTATTATCTATCATCTATTATCTATCTATCTATTATCTATCTATTATCTATCCATCTATCGATCTATTATCTATCTATTATCTATCTATCTATTATCTATCTATTATCTATTATTTATTATCTATCTATCTATTATCTGTCGTCTATCTATTATCTATCTATCTATCTATCTATCTATCTATTATCTATCTATCATCTATTATCTATCTATCTATATCTATTATCTATCTATCTATCTATCTATCTATCCATCATCTATCTATCTATTATCTATCATCTATTATATCTATCTATCTATCTATTATCTATCTATTGTCTAGATTGACCCCAATTCCAGTGATGTGTCACTTACTAGACTGCTTGGTAGTTTGGATATACTCACAGTTTTATCAGCAGGAGATTATCACTAGAGGACTAGTAAACCTGCTTCCTGGTAGTCCTCCATATTCATGAGCTTTGTAATACCCTGCCCCCACTATTAAATGGCAGCTTTCTGCCTATGCACAGTGTACACAGAAAGCTGCCAATCAGTGATGTGAACGGAGTTATACAGAGCTCAGCATTTAGAGAAATGATAGATCAGCAGCAGATAGCCCACAGCAAATCAGCAACCCAGGAAGTGACAGATCGCTGGAATCAGGGTCTCGGCCCCTACATCATGCTGCTCTCAGACAGTGGAGCAAACACCTGGGAACAGAACTCCTTTAATATCTGAATACACTTTTCTAATAAATCCACAAACGTCTTATAATAACACAGATGCCAGGTTTCAAGGTGACATTGTGAGTTTGTTTTTACATAACTCTCACGGAAAGAATTTCCCTTCAGCCGATGTTCCTACATCTAATGACTTGGCTTTTTGTGTCAGTACAGGAAACGAATCCGTGTGAAAATAAACCGTCGTATTCAGGTCTATAGGGCGCCGGCTGTAGTCTCGTCTGCAGTAATGTTCCATAGACGTGTGCTGGATAATCCCAGGCGCTGAGGTTTATTCCGGTGTACAGTATGGTCAGATACCAGCAGTGTCTGCAGAGCCGCCTCGCTGCGCTCCTCTCTATAAACCGCGCTTCTCATCACTGATCTCCTTTTATAGGCTCAGTTCAGTGTCGCTGGAAAACCATCATTTGTGAAATAGGAACGAAGGCAGAACACTTCTGTGAGACAAGTCACAAATGTCGTCTTACCAATGTTTTATCGCTCAGTCTACTGTATCGTAATATAAATATAAAGTGTCAGATTATTATAGAAATATAAAAGTGTCAGATTATTATATAGATATAAATATAAAGTGTCAGATTATTATAGAAATATAAAAGTGTCACATTATTATAGAAGTATAAAGTGTCCGATTATTATATAAATAAGAAGTGTCAGATTATTATTATATAAATATAAAGTGTCAGATTATTATAGAAATATAAAAGTGTCAGATTGTTATTTTTATATAAAAATAAAGCGTCAGATTATTATATAAATAAGAAGTGTCAGATTATTACTATATAAATATAAAGCGTCAGATTATTATATAAATAAGAAGTGTCAGATTATTATTATATAAATATAAAGTGTCAGATTATTATATAAATAAGAAGTGTCAGATTATTATTATATAAATATAAAGCGTCAGATTATTATATAAATAAGAAGTGTCAGATTATTATTATATAAATATAAAGTGTCAGATTATTATATAAATAAGAAGTGTCAGATTATTACTATATAAATATAAAGCGTCAGATTATTATATAAATAAGAAGTGTCAGATTATTATTATATAAATATAAAGTGTCAGATTATTATATAAATAAGAAGTGTCAGATTATTATTATATAAATATAAAGCGTCAGATTATTATATACATATAAAAGTGTCAGATTATTATTATTATATAAATATAAAGCGTCAGATTATTATATACATACAAAAGTGTCAGATTATTATTATTATATAAATATAAAGCGTCAGATTATTATATAAATATAAACGTGTCAGATTATTATTATTATATAAATATAAAGCGTCATATTATTATATAAATACAAAAGTGTCCGATTACACAGGTCTGCGACTAAAAAGCTGTTTGATTATTTTCATCTAATTTTCATGTATTTTGGTGTGCTGAAAACGGAAAAAATATTGAAAAAAATCCTGGAAGTCAGGATTTGCTACAAAATGCAAAATTCTCATCAAATTTAGTACATTTTTCAAAATTTTTGGTGTTTTTTTTATCTTAGGGTTTTGAAAGTCAAAATTACTATTAATTAATTCACATCAATGCATTGAAGATATACAATGCCAAAAAAATATAACTTTCAAAGAAAAGAACTTTCAGAGTGAGCTAATGAAACCAGCATCGACATGTTGCAAGCTGAACGAGCAGGCTCTGATATGCCCGGGCTTGATTCAATTGTCTTATCTTGGTTCTCGCCTGTTCACACTTTTTCATCTCAGTACATGTTAGCTCGTCATATTCAACCGTGTTTCCCAAAATTAGCACTATGGCTCAGCGGAAGTGTATTAATTCGCCTGACAGTTTCTGTTACATTTGTGGTGAATATACAGTGTTGAAGCAACAGCTGAATGTTACAAACTTTGTGAAAAAAGTATACTTCGCTTATTTCGGACTAAAGCTTGGAGATCAAGATAAAGCTTGGGCGCCTCATAAAGTGTGCAATCCATGTGTTGAGGACCTGCGAAATTGGTTCAAGGGTAAGAAAAAAGTTTTGCGTTATGGGATTCCTATGGTATGGCGAGAGCAAAAGAACCATAGCAGTGACGATTGTTACTTTTGTTCATGCAATGTGAAAGGGTATATTTCCAAATGGAAGCATTCCATGTCATACCCCAGTCTTCACTTTGTCCCATCCCCCATGGCACAGATATACCAGTACCCAAGGCCCCTGCTACCTTGGAAGAGATAACTAGCTCCGATGAAGGTGGAGTCATACCTGAACCAGAAGATGAATCAAGTTCTGACTTTGAAGATGATACAAGACCAAAATTGTTTTCCCAGGAGGAGATGAATGATTTGGTAAGAGACTTGAATCTTCCCTAAGATGCTGCTGAGTTACTTGGATCAAGGCTCAAAAGCAAGAATTTATTGTTGCCAGGAGCGTCTTTTTCATAGTTCAGACATCGTGAAAACGAGTTTGTCCCTTACTTTGCCCAGGAAGATAAGTTGGCTTATTGCATCGATGTCGAAGGTTTGATGGGTCAATTCAAAATCCAATATGATTCAGCGCAATGGCGTCTTGTTATAGATTCTTCAAAAAGAAGACTCAAAGCAGTTTTACTCCACAATGGCGGTTGTTACGCTTCTATCCCTGTAGGTCATTCTGTACACCTCAAGGAAACCTACGAGAACTTGGAATTGGTTCTTCGTAAACTTAAATATGAAGACCACGGTTGGCAAGTGTGCGGGGATTTGAAAGTCTTGTGCATGCTGCTCAGGCAACAAGCTGGGTATACCAAATACCCTTGTTTTCTGTGTCTATAGGACAGTCAAGACCGACAAAATCACTGGACCAAGAAGAATTGGCAGCCGAGGGTGCTCACAGTTGGTGAAAAAATGTCCTCCAAGAAACTTTGGTTCCTCCCCATAAAGTTCTTCTACCGCCTCTCCACATAAAATTGGGACTGATGAAGCAATTCGTAAAATCACTTCCAAAAGATGGAGAATGCTTCAAATACTTGGTCACCAAGTTTCCAGGCCTCTCGGAGGCAAAATTGAAGGAAGGTGTGTTCGTCGGACCAGACATTAGAAGGCTTATAGCTGATAAAGAGTTTATCAATACCATGACGCATCCTCAAAAAGAAGGGTGGTTTGCATTTAAAGAGGTCGTAGAGAAATTTTTAGGCAATAACAAAGACCCTGACTACAAAAAGTTCGTCGGACGAATGCTGAAAGCATTTCCAGCTTTAGGTTGCCTGGTGAGTTTGAAAGTGCATTTCCTCCATTCCCACCTTGACAACTTTCCTGAAAATTTGGGAGCTGTGAGTGAAGAGCAAGGTGAACGATTCCACCAGGTCATTAAAGAGATGGAAAGAAGATACCATGGAAGATGGAGCATTACAATGATGGCAGACTACTGTTGGAAGCTTCAAAGAGACATTCCAGATGCTACTCACAAGCGTAAATGTACCAAGAGAAGCCTCACAGGGAAGAAGAATATATTTTAGTGTGTGTTAGTGAGCTCATTGCAGTTAAAAAATGATTTTCATGAAACATTTGTAATAAAAAATTAATTTTATGAGTCTATTTTCATTTATTTTGAGGTATTGTCTTATTTAACATAGTTACTTAAATTGTCAGAAAATGTGATGTCCTATGACAAAACGGAGGTCATGTTCGAATTCAGCGCACTTATAAATAATAATTTATAATAATAATTTTATTTATATAGCGCCAACATATTCCGAAGCGCTTTACAAATTATATAAACATAAAGATTACGTGGAATAACCAAAACAGCTCTTGAAAAAAAATTTTTTTGCAGACCTAATTATTATATAAAGTGTCAAATTATTGTTATTTTACATAAATATGAAGTGTCATATTTCACTTTCCAGATTATCGAACAGTTTTATTAGTATGAACAAACAAAGCATTACAGCGATTATTATAGTCTTTCTAGCCACATTTCTGACATTTACCCTATAGTAAGAGCTACTCTTCTCCACAGACCCCAAACCATCACCCTATTGTGTATTTCTGTGTTTATGTGCACTAACAATGCTGTGGGCCTGAGAGAATGACACCCATGGAAGGACAAGAAGGAGGATGCAGTGGGTACCAGAAGGACAAGAAAAAGGATGAAGTGGGTATCGAAGGAAAATGAAGAAGATGCAGTGGGTATCGGAGGGAAAAGAAGGATGCAGTGGGTACAGAGGGACAAGAAAAGGACAGAGTGGGTACCAAGGGACAAGAAGAAGGATGTAATGGGTTCTGGAGGGACAAGAAGAAGGATGCAGTGGGTGCCGGAGGGACAAGAAGAAGGATGCAGTGGGTACCATAGGATCAAGAAGAAGGATGCAATCGGTACCTGAGGGACAAGAAGAAGGATGCACTGGGTACTGGAGGGACAAGAAGAAGGATGAAGTGGGTACTGGAGGGACAAGAAGAAGGATGCAGTGGGTGCCGGAGGGACAAGAAGAAGGATGCAGTGGGTGCCGGAGCGACAAGAAGAAGGATGCAGTGGGTATTGGAGGGACAAGAAGAAGGATGCAATGGGTGCCGGAGGGACAAGAAGAAGGATGCAGTGGTGTAATGACCTGGTGGTTATGGAGTGGTACTGAGATGACCTGGTGGGTAAAACCAATCATGGACAAGCTCAGAGGAGGTGGCAGCTCTACAGACAGTAATCACCTATATGACCTAGTGATTACGGAGCAGCACTGAAATGACCTAGTGGGTAAAACAAATAATGTACTAGCTCTGAGGAGGTGGTAACTTTACTGACAGCAATCAATACTCCTAACACCAACACTAGAAATAGCCGTGGAGCGTTCCTATCTCTGCCTAGACGCCTCTTCACAGCCTAAAAACTAGCTACCCCTGAAGATGGAAACGGAAAACTATCTCGCCTCAGAGAAACCCCCAAAGGAAAGATAGCCCCCCACAAATATTGACGGTGAGTGAAGAGGGAAATGACAAACTCAGAAATGAAACTAGATTTTAGCAAAGGAGGCCACTACTATCTAAATAGACAGAGAAAGAAAAGGCTACTGTGCGGTCAGTATAAAAACTAAATGTCCACGCAGAGTTTACAAAAATAACCTCCACACCGACTCACGGTGTGGAGGGGCAAATCTGCAACCCCAGAGCTTCCAACTAGCCGGAATATTTCATGATGACAAGCTGGACAAAAGAGACATAACTTAAACTGAACAAAAGGTCATAGGCAGGGAAACACCCAAAAACTAGCAGAACTTATCTTAAGCTGAAATGGACTGGCCAACAGAGAACTTCCAGGAAAGGACTGAATCCACAGGAAGGAACATTGACAGCTGGCATCAACTACAGCCTAAAGCCCAGTTAAATAACAAGGCCAGGGCACCGATTAGTGAAAGCAGCTGCTAAGTTCCACTTGAAACCACCAGAGGGAGCCCAAGAGCAGAACTCCCAAAAATACCATTCATGACCACAGGATGGAGCCCAAGAACGGAATTCACAACAGTACCCCCCCTTGAGGAGGGGTCACCGAACCCTCACCAGAGCCTCCAGGCCGATCGGGACGAGCCAAATGAAAAGCACGCACCAAATCGGCAGCATGGACATCGGAGGCAAAAACCCAAGAGTTATCCTCCTGGTCATAACCCTTCCACTTGACCAGATACTGAAGTTTCCGCCTTGTAAGACGAGAATCCAAAATCTTCTCCACCACATACTCCAGCTCCCCCCCAACCAACACCGGAGCAGGAGGGTCAACGGAGGGAACCACGGGCACCACATATCTCCGCAACAAAGATCTATGGAACACATTATGAATGGAAAACGAAGCTGGAAGGGCCAAACGAAAAGACACCGGATTGATAATTTCCGAAATCCCATAAGGACCAATAAAACGAGGTTTGAACTTAGGGGAAGAGACCTTCATAGGAACATGACGAAAAGACAACCAGACCAAATCCCCAACCCGAAGCCGGGGACCAACGCACCGACGGCGGTTGGCAAAACGTTGAGCCTTTTCCTGAGACAATGTCAAATTGTCCACCACATGAGTCCAAATCCGCTGCAACCTGTCCACCATGGAATCTACCCCAGGACAGTCCGAAGGCTCAACCTGCCCTGAAGAAAAGCGAGGATGAAAACCAAAATTACAAAAAAAAGGCGAAACCAAGGTAGCAGAACTAGCCCGATTATTAAGGGCAAACTCGGCCAACGGCAAGAAGGTAACCCAATCATCCTGATCAGCCGACACAAAGCATCTCAAATAGGTTTCCAAGGTCTGATTGGTTCGCTCCGTCTGTCCATTTGTCAGGGTGAAACGCCGAAGAAAAAGACAAATTAATGCCAATTCTACCACAAAAGGACCGCCAAAACCTAGAAACAAACTGGGTACCTCTGTCAGACACAATATTCTCCGGAATACCATGCAAACGAACCATATGCTGGAAAAACAAAGGAACCAAATCAGAGGAGGAAGGCAACTTAGGCAAAGGTACCAAATGGACCATTTTAGAAAAACGGTCACAAACCACCCAGATGACAGACATCTTCTGAGAAACAGGAAGATCAGAAATAAAATCCATGGAAATATGCGTCCAGGGCCTCTCAGGGATAGGCAAAGGCAAAAGCAACCCACTAGCACGAGAACAGCAGGGCTTAGCCCGGGCACAGATCCCACAGGACTGCACAAAGGAACGTACATCCCGTGACAAAGAAGGCCACCAAAAGGACCTGGCAACCAAATCTCTGGTACCAAAGATCCCAGGATGACCAGCCAACACTGAACAATGAATCTCAGAAATCACCTTACTAGTCCATCTATCAGGAACAAACAATTTCCCCACAGGACAGCGGTCGGGTCTATCAGCCTGAAACTCCCGAAGCACCCGCCGTAAATCAGGGGAGATAGCAGAAAGAATCACCCCCTCCTTGAGAATACCAGCCGGCTCACGGACTCCAGAAGAATCAGGCAAAAAACTCCTAAACAGGGCATCAGCCTTCACATTCTTAGATCCCGGAAGATACGAGACCACAAAATCAAAACGGGAGAAAAACAAAGACCACCGAGCCTGTCTAGGATTCAACCGCTTGGCTGATTCAAGGTAAATCAGATTCTTATGATCGGTCAAGACCACAACACGATGCTTGGCTCCCTCAAGCCAATGTCGCCACTCCTCGAATGCCCACTTCATAGCCAATAACTCCCGATTGCCGACATCATAATTACGCTCAGCAGGCGAAAACTTTCTGGAGAAGAAAGCACACGGTTTCAACACAGAGCCATCAGAACTTCTCTGAGACAGAACAGCTCCTGCCCCAATCTCAGAAGCGTCAACCTCAACCTGAAAAGGGAGAGAGACATCTGGCTGACGCAACACAGGGGCAGAAGTAAAATGACGCTTAAGCTCCTGAAAGGCATCCACAGCCGCAGAGGACCAATTCACCACATCTGCACCTTTCTTGGTCAAATCGGTCAGAGGTTTAACCACAGTAGAAAAATTAGCAATGAAGCGGCGATAAAAATTAGCAAAGCCCAAAAACTTCTGAAGGCTCTTCACAGATGTGGGCTGTGTCCAATCATAAATAGCCTGGACCTTAACAGGGTCCATTTCAATAGCCGAGGGAGAAAAAATGAACCCCAGAAAAGAAACATTCTGAACTCCAAAAAGGCACTTAGACCCCTTCACAAACAGTGTATTAGCACGAAGAATCTGAAATACCATCCTGACCTGCTTCACATGAGACTCCCAATCATCAGAAAAAAACAAAATATCGTCCAAATATACAATCATAAATTTATCCAGATACTCCCGAAAAATATCATGCATAAAGGACTGAAACACAGATGGAGCATTAGAGAGGCCGAAAGGCATCACAAGATATTCAAAATGGCCTTCGGGCGTATTAAATGCTGTTTTCCATTCATCACCCTGTTTGATGCGGACCAGATTATACGCCCCTCGAAGGTCAATCTTGGTAAACCAGCTAGCCCCTTTAATCCGAGCAAACAAATCAGAGAGCAAAGGCAAAGGGTACTGGAATTTGACCGTGATCTTATTGAGAAGGTGATAATCTATACAGGGCCTCAAGGAGCCATCCTTCTTGGCAACAAAAAAGAATCCCGCTCCCAACGGTGACGAAGACGGGCGAATATGCCCCTTCTCCAAGGACTCCTTTACATAAGTCCGCATAGCGGCATGCTCTGTCACAGACAGATTGAAAAGTCGACCCTTAGGGAACTTACAGTCAGGAATCAAATTAATAGCGCAATCACAGTCCCTATGAGGAGGCAGAGGACTGGATTTAGGCTCCTCAAATATATCCTGGAAATCCGACAAAAACTCAGGAACTTCAGAAGAAGGGGACGAGGAAATTGACATCAGAGGAATGTCACTATGTATCCCCTGACAACCCCAACTAGTCACAGACATAGATTTCCAATCCAGTACTGGATTATGTACCTGTAATCATGGAAACCCCAGCACAACCACATCATGCAAATTATGCAACACCAAAAAACGAATATTTTCCTGATGTGCTGGAGCCATGTTCATGGCTAACTGTGTCCAGTACTGAGGTTTATTCCTGGCCAATGGCGTAGCATCAATCCCCCTTAAGGGAATAGGACTCTGCAAAGGCTCCAAGGAAAAACCACAGCGATTGGCAAATTCTAGGTCCATTAAGTTCAGTGCAGCGCCAGAATCCACAAATGCCATTACAGAAAAGGACGACAATGAACAAATCAGAGTAATAGACAAGAGAAATTTAGGCTGTACAGTACTGATGGTAACCGAACTAGCAACCCTCATAGTTCGCTTCGGGCAATCAGAGATAGCATGAGTAGCGTCACCACAGTAAAAACACAGCCCATTCTGACGTCGGAACTCCTGCCGTTCTGCTCTTGTCAAAACTCTATCACATTGCATAGGCTCAGAACTCTGTCCAGAGGACACCGCCATATGGTGCACAACCTTACGTTCACGTAGGCGCCGATCAATCTGAATGGCCAGAGACATTGATTCGTTCAAACCAGCAGGTGTGGGAAACCCCACCATAACATCTTTAAGAGCTTCAGAAAGACCCTTTCTGAAAATAGCCGCCAGGGCATCCTCATTCCATTTTGTAAGCACAGACCACTTCCTAAATTCCTGACAATATATCTCTGCCGCTTCCTGACCCTGACACAGAGCCAGCAATGGGTTCGTCATAAAGCAATCCAAGTGCTTGAAAAAATGAATCCACATTGAGCAATGCAGGATTCCCTGGCTCAAGGGAGAATGCCCAATCCTGCGGGTCGCCACGCAGCAGAGAAATAACAATCTTCACCTGCTGAATGGGGTCACCAGAGGAACGGGGTCTCAGAGCAAAAAACAATCTGCAATTATTTTTAAAATTCAAAAACCTAGATCTATCCCCAGAAAACAAATCAGGGATAGGAATTCTAGGCTCAGAAACAGGAGTTTGAACAACATAATCTTGGATACTCTGTACCCTTGCAGCGAGTTGATCAACACGCGCAGACAGACCCTGAACCTCCATATCAGTACCAAGCTCCTGCACCATCCAAAAATCAAGGGAAAAAAAAGACGAAACAAGCAACAAGAAAAAAAAACTATGACTCAGAACCTTCTCTTCCCTCTTTTGAGATGCATTTAACACTTTGTGGGCCAGATGTACTGTTATGACCTGGTGGTTACGGAGTGGTACTGAGATGACCTGGTGGGTAAAACCAATCATGGACAAGCTCAGAGGAGGTGGCAGCTCTACAGACAGTAATCACCTATATGACCTAGTGATTACGGAGCAGCACTGAAATGACCTAGTGGGTAAAACAAATAATGTACTAGCTCTGAGGAGGTGGTAACTTTACTGACCGCAATCCCTACTCCTAACACCAACACTAGAAATAGCCGTGGAGCATTCCTATCTCTGCCTAGACGCCTCTTCACAGCCTAAGAACTAGCTACCCCTGAAGATGGAAACGGAAAACTATCTCGCCTCAGAGAAACCCCCAAAGGAAAGATAGCCCCCCACAAATATTGACGGTGAGTGAAGAGGGAAATGACAAACTCAGAAATGAAACTAGATTTTAGCAAAGGAGGCCACTACTATCTAAATAGACAGAGAAAGAAAAGGCTACTGTGCGGTCAGTATAAAAACTAAATGTCCACGTAGAGTTTACAAAAATAACCTCCACACCGACTCATGGTGTGGAGGGGCAAATCTGCAACCCCAGAGCTTCCAACTAGCCGGAATATTTCATGATGACAAGCTGGACAAAAGAGACATAACTTAAACTGAACAAAAGGTCATAGGCAGGGAAACACCCAAAAACTAGCAGAACTTATCTTAAGCTGAAATGGACTGGCCAACAGAGAACTTCCAGGAAAGGACTGAATCCACAGGAAGGAACATTGACGGCTGGCATCAACTACAGCCTAAAGCCCAGTTAAATAACAAGGCCAGGGCACCGATTAGTGAAAGCAGCTGCTAAGTTCCACTTGAAACCACCAGAGGGAGCCCAAGAGCAGAACTCCCAAAAATACCATTCATGACCACAGGATGGAGCCCAAGAACGGAATTCACAACACAGTGGGTACCATAGGGACAACAAGAAGGATGCAATCGGTACCTGAGGGACAAGAAGAAGGATACAGTGGGTACCGGAAAGACAAGAAGAAGGATGCAGTGGGTACCGGAGGGACAAGAAGAAGGATGCAGTGGGTACAGGATGGACAAGAAGAAGGATGCAGTGGGTACCATAGGGACAAGAAGAAGGATGCAATCGGTACCTGAGAGACAAGAAGAAGGATGCAGTGGGTGCCGGAGGGACAAGGAGAAGGATGCAGTGGGTACCGGAGGGACAGGAAGAAGGATGCGGTGTGTACCGGTGGGACAAGAAGAAGGATGCAGTGGGAACTGCAGGAACATGAAGAAGGATGCAGTGGGTACCATAGGGACAAGAAGAAGGATGCAGTGGGTACCGGAGGGAGAAGAAGAAGGATGCAGTGGGTACCGGAGGGACAAGAAGAAGGATGCAATCGGTACCTGTAAGACAAGAAGAAGGATGCAGTGGGTGCTGGAGGGATAAGAAGAAGGATGCAGTGGGTACCGGCTGGACAAGAAGAAGGATGCGGTGGGTACCGGAGGGACAAGAAGAAGGATGCAGTGGGTACTGGAGGGACAAGAAGAAGGATGCAGTGGGTACCATAGGGACAAGAAGAAGGATGCAGTGGGTACCGGAGGGACAAGAAGAAGGATGCAGTGGATACCGGAGGGACAAGAAGGATGCAGTGGGTACCGGATGGACAAGAAGAAGGATGCAGTGGGTACCATAGGGACAAGAAGAAGGATGCAATCGGTACCTGAGAGACAAGAAGAAGGATGCAGTGGGTGCCGGAGCGACAAGAAGAAGGATGCAGTTGGTGCCGGATGGAGAATAAGTAGGATGCAGTGGGTAACGGAGGGACAGGAAGAAGGATGCGGTGGGTACCGGAGGGACAAGAAGAAGGATGCCGTGAGTACTGGAGGGACAAGAAGAAGGATGCAGTGGGTACCGGAGGGACAAGAAGAAGGATGCAGTGGGTGCCGAAGGGACAAGAAGAAGGATGCAGTGGGTACCGGAGGGACAAGAAGAAGGATGCAGTGGGTACCGGAGGGACAAGAAGAAGGATGCAGTGGGTACCGGAGCGACAAGAAGAAGGATGCAGTGGGTACCGGAGGGACAAGAAAGATGCATTGGGTACCGGAGGGACAAGAAGAAGGATGCAGTGGGTAGTGGAAGTACAAGAAGAAGGATGCAGTGGGTACTGGAGGGACAAGAAGAAGTATGCAGTGGGTACCGGAGGGACAAGAAGAAGGATGCAGTGGGTGCCGAAAGGACAAGAAGAAGGATGCAGTGGGTACCGGAGGGACAAGAAGAAGGATGCAGTGGGTACCGGAGGGACAAGAAGAAGGATGCAGTGGGTACCGGAGCGACAAGAAGAAGGATGCAGTGGGTACCGGAGGGACAAGAAAGATGCATTGGGTACCGGAGGGACAAGAAGAAGGATGCAGTGGGTAGTGGAAGTACAAGAGGAAGGATGCAGTGGGTACTGGAGGGACAAGAAGAAGTATGCAGTGGGTACCGGAGGGACAAGAAGAAGGATGCAGTGGGTACCGGATGGACAAGAAGAAGGATGCAATCGGTACCTGAGAGACAAGAAGAAGGATGCAGTGGGTACCGGATGGACAAGAATAAGGATGCAGTGGGTACCATAGGGACAAGAAGAAGGATGCAATCGGTACCTGAGAGACAAGAAGAAGGATGCAGTGGGTGCCGGAGGGACAAGAAGAAGGATGCAGTGGGTACCGGAGGGACAAGAAGGAGGATGCAGTGGGTATGAAAGGACAAGAAGGATGCAGTGGGTACCGGAGGGGCAAGAAGAAGGATGCAGTGGGTACCGGAGGGACAAGAAGAAGGATGCAGTGGGTACTGGAAGGACAAGAAGAAGGATGCAGTGGGTGCCGTGACATTTATTCTACCAATTGTCACCAGCATCAACAACAATCGAGATGATTTTTTTTTTACTTTTGCCATCCAAAAATATCCATTTCATTTTTTGGATCTTTTCCTTACAGAACGTCATGCAGTCACTAGATCATTTCATCAGTCATGCTACCAGCTTTCACCGGGGACTTATGATCAAACACTGATGGATAGGAGAAATGAATGGAGCCACACCTAGCTGCTCCAGAGATTCGGATTTCGCAATATTGAGTGCAAACCAGTCTCGATAAAAGATGGTACAACAGGGGTCTTCTCAATAAAGGCAAAAACATCCCAGTCCATCATCAGCTCTGACCTTTCATATACCAATGATTAGAGCTTTCTCCATCAGTTGATCTGGGGTTTCCTACACTAGTGAGTCTGGTCAGTAATACAAGGATCATAACATTGGTATTGTCGACTATTGTGAATAAGTGCCTTCCCAAGGGTCTCAGACCCCCTTTTTCCCGACCCCAAATAACGACATGACTCCCAAATTGGATATAATTGGCCACAGCGGCCTTTATTATAAACAAACAAAACATATAACAGTAACATAAGCTGGGAAGGGGTCCTTGAAGCTAAAAGTCTGGTGTTAACCATATGATAAACTAGTGGACAGAAAACCAACCATAGTTTACTCTCAGCCGTTACCCCACTGGCTCGAGAGCACCAAAATACCCCGAAGGGTTACCATTGTCCACTTCCAACTTAGGAATCTGGCCCACCATTGCCAAGATTCCCCCAAGTCACCAGACCTGAAACCAAAACTTATACCAACTGAAGAATCCATATCCCGACGGATCCCCCAGGCCAATTTAGCACCAACTCCAAGGAGCCCTCCCACCGCCCACGACCACTATGACCCGAAAACATTGCACAAACCCGACTTTCCCCCAACCACAACAAAATATAGGGTGGGTGGGCGGGACTGCTCAAAGCCCTCTGAGCGGGAAGTGACTAGCTCCTCCCCCCCACCAACACTATAGCCCCCTCCATCTACAATTTCCCTCCCCCTTATCGACGAAACCCCCGCCTCCCTTATTCCTGCTCCAAACCCCCTGTCATGGCGGCGTCCACGTACGCCGCCCGTGGGAAAGGGTGGGCGGCTCGCTCCAGCCTGATCTTTCATTTTGCACAAGGATGATAGTGCCTGTAAATATTGCAAAAAGGACAGAGATAATCTGCAAGGGGAGAAAACACAACTGAGAAGAAATCATCCCACAAAGCTCGTACTGAAATATAAAGGACGGTGTTTGGCTGAGCACCAGGAGATCTCACAAATGCGGAGATTCATTAATATTTTATGTCCCTACATGCAAGAGAGCGGTGATTTTCCTCCATTCCACACATCGCACACTTACAACTACAATAACTGCAGCGCCGCACGTTATCTATGGCATGCACCCTGAATACAGTAATCTCCAATGTGTGGGGACTGAGGAGACACTTAACACAGCATTTCTAATGTGAGTGCTCAGAACATGTTCTCTGGGATCTTTACTGATGTCCATGAAGGGAGCACACTATCTTGCAATTTTCCATTTTTGCGCTTTTGTTTTTCGCTCCCCTTCTTCCCAAAGCCATAGCTTTTTAGTTTTCCATCAATATGCCCATGTGAGGGCTTTTTTGCGGGACAACTTGTACTTTTGAATGACACCGATTTTACCATATTGTGTACTAGAAAATGGGAAAAAAATTCCAAGTGCGGTGAAATTGGAAAAAAGTGCAATTCCATACTTGTTTTTTTTTATTTGCCATTTTCAACAAATGCTAAAACTGACCTGCCAGTATGATTCTCCAGGAGATTACGAGTTTGAAGATACCAACATATATAGGTACCAGTGCAGCGCCACAGAGTCCTGGTCGTTGCAGTACTGTGGCTCTGCCGCTAAGGGGGGCTATGGTACGTCTGATGGCACTGAAGGAGTTCATCTGACCAGGTATCACAGACACCAATACATTTCACAGTCTGGCCTCCAGGGGGAGCTAAGGGTACTATTCATTTGGCCACTCCTCACAGTCTGGTAAAACTGGGGGTTAGGCAGGAAGTTAGAGAGAAGCTGACTGGGAATCGAACAGGCAACACCCTGTGGCAGAGGGTGTTGCGGGGAGAGACTCAGGGGGGTCCCTGTCAGAGGTGGGATCCTGACAGAGGCCTGGCAATCAGAGAGAAAGCTACGGGACCGCGCCTGCACTTCATAGCGGCGGTGCCCTAAGAAAGGACAAGAAGCGAGATTTATTGTGCTGAGTGAGAAACGAGATCAACGCAACAGGGAGTAATACCAGTAGGAGTCGTGCTGTTAGACCGAGGCAACATCCTACTGAGGCGTAAATAACCGGTGGCCGGAACGCCGAGGAAGTACAGAGCTCTAAGCATTACTTCAAACCAACGGCAGGACAGAGAGCTATAGGCTGGCTGTCTCACCTACATCACCTACGCAGACATAGGGGGCAACCTTTGGAGAGGGGCGACTCTAGGGTCCCGGAAGAGCTCCGAGCCTTCCCGTCATACGGGTGCGTCCTACCATAAGATCTGGGGGGCGAGAAGAAGGAGAACATCAGAATCGAGTTGTTGTGAGGGAACACGAGGAACAGACACAACAGTTGTGGGGTACTATCCCGTAAGCACAGCAGGGGAGGACCACAACACACACACGCTAGAAGGAAGGCACAGATTTCCACCTACAACGGGAACTCTGGAGGTGCCATCGGACTGGCCGGACTTGCGCAGCCCGGTTAACCGTATTCCGGACTGAGGACCCAGAAGCCTTCAGTAAAGAGGTAAAGAGACTGCAACCTGGTGTCCTCGTTATTTACTGCACCGCACCACTACCACCACTACCACCATCCACATCTATTACTGTACGCCCCTCAGCAGGGTCACGGACTGGGTCTAGCCACCGTGACAACCCCAGAGCAGAGACTCAGAGGCCCGGTACCGGGTACCCCTCGGCCCTGCGGCAGTGGGGGCGCTACAACTTGGCGTCACGAACAGGATCTACTTAAGCCTGAAGAATCGGGTCATGTGTGCCTTGGAACTGTGATTTATTATACTTGGGCTGTGATTTATTGCAAAGACTGTGCTGTGCCACTTGCCGCCAAAATCCGCCGCCATTACAGCGCTGAGGAGAGCGCAGGAGAAGAAGAGGGGCGTGGAGTGGGCGTAGACAAGCTGGAGAGCGCAAACGACCATGGCCGCTCAGTCTAAATATTTCTGTGTTCTGAGGACGTGTCCGTCAGCAGCCGAGGTCTGCCTCCTCATTCTCTTTGGAGGATGGAGACCATGGAGACGGGGCCGCCCACGAAAGAGACCGCAGGAAGAGGACACCAGAGAAGAAGCAAAAATGGCGACGCCGGAAGCACCGCGTGCGAATGACCCAACTCAGCATGAGGTTGCACAAACCGACACAGCCCCGGACGCGCCATCGTTGCGGGAACTGACCCTTGCGGAGCTACCGATAGGCCAACCCCCATGGCCGATGTCCGAGGAGTGTGTGGCTGCAGCCGAGGCCCGGCAGGTAGCCTACTGCCTGGAAGCCGATGCCCGTGTAATCGCTCGGCTGGGCCAACCCACGGAGGTCCGCCTGTCTCCGGTGTCCCCCGCTTCTTTTATCCCGGCCGCGGCGGAGTGTGAGCTGCAGGCACCGGGCCTGAGGATCCTGCCAGAGGCAGAGCACCTGCAGCGCCTGATGACAGCGTGGCGGAACAGGCCCCAACCAGCAGCCCAGGTCGATCTGAGGAGCGTTGAGGAGGTTCCACCGTCACACTGGGGTGTAGTAATATCCTTTAACTCCTGGAAAGGAAGGGGAGTTATACAGGAGATCGGGGAGCCACTGCAGGTCCGTGTGGATCGGGAAGAAGTGGAGCCCTGCGGGGGAAGGTACGATTCCGATCTGGAGCCTGGCGATGCAGTGACCTACACCCGGTGGAGGAGGGAAGCTGGCGAAGCTGGCTGGATAGCTCGAGGCGTCCAGCGGTGCGTCGCCCTCCAGGCTGCTGCCGGAATGCCGGAGGATGAGCCTTCTGCAGGGAAGGTGCCGGAGCCCGTCCCCGCGGAACCTCAGGAGGTCCGGGTCCACCGCGTGCCTCTGGGTCGCGCTCGCCCACAAGCAAGGAGGGCATCCCGGCGAGGGATCCTGTCGCTGCTGGAGCCAGGACCGGCCCTTGCTACACCAAGGCGACCCGTTGGCCGGGTGAGGCCTGGAAGAAGACCACCCCCTGCACAGCCACCATCAGAGTAAGCAAAAATGCTTTAATGATTGTAAATAGTTAATTGTTTTGTCTGCTATTTTGCTGCTAAAACCCGTCCAGGGTTAACTCTTAAAGGGATCCCTTTGTTGACCCGGGATCCCTATTGTTTTTGTTTGTTTTCTACTTTTTGCACCAGTTATCAAGAACTGCTGAATCATGAACAATGCATGATACAAACTCCTTGTATATAGTTTGCACCTTCTTAAAGGTGCTCTCTACTGGTTTTATATAAAAGACGGACTCTTTGCGAAGATACGGTTCTTGGAACTTGCACTGGAGTCCTTGCTGCATACGGACTTGCGGCTTGAGAAGTTGCACTACCTCGTAGAGACTTGGTCCCCTCTTAAAGGGGATGTTCACATCTTGCACTTATGTACAGTGTTGCCTTAAGATGGTTAGATGGCAATAATGTCTTGAAAGAAAAAGTAATGATGCTAATATGAAGAAGTTATATGTAGCCAACTAGTTGATTGTAAGAAATGTTTGATAATGTGTTAGAGAATGAGGACAGAAAGTGAACCCGTACGGGGTTAGTTAGTGAGTCCTCCTAGGAGCCATACAGAGATGGCTCAGTGATCTTAAACTGAAAGAAAAATGATATGTTCTATACTGTGTATAGTAGTGGAAGAACAGTAGGCCCGGGCGGAAAGGGGCGGTCCTGTAACAGAAAGGAGAGGCAGTAGGTCTGGAGCAGTTAGGACAGGCGGTCCTGCAGACGTAAAGTAGGAGAATGCAAAAATGTTCAGTAACCTTATAATGTGATTATAAGAAGGTCTTTAGTGGATTCAGCAGGTACGTCCTTAAAGGCAAAGTTGGATTAGTGTTCAAAATTTTGCACTTAGTAGAATACCCGGTTGGGTAAGAAAAGTTATTTATAGTAAAGTTATTTAAAAATATTTAACCATGTTGTAACGTTCAAGTGTCCTCACCTCCCATAAAGGGAAGCTCTGTTAAAAAGTTGACTTGTACTTGCATTTTCAAAATTGTATGTCTTTTTGCTGACATGTATTGTTGTTTTCTTCCCAGTCCAGGAGTACTGGATTTAACCGGGGGGGGAGTGCAGCGCCCCAGAGTCCTGGTCATTGCAGTACTGTGGCTCCGCCACTAAGGGGGGCTATGGTACGTCTGATGGCACTGAAGGAGTTCATTTGACCAGGTATCACAGACACCAATACATTTCACAGTCTGGCCTCCAGGGGGAGCTAAGGGTACTATTCATTAGGCCACTCCTCACAGTCTGGTAAAACTGGGAGTTAGGCAGGAAGTTAGAGAGAAGCTGACTGGGAATCGAACAGGCAACACCCTGTGGCAGAGGGTGTTGCGGGGAGAGACTCAGGGGGGTCCCTGTCAGGGGTGGGATCCTGACAGAGGCCTGGCAATCAGAGAGAAAGCTACGGGACCGCGCCTGCACTTCATAGCGGCGGTGCCCTAAGAAAGGACAAGAAGCGAGATTTATTGTGCTGAGTGAGAAACGAGATCAACGCAACAGGGAGTAATACCAGTAGGAGTCGTGCTGTTAGACCGAGGCAACATCCTACTGAGGCGTAAATAACCGGTGGCCGGAACGCCGAGGAAGTACAGAGCTCTAAGCATTACTTCAAACCAACGGCAGGACAGAGAGCTATAGGCTGGCTGTCTCACCTACATCACCTACGCAGACATAGGGGGCAACCTTTGGAGAGGGGCGACTCTAGGGTCCCGAAAGAGCTCCGAGCCTTCCCGTCATACGGGTGCGTCCTACCATAAGATCTGGGGGGCGAGAAGAAGGAGAACATCAGAATTGAGTTGTTGTGAGGGAACACGAGGAACAGACACAACAGTTGTGGGGTACTATCCCGTAAGCACAGCAGGGGAGGACCACAACACACAAGCGCTAGAAGGAAGGCACAGATTTCCACCTGCAAAGGGAACTCTGGAGGTGCCATCGGACCGGCCGGACTTGCGCAGCCTGGTGAACCGTATTCCGGACTGAGGACCCAGAGACCTTCAGTAAAGAGGTAAAGAGACTGCAACCTGGTGTCCTCGTTATTTACTGCACCGCACCACCACCATCATCCACATCTATTACTGTACGCCCCTCAGCAGGGTCACGGACCGGGTCTAGCCACCGTGACAACCCCAGAGCAGAGACTCAGAGGCCCGGTACCGGGTACCCCTCGGCCCTGCGGCAGTGGGGGCGCTACACCAACATATGCATTTTTTACTTAAGTGGTAAAAAAAAAAATCCTAAGTGGTGTAAGAAAAAAATGTCACCATTTTCTGAGACCCGAAGCGTCTCCATTTTTCAGAATCTGGGATTGGGTGAGGGCTTATTTTTTGCGCGCCGAGTTGACGTTTTTATTGATATCATTCTGAGGTAGATAAAATGTTTTGATCACCTATTGATTTTTATTGCAATGTTGCAGCAGCCAAAAAAATGTAATTCTGGTGTTTTGTTCTTGTTTTCTCATTACGTCGTATATAGTGTTGAGCATTCCGATGCTGCAAGTATCGGGTATCGGCCGATACTTGCTGTATCGGAATTCCGATACCGGGATTCCGATACTCTTGTGGTATCGGGTATCGGGTATCGGAACAACATTAATGTTAAAATGTGTAAAATAGAGAATTAAAATAAAAAATATCGCTATACTCACCTGTCCGACGCAGCCGGGACCTCAGCGCAGGAACCGGCAGCGTTGTTTGTTTAAAATTCCCGCTTTTACATGGTTACGCGAAGTCCCGGCTTGTGATTGGTCAGGGCGGCCATGTTGCCGGGCCGCGGACCAATCACAGCAAGCCGTGACGAAAATACGTCACGGCTTGCTGTGATTGGTCCGCGTCCCGGCAACATGGCCGCCATTAACCAATCACAAGCCGTGACGTCACGGGAGGCTGGAAACGCGCTCATTTTAAAAAGGGCGCGTGTCCAGCCTCCCGTGACGTCACGGCTTGTGATTGGTTGCGTCGCGGTCAACCAATCACAAGCCGGGAGGCTGGACACGCGCCCATTTCAAAATGAGCGCGTCCAGCCTCCCGGCTTGTGATTGGTTGATCGCGGCGCAACCAATCACAAGCCGTGACGTCACGGGAGGCTGGACACGCGCCCATTTCAAAATGAGCGCGTCCAGCCTCCCGGCTTGTGATTGGTTGATCGCGGCGCAACCAATCACAAGCCGTGACGTCACGGGAGGCTGGACACGCGCCCATTTTAAAATGAGCGCGTGTCCAGCCTCCCGTGACGTCCCGGCTTGTGATTGGTCAGGGCGGCCATATTGCCGGGACGCGGACCAATCACAGCAAGCCGTGACGTAATTTCGTCACGGCTTGCTGTGATTGGTCCGCGTCCCGGCAACATGGCCGACCTGACCAATCACAAGCCGGGAATTCACGTAACCAAGTAATAGCGCGATTTTTAAACAAACAACGCTGCCGGTTCCCTCGCTGAAGTCCCGGCTGCGTCGGACAGGTGAGTATAGCGATATTTTTTATTTTAATTCTTTCTTTTACACATTTATATGGTTCCCAGGGCCTGAAGGAGAGTTTCCTCTCCTTCAGACCCTGGGAACCATCAGGGATACCGTCCGATACATGAGTCCCATTGACTTGTATTGGTATCGGGTATCGGTATCGGATTGGATTCCGATACTGTGACGGTATCGGCCGATACTTTCCGATACCGATACTTTCAAGTATCGGACGGTATCGCTCAACACTAGTCGTATACCAATTGGAGTAATTAACTTTACATTTTGATAGATCGGGCGATTCTGAATGCGGCGATACCAAATTTTTTTTATTATTGTTTTATTTTGAATGGGGAAAAGTGAGCTGAGTTGGATTTATATATTGTTTTCCTTTAAAAAAATTACTTTTTTGAAAAAATCTTTTTACTGGCGTTCATAAGAGATTCACAATGACAGTCACAAGGTTCTTCTGCAGACCCCTTGCTGCTGTGACAACTGATCGGTACCCCACAATATGATGTGCTTCCGGTTTGCCGGCAGCAATGGAGGAGATGGAGAAATAACTTTTTCCATCTCCTCCGCAGCTCCGAGAGGATCGGAGCACAGAGCATGGACACTCTGCTCACAGGATCCGAGGGCCATTACCATATCGCTTCAGATGTGATATGCGGGGGTGTCTCCGGACTTGGCTTGAATAGCACAGCAATCTTTTAGAGCCACACATATTAGGCCATGACATGCCATAAAGCAGTGTGATTCGCTCATGGACTGGAATTATAATCATGAAGACGTTCGCTCAGAAAAGATGTGGGATCAATATTCCATCAATATGACAGAATCGCCCTCCCATTATCACCGCTCAGGATTGTCATCTTCCACTAGATACATCTCATGAACATTCGACTGTTAATCTGGTTTTAGCACAACACAATTCTGTATTTCCCTGCCTCAAGAATATGATTGAGTTATTTTCTTTTTCATTTGGTATGAGGATAAATTAAATTAAATTATTCTAATTTCAAGTGATTAAGAAATATGTGAGCAATGCTTGGTGCAAACTGACGAACAGGAAAAATGGGAACATGCACATACAGGCAAAGAGGCTGCTAGATAATCCAAATACTCTGGTGTACCCTATGGCAGAAATAACTTCATGTAAGTTTTTTATTGTTTTCTGGTAATTATCAGTCTAGAAATTTAGCAATATTAGACTATGACTAGAAGGAACCGGTGCACTCATCCACACAGATCTGTGATAGCCGCAGACGGAGAAGTTTGTGTAAAGACTGAAAGATTGTCCGACTCCATGGCCACTAGATGTCTAAGGCTTCTTTTACACATACCGTTGTTTTGCGGCCCGTTTTTGCGGCCCCAGAAGATTTCTATGGGGCCGCAAAAATGGGCCGCAATAATTTCACGGTACGCCGTATGGCCGTGAGGGCCATATTTACAGCCGTGAAAAATCAATGGAGCCACAAAAACAACAAAAGCTTGTTTTTGCGGTGCACCGTGACTTCTGGTTTTGCCGAACACCATTTTTTTTCCAATACTATTTCCATAGTATTGGAAACCTGGAAACCGGCAATCTGCAAGTTTATTGCAGTCCATTATTGCTGCCGACCATGAAAATTGCGGCGATACGGCCCGCAAATAAGGCCCGCAATAAATGGGCCACAAAAAACACGGTATGTGTAAAAGAAGCCTTATACAGATATTATATTTCAAATTAAATTCTGATTTAGGTATGGCAGGTACAGATGTGGACAAAATTGCTGGAAGTCTTCTATTAAAGTAAAAAAAAACCACAATGGTCACTGAGAAAACTTAACACTGAGAAAAGTAATTTTCAATTTAAATTTATTTGATATCAACTAATGAGAGTCAGACATTGCTTTAGAATTTTGATTCAACAGAAAAATTAAAAAACATGAAAATAATGAAACTGGCCTGGACAAAAATGATGGTACCAAGTCACCAGTGAATGACAGTCCAGCCACCCAATCAGGGCCGGGGTGTGCTGGGTTGTCAACAGGTGTCTCCTGTTCTGAGTGATTCCCTGGCTATTTAGCTATGTGTCTGCCTTTGATTACTGCCAATTGTAGCTTTAGCTTGGTGGTGCATGTTTGCCTTGTTCTTCAGTGTTCTGTCTCTGATCTATTGCTGCATGATCTTAGACCTTGTCTCTGACCATCTGTTTGCCTAGCTCCTTTGTCTTGATCAGCTATGTTCCTGGAATTCTGACCTTTGACTGTGGCCTGACTATGCCTTTACCTTACCCCTTTATTTATGATGAGCCCTCTTGGTATCTGACCCCAGACCTCTTGACTACCCAGCATCATGGCTTAACCGTAAGTAGTGACTAGCGTCACAGTACCTTTATTTAATATTTTGTTGCACACCATTTTGAGGCAATCACTGCACACAAAAAAAATACTTCTAATGAGATTTCTGCACCTGTTCACAGGTATTTTGGTCCACTACTCATAGGAAAATTGCTCCTTGTGTCTGAAGTATGAAGGTGTCTTCTCCAGACTGCAGGCTTCAGCTCTTTCCACAGATGTTCGATAGGATTTAGCTCAGGGCTCATAGAAACCTCTTCAGAATACTCCAGTGCTTTGCTCTTAGTCATTGTTGATGTTTTTAGCTGTAATTTGGTCGTTATCCTGTTGGATAGATAAGATAGAGGTTTATGACACTTGGGCACCACATTTGGCCCCAGAATACCTTTATAGTCTTGAGATTTCAAGACACGCTGTCCCAGATGCAATAAAGCAGCCAACAAAACATAACCAAGCCTCCTCCATGTCTAACAGTCGGTACAATGTTCTTTTCATTATATGATTCATTTTTTGTGTCTGTGAACATAGAGCTGATGTAACAACAAAAATTTCCAGTTTTGTCTCATTTCTCCAAAGTACATTCTCCCAGAAGCTTTAAAGTGTGTGAATATGCATTTTGGCAAATTCACTTTTTTATGATTTGCTTTCAACCGTGGTCTCCTCCTTGGTAATTTTCCATGAAGTCCACTTTGACCAAGACAGCAAGGGATGGTGCAATTTAACACTGATGTTCCTTGACCTTGGAGTTCACTTTTAATCTTTTTGGAAGTTGATCTGGGATATTTAGTTACCATTTGTATTATCCATCTCTTCAATTTGTCATCAATTTTCCTCCTGCGGCCACGTCCTGGGAGGTCAGCTACAGTCCCATAGACCTTACACTTCTGAAAAATATGTGCAACTGCAATAGCAGGAACACCAAGCTGAGAGGGTCTTATAGCCTTTACCAAAATGTTCTTTCTAACCTCCCTAGACAATTTTCTCCTTATCTCTCTGAGTTTAAGGGTATGTGCACACGTCAGGATTTCTTGCAGAAATTTCCTGAAGAAAACCGGAAATTTTCTGCAAGAAATCCGCATTTTTTTTTGCGTTTTTTTCCCGTTTTTTTCGCGTCTTTTTTAGCATTTTGCAAGCGTAATTAGCTTGCAGAATGCTAAAGTTTTCCAAGCGATCTGTAGCACACATGACCGGTCTCGCGACCAATCACAAGACAGCGACGTCATCGCAGTTCCTGAACCACACCATCTATAGGAACCGAAGCGGCAGCATGCAGCGGTGAGAGGCGGGAACACTCCGGGGACCATCGAAGGTGAGTATATGACTATTTTTTATTTTAATTCTTTTTTTTTTACCAATTATATGGTGCCCAGTCTGTGGAGGAGAGTCTCCTCTCCTCCACCCTGGGTACCAACCGCACATAATCTGCTTACTTCCCGCATGGTGTGCACAGCCCTGTGCGGGAAGTAAGCAGATCAATGCACTCCTAGGTGTGCGGAATCCCCGCATTTCCGCATTTTTAATGAACATGTTGCTTTTTTTTCTGCAATGCGATTTTTTCGCGGAAATTGCATTTGCACAAAAAGTGCGGAATACACTGTAAATAATAGGAGGCATATGTTAGCGTTTTTTTCGCGTTTTTATCATGTTTTTATAGCGAAAAACCGCGAAAAAACCGCGAAAAATACTGAACGTGTGCACATGGCCTTATGTTCAGTGTGATACACAACATGATATCAAACAGCACAATGACTACTTTTCACATTTTGAAATGGGCAACTGACTGATTACAAGTTTGGAGACACCTTTGATGCTAATTACAGGGCACACTTTAATGTAACATCTGCCTAGGGTCAAATTATTTTTAATCTGTTCTCGGGTTACCATAATTTTTGTCCAGTCCATTTTCATTAGTTTTTGTTAAATGCTCCTTTGTAACCATAACTAAAAAGCAATATCTGAAATTCCTTATTTGATATTAAGTAAATTTTTACTTAAAACTAATTTTGCCAGTTTCATGTTATTTCAGTGACTGTTATGGGTTTTTATTATATTCACAATGTTGTCCTTGTCTGTCATTTAAAATATTTTGAGTTTTGTTTGCTTATTTGTTAGAGCCTGATTCTTTCTTCAAAGAGGAATGTCTAATTAAGACAAAAAATCTTTTGGTAGGATCTGCCATCAAAAAACTGATGAGAAGGCTGCTGAGACCTTCACTGATCAGCTGTAATCTAGCAGATTACTATTGAGTTTTTTTTATTTTGTGCACTTTTTAAGAAATAACTTTTCAAGATCAAATGCTTATAACACAGTAATTAACCAAAAAATAGTACTAATAAAATATGAGCTCATCTTTCAAAAAAGTGAGCCCCCGTCATGGTAAAAAAAAAATTATAGCTGTAAGAATCTAGCAACATAAAAACACGTTTTTTCTTAAAAAGAAGAAATTGTAAAACATAAAAAAATCAATTTGGCACCGCCATTCATATACTTATATGGCCAAATTGTCATATCAACTATGACATGCAAAAGAATGCCATAAAAACAAAACCTCAAAAAAAATGTGAGATTTTGTAAAAATTTTTTTTTCAAAAATCTGATTTTGATACTCAAAGTGGTGCTATTAAAATCCCAAATACAAATAATGTTGCTTAGTATAACCCCAGATATATAACCAGTTTTATAACACTTTTCTGGGATTCCACAGAATCTGTCTTTTTATCTAAAGTCTGGGATTATTTCTTGAAACATGGCAATAAAAATAAAGACTACTCCTTGTTCTTTGTCATTTTCTCAAAAAATTGAGTCAAATACTTTGTAAAAGTCCATTGATTTTGCCATTTTTTTTACTCTGTATCGGTCTAAAGCAGAGATATTTGCATGTATTGCTTTTGAAGCGTAGTATGTGAAATTTCTGTTTGTAGTGCAACCAGGCATTTTCTTCATAGTTTTCTCTGAGGGTGTGCGATTTCACTCTTTCCTGCCGGCCACTGCTCAGAAGCATCGGAGGCTGCTAGACTGCCTGATCCATTGCCGATGTGAGTGACAGAACCTGGGAGCTAGGGGTGAAAGCGTACATCACCAAAAAAGACAGTAAAGAAACAACCAACTGGACTGCAAAGCAGTTAGAAAAAGTTTCCTAACAAATTTTGGTACCTGTTATGTCTTGTTAAAAGAAAAAAAATTGGGGGCTGACTAGAATTTTATCGGAAAAAATTGATGTTTTCATTCTCATGGCTCAGTGCTATAATATGCGGTCTAATTTCAAAAATTGGGTCATTTTATGGATGTTTTCCTGTTCCAGCACCTTAGTGGCTCTAAATATGTGATAAACTATGTCATCAGAATCTGCGCTCCTAAAGCCAAATGGTGCTCATTCCCTTCCAAGTCCAAACAGTAATGTCTGATAATACATTCAGTATTACAATACTCAAGAGAAACAGTGTTCTAAATTGCGGGCTCCTTTTTCTTTCTCATTTTACGTTTTACATGAATAATTTATTTTTGCTAAATTGAAATATTTTAAAGAATATAATTTTTAATTTCCATTCTTCAATTTTGTAATAATCCATGAAAAAACGGTGGAGCCAAAGTGCTCACTACATCCCTGATGAATTCCCGAGTGGGTGTATTGTCCAAAATGTAATCATAAAACCAGTATAAACCTCCATTAGTAGGACAGTCGGTCTCTTACTAAATCTTCACTTTTACCATTATACAATATAACTATTATAATGACAATTATTTACAAATAAGGATCATACGAAAATTAATAATTAAACAGTTGCGTGATGTAATCATAATGAATATCATATAGAGTATGTTTGGTGCCTTCATTAATTGCAAATGAGGTCCCCCAGAATATCGTCCTATAACTGGCTAATGCCTGTCTAACAGTGATTTGACTTTTCTTTCAACACAAATAGTCGCAGATTAGAATTGTTTCCCCGGCATGTTTCACCACTACAGTGGCTTCATCAGGGGATGATGTCTGTGCAAAATATTGCACACAAACAATAGTTTGACTTCATATTCCAAAACCTGAAGAGAAATTGTGTTATGAATTGTGAGTTGCTTTTTTTCTCTTTTATTCCTTATAAGAAAGAAAAATTTGGGACGAAATCAACATTTTAGTGGAAAAAGTTTGACTTGTTTTCATAATTTTTTAGGCAAAATAGAGGGATGCTATTTCCAATTAAAATAAAAAATATAATTAACAATAATTAAATTGTTATTTGACATAATATACTAAGTAACATTAGGCGCTTAACAACCATCAACCTAATAAAAAGTATTTTACACATCCACTTCTCAATATTATTCTGTGTTTAAAAGGAAGGGATAGAATCAGGGCTCAGTTCTGGATCAGACTCAATTTATTGTTGAAGACAGGGAATATGTAATCCGATTATTAAAAAATAATCAAAATATATAATTTATTACATTTGGGTCATGACTCCAGTCAAGTAGACCATGGCTTAGTACTCAGTCTATTTGATTACTTACAAGAGGTCATTATTCCGTAACATATAAACTTCCCCTTACTTATCATTACATGATTATTCTTTATTTTATTCATATAATCTCCATATACCAAGTTTGTCATCATTTGGATTACAGTTCTCTATCACAATCAAAACCCTACATCTCCATATTTCATCAAGAGCTATTAGTGACTATGATAGTTTCCTACTCTATTATTTTTTCTTTTGTCTGCCCTTGCTACACTGATTAAACAAAGTGAAGAGATAAAGTGTTTATAATTATTCCTCATCACCCTACAGTACAATCATAGTGCGACTGTAAATCTCTCATATTTTCCTCATTACTCCTACGTGTTTCGCTGGTATTTGTGATTCATCAGGTACAGAATAAAACCAACCATGGCTGGATGTAATTCAATGGGGTCATTTACACCGGCGGATATTGGTTGATGCAAGCAATGTAACTCATCGCTAGCAAACAATGGCAGACAAGTGTTTATACAAGACGAGAATCATGAATGAAATCGTTGAATAACGATAGTTTTTCTCAAAACAATCACCATTTACGGTACACAGTTTTCAAAATGAAGAACAAGAATTTTGGGTTTATGTTTGACGAATGAGCGTTATTCAACACATTGTTCAGTTGCTCAACCCATTTGCATTACACAATTATCGTGAATGATGGTTCAGATTTTCAGATGGGGTAAATGTGCCTTTAGGAGTTTGTCTCATTGTCTGCCGAGAGGAGGCAAAACTGAACATTGTGGCTGTGAATGTAGCTGTTACTCCGGCCACTTGCACGCCTTCTAAGCACCGCCTTACCCACCACGTTTCCCTCTACTCCCCCTAGTACCTGGCCATCGCTCTGAGTTGCCTTGTGCTGGCTGTGAGTCATAGGGGACGCGGCTGAACTCTGCAGGAATTTTTATCCACTTTATCCTGCAGAGATTTGTGTCCCCAGACTATTACCTGCTAGATATATTAGGCGATTCCACCCTCTACTCCTCACCCAAACATTGTTTCCTAGCCTGCTACCACCTGGTTCATGTGTATCTTTGTATTCTGTCTCCCTTTATGTTATCGACCCGACCTGTTTACTCGCTTAGTTGACATCTCCATTCCTGACTCCAGATTTGAAAAGGGAAAGCATGCTGCCAGCCCCGATCTTGCATCATGTGAGTTTGCTTCTGTCTTGCCCTCCTGTACCTCGTATTTGCATCTCTGACCCTCCAGTAATCTGCTGCAGTACCGTGGACTACCCTGGAGTGATACATAGAGTGTACCGACAGCCCAGCCTATCCTCACCATCAGAGACCCTAGTGAATACCCAGTAGACACTTAGTCACACCCTCTGGGGTAGACTAGGCCCTTGATGCAGTGGGTACACACCTACCAGCGTTACATTATGTTTGGGCTATATACCCAACTGATAAATTAGGACCTAGAGACCCTAAGTCTAGTGTACAAGTACTGTATGAGGAGGTACGCTCTCAATGTAAGCGTTAGGATCAGCTAATGCCGGCCATCAATGTCATCGCAACCCAGCTGCAGGATCTGTTCACTGCAATGTCCTCCCTGTCTTCTGCTTCTACCATGTCTGGCCAACCCTCCTCTGGACAGTCAGCCTCTCCAAGGAAACTGCCTGATGCTCCAATTTCTGGTGCAACTGCTAAGCTAAGCTTTCACTTCTGTCTCACGATGATGGAGACCCCAAGAAGAGCTGTGGCTTCATTAATGTGTAAGATCCGCTTCATACTCCACACTCACCTCTTTTCTTTGTATCAGACCGAGATAGTGTTTATGGTTTCTCTGCTTTCTCGACTAACCCTGGGCAAACCCCATTATTTAGCGTGGAGGTGTGGAGACCCACAAAGTTGGGAGGCTCCTGGTGATGTTACATGTGGAATTCGAGGTTCCAGGCTGTACCTCTTCAGCTGCTTTGTCCCTGTTGTCTCCTAGGCAGAGCATGGGTACTGTGGCACAGTATGTTTTACACTTCTGTACTTTGGCAGCAGAGCTGGCTTGGAACAAAGAAGCCTTGGTAGCGACCTTCTGGCAGGGTCTGTCTGGTCGAATCAAGGATGAGTTGGCTGGCAGAGATCTACCATCCTCACTGGATGCCCTTATACAACTAGCTACTAGGATAGATCTCCACTTCCATGACGGAGCTCAGCAACAAGGTCCGGTGTCCACTCATGCCAGAGGACCCCCAGACTGGCTCCAAACTTCCAGTTTCCTCTACTACCACAAATCGCACCCCCTGCAACTGAGCCGATGCAGGTTGAGTGGGCAAAACTGTATGTGCAGGAATGACAGCAAAGGTAAAGAGAGAACATTTACATGTACTGCGGAGGCAATGGACATTTTGATCACCAGTGGCCTGTGAAATAGGAAACTCTAGCACTTAGGGTTGACATGAGGAGCAAATCTAGACAAGAGTAATTGCTTTCCAAAGCTACTGAGTGAAGTTATCTTGACCAGGAAGGAGAGGTCCCTCAACACTGCTGCCCACATGGATTCCTGCTCCGCAGGCAACTTCATTCATCTGGATCTGTTCTGTCAACTTATGGTTCATGCATATCTTTGTATTCTGTCCCGTTATCGACCCAGTCTTTTTACCTGTTTTATTTGACATCTTCATTCCTGACTACAGATTTGAAAACTGAAACCGTATTGCCTGCCCAGACCTCGAACCACCTGACTTTGCTTCTGTCTTGCCCTCCTGTACCTCGTACCTGCATCTCTGACCCTCCAGGCAGCTGCTGCAGTCCCAGAGACTGCACTCAAGTGTTACCTGGTGTCTAGCGTTGGCCCAGCCAATCCTCACCATCAGAGGCCAAAGTGAAGACTGGGAAGACATTTTGTCATGCCCCTCCAGTGTAAGCTCGGCCTGTGGCGCATGCATCCCATCAGTGTTAGATTAGTGAACTGGAAATCTTGAGTCATGACCGAAGCCTTTGCAGAGATGTGAATAGGGCCTGGGGCTGTGAGGCTAACCAGATTAATATGGGAACAAGTGATGAGATAAACTGTTGTACTGATATAAAAGGGAGGATGTAGTGGGGATTTGTGTTTTGGAAAATAGTATAGCAAGGTCTTCTTGTCCTGTAAGCCATGGGTATGGCCTGGATTAGGCTGGACTGGGTGAAGCAGACAGTGGGGCAAGGCCAAGGTGTGAACACAACCCTACTATAAATGTGGGAGCGAGTGCGGAGTGGACCAGAGGGCAAAGTCTTAGAGAGTAGTAGGGTTTATGAGAGAGAATGAGAGATTTTACCTGGATAGATAATGTGAGACTGTGTGAAGTAACACAGAAACGCGGCATAGTCACTGGGAAGGGAACAGAAACCTGAGTAAGAAAAATCAGCAAATTGCAAAATATAAGAATTATCCTTCCAAGGAGTCTGAACGCCAGTAAGACTATTGTGCCTCCAAATGTGGCAGCAGCCAAAAGGTTTGGTGTCTTTCGGTGCCCGGCCCGCGGTTATTTTCAGTAAAGATGAGCCGATTTAATTACATTAGTTTGCAGAAGGCATCATCTCCAACAAACATCACCTGGTGTGACGTCCTAAAGTGTTACACGGGCCCCGGAGGAGCGATCTGTGCGCCTGCACAACCTCCGGCACACTGCTCAGCCATGGGTATAGCACACTAAAGGTAAATTGTGGATTCAGCACGGCTACGTCTGCAGTCTGGAGTTTCAGGATGTGTGTGACATTAAATTGCTTCAGGCAAAGCAAACCTGTTCTGAGAATCACAGCCCTGGCACTACATCTATGGAAAATCACAGCTACTTCACAGATCTTACAGGGGTTTGTCTCATGATGCCTCTTTTACAAGCAGCCGCATCAACATATCATACACATTTACATGAGGTTTTATGGAAAAAACTCTTTACTCTTACATGTCGCTCCTCCATCTTTTCTCTAATAGAGCTTGTTTCTACTGCCAGAGATCTTGGCAGGCACTTAAACGGGCTGCCCCTCATTGGACAAACGTGGCGTAATGAGATCAGGTCCCTAATTAAAATAAGGTACGGTAATTACCTAACGAGATGGTGCGGCCAGTATAAAGTGCTCCTGATGAAGTCCAGTGCAGCGAAACGTGCATCTAGGGCAGTGTTTCTCAACTCCAGTCCTCAAGACTCACCAACACGTCATGTTTTCAGGGTTTCCTTAGTATTGCATAGGTGATCATTTCATCACCTGCTCAAGCATTAATTCCATCACCTAGCAGTGGTAAGGAAATCCTGAGAACATGACTTGTTGGTGGGTCTTGAGGACTGGAGTTGAGAAACACTGGTCTAGGGGCTTCTACGCTCCTCTCGTGTCTCTGTCCCCAGAGGACTTTAGGTCATTATTGGCTCCTATTGATGGACTCCACGCACTTTATTCATTACATGTGACCTTTAGTTGTATATTGCGGCATACTCCATCTGTGACTTTATTTGCCGGTATTCACACTTGTGTTACTAATTCTATACAGCTACGTGTCCCATATGGATTATTCCCTTCATGTCTTTCTTTATACTAAATTCCTTTTTACAATAGTGATGTTGTTATTATCATCTCTCATCACTTTCATTAAGTATCAACAAACTGCTGAAAGACCAAAAGTCCATTATCGCTCATATCTTATTGAGCACAAGTCATAGCCACAGTCTGGAAGAGAACGGCCATTCTCACAACTGATAGTATTATCACAGAAAGAACAGCGACACACAGTCAATACGAGCACAATTACATATATACCTGTATATACTGTTTATAGAATGCCACAATTCTAAAATATTAAAGAACACGGTCTCATTGGAAGAAGAAGTTTCCATCATCTCTGCCTGGAGCGAGAGAGATAAGATATTAGCTGCTCTTCGGTGACTGGCAGAATAATACTGCCGACATGCTTTTTACAAGTATATGACAAATGTTTGGTGAATGATAATACACTACGTTGTTTAATGACTTGTTCGATTACCATAAATTAATAAATAGATTCCTTTTTCTTTTCTCCTTCCTTTTCCCTTTCTACCTGTTTTCCCCCATATTCCTTCCTCACCCTTTTTCTTTCCTCCCTTACTCACTTTTAGGCCGGCCTCACACTAGCGAGTTTTACGGACGTAAGAGCGCAGAAATTACGTCCGTAAAACTCGCCAAACAAACGGCACAATTATTCTCAATGGGGCTGCTCCTATTAGCCGTATATTACGGTTCGCGCTGAATGAAATCTAAATACAGAATATATATATATGTGTCTCAATGACATATATATATATATATATATATATATATACTGTATATATGTTTTCCCGAACATTTGAGCACATAAATCCATTAGATGTCGGTTTTGCAAGCCTGCGCGAAAATCTCGCAGTACGGATGCCATACGGATTACATACGGAGGATGCCAAAATACGCTGACACACCCTGACTACGGATCAATATTTTGGGAACATTTCTCCGTATTACGGCCGTAGTACGGACGTATAATACGTGGCGTATTGTCTTACGCCCAGTGTGAGGCCGGCCTTATAATTGCCCTTTACTTGTTTTTTTATAATATAATTTGTTTTAATAATTCCATACCTAATAAACTCAATAAAAAATACTTGAATAAGAGGTAATATAATAAAATAATACAGACATGGTGACGTGTTTCTATGATACTTTTCCTCTGATTGTTCCTCTCGGCGGTCACACACCGTGCTGCTGGCCTCTATAGCCCTATAGTGGTTATGTCACTCATCCTTCACATTCTGCTGCACGTTCCTCCACCATCCTGATGGAGAGCACCAAGATACTCATACGTACCTACATCAATGAGCAGAAAGAAATTAAGGTGGGAACACCTCGATGATGACAGGAGACAACAGCTCTCTAATCACTGTTCACCTGCAGAGTGTCCCCATGACCATCACAGTGATATCCATGTAGCATGTGACACGGTGGGGAGTAATGACAGTGCACTCTCCACAAATCCACTCCCCATTCTGTCACTGTATCTGTGAACAGACGCTACACTTTTATATGTGACACGGTGGGGAGTAATGACAGTGCACTCTCCACAAATCCACTCCCCATTCTATCACTGTATCTGTGAACAGACACTACACTTTTACATGTGACACGGTGGGGAGTAATGACAGTGCACTCTTCACAAATCCATTTCCCATTCTGTCACTGTATCTGTGACCAGACTCTATACTCTTATATGTGAAACGGCCGGAATAATGACAGTGCGCTCTCCACAAATCCACTTCCCATTCTGTCAGTGTATCTGTGAACAGACAATACACTTTTATATGTGACACGGCCAGGAATAATGACAGTGCACTCTCCACAAATCCACTTCCCATTCTGACATTGTATCTGTGACCAGACTCTATACTGTTATATGTGAAATTGCCGGAATAATGACAGTTCGCTCTCCACAAATCCACTTCCCATTCTGTCAGTGTATCTGTGACCAGACTCTACACTTTTATATGTGACATGGTCGGGAATAACGACAGTGCGCTCTCCACAAATCCACTTCCCATTCTGTCACTATATCTGTGACCAGACTCTATGCTGTTATATGTGAAACGGCCGGAATAATAACAGTACGCTCTCCATAAATCCACTTCCCATTCTGTCACTGTACCTGTGACCAGACTCTATACTGTTATATTTGAAACGGCCGGAATAATGACAGTATGCTCTCCACAAATCCACTTCCCATTCTGTCACTGTATCTGTGAATAGACGCTACACTTTTATATAAGGTGGGGTGAACATGCACATTCAGATCCATTTCAGGTGACAATAGCAGCTGCTGGACACATCAGACTCAGCCATCAATCCTTAGTAAAAATAGTTTCTACAGAACTGCAGCCTTACCTTATCTAGGGCCAATGTATTTTCAAGGAATAGAAATGTTATGGGCAAGAGTTTTTAAAGGGAATTTGTCACCAGGTTATTGCCACACCATCTGAGAGCAGCATAATGTAGGGACAGAGACCCTGATTCCAGAGAGTTGCTGATCTGCTGTGGGCTATCTGCTGCAGATCTCTGAATGCTGAGCCCTATATAAACCCGCCCACACCGCTGATTAGTAGCTTTCTGTGTACACTGTGCATAGGCAGAAAGCTGCCAATTAGTGATGGGGACAGGTTATACAGAGCTTATGAATACGGAGGATGATATGACAGCAGGTTTACTAGTCCTCTAGTGAAAATCTCCTGCTGATAATGCTGTGATTTTATGTAAACTATAACAAGCAGCCCAGTAAGTGATACATCGCTGGAATCAGGGTCTCTGCCACTACGTTGTGCTGCTCTCAGAATAGGTGGCAAAATATGGTGACACATTTCCTTAAAAATATTTTTACATTTTATTGAATGGACATAAAAGAAAGTGATCCAAAAGACAACTAATAGACCCCTTTTAAATGATGCTTCATACCATCCCCCTCTTAACTCATGAATGGAGGTTGCGGGGCCCCCAACTTATCTTGGCTTCAGGTGCGGATGTAAGGATATGGACGTGCTACTCACGTTTCCCAATTGAAGAAACAAGTTTATTGTTGTCATGTGGTGTAATGTGAAATGTAATATATAATGCAATATTGTGATGTCATGTGAACAGTGTTATGTGTTAATGACGTGCAGTTTCACTGTAGGAAAAGTTAATGTTTGGGACTAGCCCAGAGTGGGAAGCGGTTATTTTTTATAGGGAAAGTGATCATTTCCTGTAAGAGAGTTAGATAGGTTCAGGAGTGAATAGTGGGTGACCTTAAAAGTCCAAGGCAAGCAGTGCCTCCCACCGTGCCCAGAGGACCTGCACAATGTTTACTGTCTCCTCTTCTGCCCAGAAGAGACCATGCTGAAGAGGAGACTATAAACATTGCGCTGGGCACCATGGATGGATCATGCGCAGATTGAGAATTAGTATGGACTTTTAAATACGACTGTGCCGATGCCATTTTGATGGAGACCTAATGTTTTTGCAGACAAAAGAAAGTACCTCACATCTTCAAGACTTAAAATAGGAGGCAGATCAGGGACGAATCAGTGACCTGTGATTCCTGCAGGAGGCAGAGGGGCCAGAAGCAGAAGAGATTGTCCACAGTCCCGCCCCATAGTCCCACCACATAGTCCAACTCCATAGTCCTGCCCCATAGTCCAGCCCCATAGTCCAGCCCCATACTCCCAACACATAGTCCAACTCCATAGTCCCGCCCCATAGTCCCACCACATACTCCAACTCCATAGTCCCGCCCCATAGTCCCACCCCATAGTCCAACTCCATAGTCCCGCCCCATAGTCCAGCCCCATAGTCCCACCACATAGTCCAGCTCCATAGTCCCACCCCATAGTCCAACTTCATAGTCCCGCCCCATAGTCCCACCCCACAGTCCCATCACATTGTCCCATGACATAGTCCCGCCCCATAGTACCATCCAACACAGTCCAATCACATTGTCCCATGACATAGTCCAGCCCCATAGTCCCGCCCCACAGTCCCATCACATTGTCCCATGACATAGTCCCGCCACACAGTCCCATCACATTGTCCCATGACATAGTTCTGCCCCACAGTCCCATCACATTGTCCAATGACATAGTCCCGCCCATAGTCCCGTCACATTGTCCCATGACATAGTCCCGCCCCACAGTCCCATCACATTGTCCCATGACATAGTCCCGCCCCACAGTCCCATCACATTGTCCCATGACATAGTCCCGCTCATAGTCCCATCACATTGTCCCATGTCATAGTCCCGCCCCATAGTCCCATCACATTGTCCCATGACGTAGTCCCGCCCCATAGTCCCATCACATTGTCCCATGACATAGTCCCGCCCTATAGTCCCATCACATTGTCCCATGACATAGTTCTGCCCCACAGTCCCATCACATTGTCCAATGACATATTCCCGCCCATAGTCCCGTCACATTGTCCCATGACATAGTCCTGCCCCATAGTCCCATCACATTGTCCCATGACGTAGTCCCGCCCCATAGTCCCATCACATTGTCCCATGACATAGTCCCGCCCCATAGTACCATCCAACACAGTCCAATCACATTGTCCCATGACCTAGTCCAGCCACACAGTCCCATCACATTGTCCCATGACATAGTTCCGCTCATAGTCCTATCACATTGTCCCATGACATAGTCCCGCCCCATAGTCCCATCACATTGTCCCATGACATAGTCCCGCCCCACAGTCCCATCACATTGTCCCATGACATAGTCCCGCCCCACAGCCCCATCACATTGTCCCATGAAATAGTCCCGCCCCACAGTCCCATCACATTGTCCCATGAAATAGTCCCGCCCCACAGTCCCATCACATTGTCCTATGACATAGTCCCGCCCATAGTCCCGTCACTTTGTCCCATGACGTAGTCCCGCCCCATAGTCCCATCACATTGTCCCATGACGTAGTCCCGCCCCATAGTCCCATCACATTGTCCCATGACGTAGTCCCGCCCCATAGTCCCATCACATTGTCCCATGACATAGTCCAGCCCCATAGTCCCGCCCCACAGTCCCATCACATTGTCCCATGACATAGTCCCGCCACACAGTCCCATCACATTGTCCCATGACATAGTTCTGCCCCACAGTCCCATCACATTGTCCAATGAAATAGTCCCGCTCATAGTCCCATCACATTGTCCCATGTCATAGTCCCGCCCCACAATCCCGTCACATTGTCCCATGACATAGTCCCGCCCCACAGTCCCATCACATTGTCCCATGACATAGTCCCGCCCCATAGTCCCATCACTTTGTCCCATGACATAGTCCCGCCCCACAATCCCGTCACATTGTCCTATGACATAGTCCCGCCTCATAGTCCTGCCCCTAACTTTAAACACTGATTACACAAGAAGTTCAAAATGGATTTCTTCACCGCAGGAATCATTTTAATCAGTATTACAGCACTAATATGGCACTGTCTGTAGTTTACACAGCAAAATCCTGCTGACAGGTTCTCTTTAAAGCTGGGTGGTGGTGAAGTTGGAAGAAGCAGTGGACATAGGGAGCTCTGGAGTAAACTACTAAGGAAGGAAACTGTGGAAAATGCTTTGAGTTGTAGAGGAAACGTCCATAGGACCATGTACCCGTTATGTCTTGTGTATTTTCTCTACCAAATCCCCGTTCAGTAAAGAGTTTATTTTGACTGGTCGTCTCCATCATTGAACTGTGGAATGTCTGGTCCTGGCAAACGAGAACCTGCACGAGCATAGACTCACTCACAGCATAAACGGTATACAGAAAAGCAGCGACTGACAGCACTTCAGATGGTCGGGATGCACGCTCCAAAGTCCACAGACCCAATTGGACAAATACTCACAACTAAAGAGTGGAAACGTTGGTTGAAACGTTGTATGTATTGAGGCAGAATAAAGAACTTTCTACTTTTTCACCTGGATTGGATGCTGCTCGCCTTTTTTTAGTCACTCACAGCACAAGTCCACACACCCACCAGGACCCCCGCTGTCATGTAACGGTGGGCACTAGAGATGAGAGCCTCACCCACTGTACCGCCCTGCGCATGGACAATATAGGGGCCCTTTACAGGGCACAATCCTACCAGCTTTGGGGATGACAGTGCCCCCTAACCTCTAGGGCCCCTGTGCCGCTTCACAGGTTACACCAATGGCATACCCACTCCTGCTTCTGACATTTTCCACTTCCATGCCTGAAGTCCTGCTGTAACTGTAAAGATCCCCTCTCACTGCATGCTCTTCTGACATATCAGGAGATGAGGCCAACCTGGACTGCCAGCGGTTCCCTAACTCTCCAGTGGTGGCATGGCGCCTCTTTCTTCATGCCCCTGATTGTAACGGAAGCACTGAACCCCCATGGGCAAAGTGTCACAGTGATGTAAAATAGGAAAGTCATGATGCTCTGCCAAGATGGTATACAATGTAACGGAAGCCCAGCGCCGGCAGCTCCTCTGTCTCCCTCCATTTATACAGAGCGGAATGCATTACCTCGTATGATGACAAAGCTCCACAAGTAATTATATTGTGTAACCTTTAGTCTGCGATCACACGCGGCGGACATGCTGTGGCTTTTACATGCAGCCGCTTCGTGCCGCTGGGGTCTTTTTACCGTTTCCATGCACAATCACTTAATCTAGCCTGGAAAAAGCCGTTGCACCTGTAAAACCACCCAGCCATAATGATCAACTGCACCGTACTTCACAAACAGCTGCTTCTCTACAAGATCTACAGAATCTGGCACCAGGTTTTTGCTACCCTATCTGAGAGCAGCATAATGTAGGGACAGAGACCCTGATACTTACAATGTGTCACTTACTGGGTGCTGCAGTTTTAATTAAAAACAGTTCTTCCTTCTGCAGATCTAGCAGTTCTCTAAATGCTGAGCTCTGTATAACCCCGCCCACATCACTGATTGGCTGCTTTCTGTGTGCTGCACTCTGCATTGTCAGAAATCTACCAATGAGTGATGGAGGCGTGGTTGTACTACCAGGCAGCAGGTTTACTTGTCCTGTAGTGATAATCTCCTGTTGGTAAAACAGTGATTTTATAAAAACTACAGCAAGCAGCTCAGTAAGGGACACATCACTGTAATCAGGGTTTCTGCCTCTACATGCTGCTCTGAGATTAGGTGGCAAAAAGCTGATGACAGATTCCCTTTAAGTAATTATGCAGGAAAACAGTAAAAAGACTGCAGCGACACTGAGCAGCTGCGGTTAGAAGCCGTAGCATGACCACAGCCTTAGGCCTTGCCTACAAAAAACCCTAATATAAGAAACCACAAGTTAGGCGCTAGCTCACAGATCATTGGGGGTTTGACCACGGTTTCCAGCGGTGATCAGCAGAACAGACCACTATTACTACTGCTGAATTTCATTTTCTATGAAGTGGAGCTAAAGGTTTCTCAGGCGCAAAGGAAATAAACGGAGTGGCTGCGGTTAGAAGCCACAGTATGACCAAAGCCTTAGGCCTTGCCTAGAAAACCCCCTAATATAAAAAATAAGAAACCACATGATAGGCACTAGCTCACAGATAGGTGGGGGTTTGACCACAGTTTCCAGCAGTGATCAGCAGAACAGAGCACTATTACTACTGCTGAATTTCATTTTCTACGAAATTGAGCAAAAGGTTTGTCAAAGGGAATAAATGGAGCCACGCCCAGGCATGAGCACTGCCACTCCAGTCCACCAGGGATAATAGTGTCACATTCTGCTGATCAGTGCGGCGCCCTGCAGTCGCACCTCCACCGATCTATCAGTTATCATAGGTGATACCTTGTCTTCACTGGATATCCACTTCAAAGGGTTTGGTCTACCGAAGTAACTACATTATGTAGCTCCTAAAGTTGAGTTTAGGGTTTGTGGGCGAGGACCGAAGGGGTTGAGGGAATCAGAGCAGTTGGCACCATAGATGAGCATGGTGGGAACTTGCACGTATCTGCCTGGCACCGTCGACCACCACACAAGTGCGCAGCACACAGATGGCTGCTACAACTTTAATAACCATAATTACTATGTAGGTTATGTCTTACCTTTAGTTTTTCATACCGATCACTTAATGAAGCCACCTGATGTTCTCTGTGTCTGCCAACTAATTTGCATAAGGCACAAATAAGCTGATCGTCTACAGTACAGTACATATTAACCTTCTCATTCTCATGTTCCAGGCAAACAAGTCCACGGAAATGTGCGTCTGGTACTGGTGCCACCAGGCGGTGACTGGTAAAAGGCTTCTTGTTCGGGTGCGTTGCACGTAGACAGCGGTCACAATAGGACACCTCACAAGTGATACATGTCTTCACCGCATCTCTCGGTGGCTCCACCTCGCAGAACTGGCATGGAATTCTTTCAGTTGCCATGATCGGGATACTTTTGTAGATTTTGTCTCGATTTTCGTCCCCGGGAGAACTTGGCACGCTCAGAGAGGCCTTCTGAAAGCGGTCAATAATGTTTTGTAAAGTCACGTTGCGTTTCAACCCTTCCAGACCACGATGATTAAGAGCGATGACATATCTGCAGGTTGGACACTGAAAGGCTGGAACAGGTTCCACTATTTCACTGGAAGGATTTCCAGAAACCAGTATACGGTGGGCACAGGTGAAACACAGGCTATGAGCACATGGAAGCAGAAGGGGGTCCTCAAAGAGCTCCAGACATATTGGGCAGGTTAGTTCTGACTCCAGTGTTTCCATGTTTGGCTAAACCATTCCAGATTTAGGAGATCTTCAGAGTCATTTTTTACCTAAATGAAAGCACAGTTTTAGTTTTTAAGCAGATCCAATTTTCTGGCACTATCATGTACAATTCTATTAGATACATAACCGAGGATGGGATGCAAAAAGCTGCAGTGAAAGAATACAATGTACGGAGGAATGATACAAAGTCTAAATGTACATAGTAAATGCAAGGACTTAGGACTTAGATATTAATGACTAGTCCGTATAGAGCAGTGAACAAGTAACAATCCAAGTGCATAATTTAAAGCAGTTTTCCTACCTGACAACTGAGACCTCTGGTAATCAGTAGTTATTAAAGGGCTATTCTCATGTTATTAAATTGGTGAAGTTAAAGATCAGACAGCATGAAAATAAGCAAGTTTGTAATTGACTTGCTTTTTCTATCTGTTTTCATTGTACTCCAATTAGAGCTTTTGTCTTTCATACTGTACAGCTGGTTTTCTTGTAGCTCGGCTCTAGTGATTGCCCAAACACTGGCTTAGTGTGAGTAATAGTAACATTCCAGAAGAGTTAACTCCTAACATCCCAGTCAGCTCTCTCCATCAAATTGATTTCTATACAGTTGATAGTTTCTCACACCACCTGACAGCTGATATATGCTGCCCAATCCACAGACAGCATGTGTCAGACACTGGCTGCATATGTTCATCCATGCATGTTTCAGGCTAAAACATTGGAGTGTTTCAGAGCAAAACATACTTTAAAAGCAGCCAGGTAGAGATCAGTCAGTCAGGAGGATCCCAAACATCTTCCCTCCGCCTTAAAGTGATTGGTATCTCACTGCGTGTGTATATAGGAAAAGACCTGTCAGTCACAGTCAGCGGGTGGGGAGAGGCCATCGATGACCCGTTTTTATGACTAGTCTCTGGAGCAGATTAATCCCCGTTAGCTTTCTGCGTATATTTTGCTGTGGACTGTGTCTCACTTACTTGGCTGAGATCACACAACCACTGCCTTTCACTTGCTGCCCATGGTCACACCATATGTATCAGCTGTCAGGTTTTCTTTAATGTCTCAGAGGATCAATTCAATGAAAGTGACACATGTGGGGAGGTCCCTTTAGCATAATGTGAGATCTTGGACCACCACTAATTCACTGATTATGCTAAAATAAAAATCACTGAAAAGGAATCTGTCGCTGATTCCTGGAATAGAAATTCTCTTACTGCTGAGCTCTGTATAACTCCGTCCGCTCCACTGATTGGCTGCTTTCTGTGAACAACGTGCATAGCCAGAAAGTTGCCAATCAGTGGTGGAGGCGGGGCTAAACAGAGCTCATGAATATGGAGGACTACCTGACACCAGGGTTACCAGTCCTTTAGTGATAATCTCCTGCTGATAAAACTTTAATTTTATAAAAACTATAGAAAGCAGGCCAGTAAGTAATATATTGCCGGAATCAGGGTCTCTGTCCCTGTATTATACTGCCCTCAGAATAGGTGGCAAAAATCTGATGACAGATTTTCTTTAAGACTATTGTCGATTTGCTGCACATTCAGGTGCTCATGGGATTGTCCTCTGTTGCACCTCAGGGACCATGTTGGACCACGACCTCTGGTGCAATCTCAAATATTCACATTCTCCTCCACTTATGACAACTTTTACCTACCTCACCTTATACCAATGAATTGAACCTAATAATAGGGAGTTTTTTGATTTGTAAAATAAACACCCTTTTTTTCTACGTACATCTAAGACGTAAACTGTAAAGAGCACAAATCTGCAACTGACGCCAGACATCTGATGCAACAGAAATAGCAGATGTGGGCAATTGTCTTCACCCTGAAAATTGTCTTACAGATGTGATAGGAGACGACAATGATCTGACTTCAGCATCCGGCCCTGGATTTGCCAGAACGGCGCTCACTAATGCTTTGTAATGAGGTTAGATATAAGCCAGAACACGGAGTATCTAATCTGTCACAGCATCTAAAGGAGCTCAGCAGAAAGCAACCGATCCCTGCGCCAAATATTGCTCCACTGACCATAGATCTGTGTGATGTGTGGACACAGAGAGAAGACGAAAAGCAGCACAACAACCAAAGCAAAGTGTAATGCAGAAGTGACGCCATACACTGAGGACACGAGAGGAGGATACGAGAGGAGGACACGAGAGGAGGACACGAGAGGAGAACACGAGAGGAGGACACGAGAGGAGAACACGAGAGGAGGACACGAGAGGAGGACACGAGGAGAGTACGAGAGGAGGACACGAGAGGAGGACACGAGAGGAGAACACGAGAGGAGGACACGAGAGGAGGACACGAGGAGAATACAAGAGGAGGACACGAGAGGAGAACACGAGAGAACACGAGGGGAGGACACAAGAGGAGGACACGAGAGGAGAACATGAGAGGAGGACACGAGAGGAGGATACGAGGATACGAGAGGAGGACACGAGAGGAGGACACCAGAGGAGAACACGAGAGGAGGACACCAGAGGAGGACACGAGAGGAGGATACGAGAGAAGAACACGAGGGGAGGACACGAGAGGAGGACACAAGAGGAGAACACAAGAGGAGCACACGAGAGGAGGGCACGAGAGGAGGGCAGAAGAGGAAGATACGAGAGGAGGACACGAGAGGACACGAGAGGAGAACACGAGAGGACACGAGAGGAGAACACGAGAGGAGGACACGAGAGGAGAACACGAGAGGAGGACACGAGAGGAGAACACGAGAGGAGAACACGAGAGGAGGACACGAGAGGAGGACACGAGAGGAGAACACGAGAGGAGAACACGAGAGGAGGACACGAGAGGAGGACACGAGAGGAGAACACGAGAGGAGAACACGAGAGGAGGACACGAGAGGAGAACACGAGAGGAGGACACACAGCACACTCCATGTCCTGGGAATATCTACCAGGCTGTGATGTGTGTCTGGCCATCAGGACTGACCGGCAGTGACATACTATCCATACCAGCCACAACTTATAGTGTCAGGATTTGAACAATGTGCAGAATATATTCATGCAGCGCGCACAGCACAGAATAAAGCACAATAAATAGTTAATAGATAATAGATAAATAATAGATAGATAGATAGATAGATAGATAATAGATAATAGATGATAGATAGATAAATAGATAGATGATAGATAGATAGATAGATAGATAGATAGATAGATAGATAGATGATAGATAGACAATAGATAGATGATAGATAGATAATAGATAGATAATATATAGATAATAAATAATAGATAGATAATAGATATATAATAGATAGATAGATAGATAGATAGATAGATAGATAATACATAGATAATAAATGATAGATAGATAGATAGATAGATAATAGAAGATAGATAATATATGATAGATAGATAATACATAGATAATATATAGATAATAGATATATAGATAGATAATAGATATAATAGATAGATAATAAATACTTAATAGATAATAGATAAATAATAGATAGATAGATAGTTAATAGATAGATAATAGTTGATAGATAGATAGATAAATAGATAGATAGATAGATAGATAGATGATAGATAGATGATAGATAGATAGATAGATAGATAGATAGATAGATAGATAGGTAGATAGATGATAGATAGATAGATAAATGATAGATAGATAGATAGATAGATAGATAATAGATATTAAGATAGATAGGTGATAGATAGACAGATAGATAGATAATAGATAGATAATACATAGATAATAAATAATAGATAGATAATAGATATATAATAGATATATAGATAATAGATAGATAGATGATAGATAATAGATAGACGATAGATAGATAGATAGATAGATAGATAGATAGATGATAGATAAATGATAGATAGATAGATAATAGATATTAAGATAGATAGGTGATAGATAGATAATACATAGATAATAGATAATATAGATGATAGATAGCTAGATAGATGATAGCTAGATAATATATAAATATATAGATAGATGATAGATAGATAGATAGATAGATAGATAGATAGATAGATAGATAGATAGATAGATAGATACATAGATAGATAGATAAGGAAAGAGTAAGAAATATTTGGACAGTGACACAAGTTTTGGCATTTTAGCTGTTTTCCTAAACATATTTAATATCCAGATATATAATGAATTTAGGCTTAATGTGCCCACTGTCAACTTTAATTTGAGGGTATTCACATCCTAATTGGAGGAAGGATTTAAGAATTACAGCTCTTTCATGTGTAGCTGCCTCTTTTTAAAGAGACCAAAAGTAGTTGGACAATGAGCTCACAATTTTACTGGGCGGCATGTGCTATTCCCTCGTTAATCCATCATCAAATAGGTAGAAGGTCTGGAGCTGATTCCAGGTGCGGTATTTGCATTGGGAAGATGTTGCTGTGATCACACAACATGCGGACATAGGAGCTCTTAATGGGAGAGAAACAGACCATCATTAGGATAAAACAAAGAAGAAATCCATCAGCGATAGCAGAAATGTTAGGAGCAGCCAAATCAACAGTTTGGTACAATCTGCAAAAAAAAAAAGAGCACAGTGGTGAAAAAGGCCTGGACGTCAACAGAAGAAAACAGAGGTGGCTGATCCTTGCTACGGTGAAGAAAAAGCCCCTCACTGTAGAAAAATGGTTGCAATTTCTAAACATTTCACAGGATATTTTTTCAAGTCCTTTAATTAAACCTGAAAGTCTCCACTACAATCTTATCTCAGTTGTTTCATTTTACATCAAAAATAGTGGCCTGCAGAGCTGAAATCACGAAGATCCGTCACTGGCCAAATATATCTGGATCTAGCTGTATGAGTTAGATAGAAAGACAGATAGATAATAGAGCGATAACAGATAGATAGATAATAGATAGATAGATAGATAGATAGATAGATAGATAGATAGATAATAGATACATGATAGATGATAACAGATAGATGATAGATAATAAATAGATAACAGATAGATAGATAATAGATAGCTAGATAGATGATAGATAGATGATAGACAATAGATAGATGATAGATAGATAATAGATGATAGATAATAGATAAATAGATAGATAATAGATATATATAGATAATAGATATATAGATAATAGATATTTAATAGACAATAGATAGATGATAGATAATATATGGATATATTGATAATATATAGATAGATAAAGATAGTTAATAGATAATAGATAGACAGATAATAGATAGCTAGATAGATGATAGATAGATAGATAGATAATAGATAGATAGATAATAGATATATTTTAGATAGATAGATAATAGTTAATAGATAATAGATAGACAGATAATAGATAAATGGATAGATATATAGATATATAGATAATAGATATTTAATAGACAATAGATAGATGATAGATAATATATGGATATATTGATAATATATAGATAGATAAAGATAGTTAATAGATAATAGATAGACAGATAATAGATAGCTAGATAGATGATAGATAGATAGATAGATAGATAGATAGATAATAGATAGATAGATAATAGATATATTTTAGATAGATAGATAGATAATAGTTAATAGATAATAGATAGACAGATAATAGATGTATAGATAATAGATAGATAGCAGATAATAGATAAATAGATATATAGATAGATAGATAATAGATATTTAATAGACAATAGATAGATAACAGATATATGATAGATAATATATAATAGACTGATAGATAATAGATGATAGATAATAGATAGCGGTAGGTGGATGTACACAGCTATACATTACCCGTAACTTTCCCAGGGGGCCATAGTTGCTCCGGCATCACTCTGATTGACGGCAGGGGGCTCCGGCTGCCGGTGTGACAGGTGCAGGGCGCAGTGTGGACAGCGGATGATGAGGGGAGTTGTCGCTGGAGACCATCAGTCATTAGTTAGTATGCTGCTGCTGCTGCTCCTGATGGGATCCTTGAGGCTGTGGCAATCTTCTCCCAGAAATGGCTAGCTCAGCCTCCCTGTAGCCACACTGCACACACATAGGCGGCAGGGAGCAGATCACCAGCCCCTCCGGTAGACTGCCTATCATCGGGGTGAGGGTCCTGCTGCCACCCCACAGTCAGTGCACAGTGCAGAGAGCAGGCTGTGCTGGAGGATCCGATGGGGGCAGAGCTGGGCTCGGTGTGAGCCGGGAGGGGTGACATTCACAGTAACAGTCGGTGCAGTTACTTCCACTATTGATCCATCTTCACTCCCACTCCCTGGCACATAGTAAGGCAGACAGAGCGCAGGACAGCTGCTCATACACGGGCAGAGGGCGCCCCCTGCCCCCACACACCGGCACTGCAGCGTCCTCCCATCTGCTCTATACACAACAGGCAGGAAACATTTCACACCAGACTTTTCACCAGAAACATACAATTCAGACATTTTGCGTTTGCCTCTGAGATTTATATAATTTGATTTTGGACCAGAATCTAGAACAATACACAAGTAACAAAAGGCCGATATGTGCAAATAACAGGAGCTAGAGCGTAGAGACTGCCCAACCCAGAACATGGAGCATCGGCTGGAGGAGCTGGTCCCTGCTGCATCCGGGATGCCAAAGATTGTCGGCTCTCCTTACCATTCTCTCTCTTTTACCCTGAACATTAGAAATTGTGTAGCATTGTATAATGCAGGAAGAGTCATCCTCTGAAGCTTCTGGCATGGGCATAATGATAGTGGTACCGGTGTAACAGGCCAGAATATACCCCTCCGGGTCAGATTATACCCCTCCGGGCCAGATTATACCCCTCCGGGTCAGATTATACCCCTCCGGGCCAGATTATACCCCTCCGGGCCAGATTATACCCCTCCGGGTCAGATTATACCCCTCCGGGTCAGATTATACCCCTACGGGCCAGATTATACCCCTCTGGGTCAGATTATACCCCTACGGGCCAGATTATACCCCTCCGGGCCAGATTATACCCCTCCGGGTCAGATTATACCCCTCCGGGTCAGATTATACCCCTACGGGCCAGATTATACCCCTCTGGGTCAGATTATACCCCTCCGGGCCAGATTATACCCCTCCGGGCCAGATTATACCCCTCCGGGTCAGATTATACCCCTCCGGGTCAGATTATACCCCTACGGGCCAGATTATACCCCTCTGGGTCAGATTATACCCCTACGGGCCAGATTATACCCCTCCGGGTCAGATTATACCCCTTCGGGACAGATTATACCCCTCCTGGTCAGATTATACCCCTCCGGGTCAGAATATGCCCCAGCTGCTCTAGATCAGATTTTTCAGGCTTTGAGAGTCATTGAGTGATATACTCAATAACGGATCCCCAAGCATCAAACGGGGTCTCAGGCAGCACATGGGGACCCTAGCAGCACACAGGGGGCAGAGACAGTGTATGGGGCCCCAGACAGCAGACGGGGCAGAGACAGCGCGCAAGGGGGCAAGAGACAGCATACTGAGCCCCTGTGCACTGTCTCTGCCCCCCCGTGTGTTGTCTGGGACCCCCTGTGCTCTATTTGGGACCCCCTGTGCGATGTCTGGGGCCCCGTACTTGAGTAAATCACTCAATCCTGTGTGATGTCTGGGGCCCCTGTGCGATGTCTGGGGCCCCTGTGCAATGTCTGGGGCCCCTGTGCGATGTGTGATGTCTGGGGCCCCTGTGTGACGTCTGGGGCCCCTGTGCGATGTCTGGGGCCCCTGTGCAATGTGTGATGTCTGGGGCCCCTGTGCAATGTCTGCAGCCCCTGTGCGATGTCTTGGGCCCCTGTGCGATGTCTTGGGCCCCTGTGCGATATCTAAGGCCCCTGTGCGATGTGCGACATCTGGGGCCGCTGTGCGATGTCTGGGGCCCCGTTCTTGAGTATGTGGTGCCCCTAGGGGTATTTGCCACAAAAATAGTTATTGACACCAAATACAAATACTAAAATAGCAAGACTGCACTATCATCTCCGGCCAGAAGTGGGAGCTCCAGAGACTCCCCTTGATCTATTCTGGTCTGAGAAAAGGACTGGCAGTTGGGCTAAGGAGCTAGGAGTGAAAGGTCATACAACTGATTTTCTAACAACCATATGACGGTTGATAAGTCAGGACCACCGACCTGAAGAGAAGGAGAATAGAGAGAAAGGACATTGTGAGAACCAGGTAGCATTAATTATTACCCAGAATAGGCGCAGAGACGGATACCGGATCCGCGGCTATATTCACTATATATAATACAGCAACCGGAAAGACGTGAGGTGATATCAGCCTCACTAGGGTCAGGCGCAGCAACAGACACATAGTTCTGCGGTATTCCCAGAGGGGATAAACTGACAAAAAGGACTCGGGTTGCCCGTCGAACCAGGACCTGGGAGGGACAGATTGAGTCGGCAGCCAGTTCACATACAGCAGCAGGGCCACATGGAAACTGCGCATAATAAGAGATAGAAATCTTGACAAGGTCAGAGTAATTCAGAGTGCTCATACAGACTCCGGTGACAGTACTGATTGCAAATCCCTTCATGTTGAAGTAAACTGGTTAAACGTTTCAACGCCTCAGTCTTTCATTTGGACAATAACCATCTACTCAAGATCGGGATCATCACTACTGGGAGGATCTGCTGCTGATCAAGTAAGTGCCTGTTCCTTCACGATATCCCTTACACTGTGCATTGACTGAGACCACAGCACTGGGTCAAGCCATTCGTGACATCCCCCTCAAGAGACAGACTTCATTGGTCTAGTGCTGGGTACCTCGGTCTCCCAGGCATCACAACTGGCGTCACGAATAGGATCGGGCCAACCCGTACACCGGGTATTGTGTGCCGTGATTGAAGTCTAAAACTGTGAAAACTTGGATGAAAAGTTTTGAAAATTGACTTTATTAAAGAAAATCCCGTTCTCCATTGAAAACTATTGAAAGTGACTTTTCTCCATTGGTTATAATGGAGTAAAAATGGCCGCCATCCCCTGAGGTAATCATCTCATAACCGTTAGGCACAAAACTGTTAATCGAGCTATGTCATTACCCAAGCCCCAGTCTAACTGAAAAACTTCAAAACCCACCATTACAGAGCGTGCGGCAGATAGAGGCAGCAGGGGGCGTGTCATTGTGAGCGGTACCAAGCAGAGTGCTCTGACATCAGAGCGAGGGGAAAACCAATCCTGTTGCACAGAGGAACGAATCTACATTATCTAGACAGAAGCGGAGACCGGAAGGGTCTAGATTAACTAAGGGGGTACAGTATGTCGCAACACGGAGACGCCGCAGCACCCGGCGACGCTAATGCAGCTGAAAGACAGAGTGTCGATAGAGAGCCCGGCAGCGTAGCAGTGCAAGGAGTGGCGCCCATCATGCCGGTGTTGATGCCATATACCTCGGGTGGCCCGTGGCTTCCAATGTATGAAGGTGAACCTAATACCCTTGACGGTTTCAGGGAAAAGATGCTGGCTCATTTTGATATGTTCCCCGTGGGTGAAGCTCAGCGTGTTAGTCTCCTGATGATGCAGTTAAGTGGCCATGCTAAGCGAGAAGTCACGGCATGGGCAACTGATCTAAAAGGTACTGTTGAACGCGTATTTGCTGGATTAAAAGCTACATTTGAAACCACTGCCAGCAGCTAATGAGGGCGTGAGAGATTTTGCCTTAAACCTACAGGAAGCCCTTAAATCACTTACACTGGCTGAACCCATTTTTAACACTGGAGCGGATAAACTACTAAGAGATCAATTTATTGAGGGACTCTACACCCCTTCTCACCGGGAGCATGTGAGCATGCTTGTTTTTAAGAACCCTGAATTGACATTTGCCCAATTAAAAGAGAGCGCTATACGTCTCCAGCTGGCAGAGGCACCTCGGGATCAGGATTTTGCGCAACCCATGGCAGGTGCATCTCAACAACAGGAAGTGCCAGTGACATCGGCTATGTCTGGGGCCATTGCTAAGCCCCTGGGGCCTAGTACTAATGAGACTCTTCAACAAAAGCTTGACTCTTTAACTGATGTTGTTGCTTCAATGGCTAAAACCATGCAGGAGATGAGAGGACTCAAGATAGAGTTGGCAAACCGTAGAGAGGATGTCCCATGGACGAGACCCCGGAGATACCCGACATGGAGAGGGCAACCCTGCGACCGTTTCCATCCGGATGGACAGCCCATTTGCCACCGTTGCCAGCAGCCAGGCCACTTTGCACGAGATTGTGGTTTAAACGGGAATCCCCTGGGAATACGGGCCGCTTCGCAGGAATGAATTTTCAAGGCCCAACACCCTGGCACGACAGGTACATCGGAGGACGACCCATCATCCCTATCGTGCTGGATGGAATTCCCCTCAACGCTTTGTTGGATACAGGTTCCCAGATTTCATCTATACCATATATCCTTTATAAGAGGTACTGGGCTGATGTAGATATTGATAAAGGGCCCTCTGATGTTGAACTAGATATATGGGCCAGTAATGGTAAGTTGGTACCGAAACTAGGATTCAGGGAGATGACCATAAAGATTGGTAAAGCAGAATTGAAGAAACAGGGTATAATTGTCGTTGATGTTGACCGGCAGAACTGTGAACCAACTGTATTGATAGGAATGAATGTGTTAGAGAACTGCTTTTCCGAAGTTATTTCTGTCTTACAGCAAATTGCTGAAACTGCCCGATCCTGCCAGCAGAGAGTTCTCAGGAGGGAAATAAAAGTATTAATGTTAAGGCAACAGGTAGAAGTTGCAGGTGGAGAAATCGGCAGTGTGAGGGTGAGTGATCCAACGTCTATTGTAATCCCACCAAAAACAGAAATGCTGGTATGGTGCAGAGCGGCCATTCGTACTAAAGGACGAGACTATCAAGCCTTAATAGAACCAGCGTACACCGACAGCAGGCCCACTATACTCACGGCACGAGGGGTGGTCGAGGTACACCGGGGACGGGTGCCGGTACGACTTTTGAACTGTGGAGAGGAAGAGGTCACTTTGCCAAGGTACGCTACAGTGGCAAAGTTATATACTGTTGACAACAATGCCATCACAACCGTTGAGCCCTTAGAATCGACCTGTCAGGTGGAAAATAACGGCTCAGATGGAGAATCGGAGGATTGGTGCCAACAGCTAGACGTGGGCGTAGATTCAACACCTACCCATCAAAGACAAGGGGTGTATAGATTAGTGACAGAATATGAACATGTCTTCAGTAAACACCCATTGGACTTCGGACGGATAGAAGGGGTGGAACATACAATCCCCACCGGTGACCATCCCCCGATAAAAGAAAGATATAGGCCCATACCGCCCGCTCACTATCAATGCGCGAAGGACATGCTGAGAGAGATGAAACAGGCCGGGTAATAAGAGATAGTTGTAGCCCTTGGGCGGCCCCTCTGGTGATTGACAAAAAAAAGGACGGAACCATGAGAATGTGCGTAGACTACCGGCGGATTAATAACATCACCCATAAAGACGCCTATCCCTTGCCTAGGATAGAAGAGTCCTTGACTGCTTTGAAATCTGCTAATTATTTTTCCACCTTAGACTTAACAAGCGGGTATTGGCAAGTCCCTGTGGCTGAGAGGGATAAAGAAAAAACGGCATTCACCACACCAATGGGTCTAAGCGAATTTAATCGCATGCCGTTCGGACTCTGCAACGCATCCGGTACTTTCCAGCGACTGATGGAATGTTGCCTCGGACACAAGAACTTCGAGACCGTCCTCCTGTACCTAGATGATGTGATCGTCTACTCAAAGACTTACAAACAGCACTTAACAGACCTGGCAGAGGTGTTCGAAGCCTTATCCAAGTATGGTATGAAAATCAAACCATCCAAATGTCACCTTCTCAAGCCAAAGGTACAATACTTAGGGCACATCGTGAGTTCGGAGGGAGTAGTGTTGTGAATTCCGTTCTCGGGCTCCCTCCTGTGGTCGTGAATGGTACTTTGGTGAGTTCTGTCCTTGGACACCCTCTGGTGGCTTTGAGTGGAACTGCTGATCTTTGAGGTTGGCTTTCTCAGCTTCCCTCGTTTATTGCTTCTGCTGGCTTCCCTATTTAACTCTGCCCAGGTCGTTAGTTCATGCCAGCTGTCAATGTCTCAGTACTGGTTCAGATCTCTCTTGGATTTCTCAGATGACCTGTCTACTCCAGCAGAAGCTAAGTCCTTGCTAGTCATTTACTGTTCATCGGTTTTTGAATATATTTTTCAGTACATGCTATGTTTCTAGTCCAGCTTGCTATTATGATATTTCCTTGCTAGCTGGAAGCTCTGGGGGTGCAGAGCTGCAACTCCACACCATGAGTCGGTGTGGAGGTCTTTTTGCACACTCTGCGTGGTTTTTGTAGTTTTTAATACTGACCGCATAGTTCCCTTTCCTATCCTCTGTCTATCTAGAGAAGATTCGGCCTCCTTTGCTAAAATCTGTTTCATTCCTGTGTTTGTTACTTCCCTCTTAACTCACAGTTAATATTTGTGGGGGGCTACCTTTACTTTGGGGAATTTCTCTGAGGCAAGGTAGGCTGCTATTTCTATCTTTAGGGGTAGTTAGCTCTTAGGCTGTGAAGAGGCGTCTAGGGAGAGTTAGGTACGCTCCACGGCTATTTCTAGTGTGTGTGATAGGATTAGGGATTGCGGTCAGTAGAGTTACCACCTCCTCAGAGCTTGTCCCAGGTTTTCTGTTTTAACCATCAGGTCATTTCGGGTGCTCCTAACCACCAGGTCCATAACAGTACAGCTGGCCTACAAAGTGTTAATGCATCTCAAAAGAGGGATAAGAGAAGTTCTGAGTCAATTTTTTTTTCTTTGCAGCTTGTTTTGTCTTTCTTTTCCCCTTAACCTCTGGGTGGTTCAGGACTCAGGTGTAGATATGGATATTCAAGGTTTGTCCTCTTGTGTGGATCAACTCACTGCTAGGGTACAGAGTATTCAAGATTATGTAGTTCAGAATCCGATGTTAGAGCCTAGAATTCCAATTCCTGATTTGTTTTCTGGGGATAGATCTAAATTTTTGAATTTCAAAAATAATTGCAGACTGTTTCTTGCTCTGAAACCCCGCTCCTCTGGTGATCCCGTTCAGCAAGTGAAGATTATTATTTCTTTGTTGCGTGGTGACCCGCAAGACTGGGCATTCTCCCTTGAGCCAGGAAATCCTGCATTGCTTAATGTGGATGCATTTTTTCCAGCGCTTTGATTGCTTTATGACGAACCTAATTCTGTGGATCAGGCAGAAAAGATCTTGCTGACTCTATGTCAGGGTCAGGATGAAGCAGAAGTATAATGCCAGAAGTTTAGAAAGTGGTCTGTGCTTACCCAATGGAATGAGTGTGCCCTGGCAGCAATTTTCAGAAAGGGTCTTTCTGAAGCCCTTAAGGATGTTATGGTGGGGTTCCCCACGCCTGCTGGTCTGAATGAGTCAATGTCTTTGGCCATTCAGATTGATCGGCGTTTGCGCGAGCGCAAAGTTGTGCACCATTTGGCAGTGTCCTCTGAGCGGAGGCCTGAGCCTATGCAATGTGATAGGACTTTGACCAGAGCTGAACGGCAAGAACACAGACGTCAGAATGGGCTGTGTTTTTACTGTGGTGACTCCTCTCATGCTATCTCTGATTGTCCTAAGCGCACTAAGAGGTTCGCTAGGTCTGTCACCATTAGTACTTTGCAGCCTAAATTTCTCTTATCTGTTACTCTGATTTGCTCATTGTCGTCCTACTCTGTTATGGCATTTGTGGATTCGGGCTTTGCTAATTTTTACCGTCGCTTCATCGCTAATTTTTCTAGTGTGGTTAAGCCTTTGACTGATTTGACGAAGAAAGGCGCTGATGTGGTGAATTGGTCCCCTGCGGCCGTTGAGGCTTTTCAGGAGCTTAAACGTCGTTTTACTTCGGCCCCTGTGTTGCGTCAGCCAGATGTTTTGCTCCCTTTTCAGGTCGAGGTTGATGCTTCTGAGATTGGGGCAGGGGCTGTTTTGTCTCAGAGAAGTTCTGATGGCTCCTTGTTGAAGCCGTGTGCTTTCTTTTCTAGAAAGTTTTCGCCTGCTGAGCGTAATTATGATGTCGGCAATCGGGAGTTGTTGGCTATGAAGTGGGCATTCGAGGAGTGGCGACATTGGCTTGAGGGAGCCTAACATCGCGTGGTGGTCCTGACTGATCACAAGAATCTGACTTACCTCGAGTCCCCCAAGCGGTTGAACCCTAGACAGGCTCGATGGTCACTGTTTTTCTCCCGTTTCGATTTTGTGGTCTCATACCTTCCGGGATCTAAGAATGTGAAGGCTGATGCCCTTTCTAGGAGTTTTTTGCCTGATTCTCCGGGAGTCCCTGAGCCGGCTGGTATTCTTAAAGAGGGGGTGATTCTGTCTGCCATCTCCCCTGATTTGCGGCGGGTGCTGCAGGAGTTTCAGGCTGATAGACCTGACCGCTGTCCAGTGGAGAAACTGTTGTCCCTTATAGATGGACTAGTAGGGTTATTTCTGAGGTTCATTGTTCAGTGCTGGCTGGTCATCCTGGGATTTTTGGTAATAGAGATTCAGTTGCCAGGTCCTTTTGGTGGCCTTCCTTGTCACGGGATGTGCGTTCTTTTGTGCAGTCCTGTGGGACTTGTGCTCGGGCCAAACCTTGCTGTTCTCGTGCCAGTGGGTTGCTTTTGCCTTTGCCTGTCCCAAAGAGGCCCTGGACACATATTTCCATGGATTTTATTTCTGATCTTCCTGTCTCTCAAAGGATGTCTGTCATCTGGGTGGTTTGTGATCGGTTTTCTAAGATGGTCCATTTGGTACCCTTGCCTAAATTGCCTTCCTCCTCTGATTTGGTTCCATTATTTTATCAGCATGTGGTTCGTTTGCATGGCATTCCAGAGAACATTGTGTCGGACAGAGGTTCCCAATTTGTCTCTAGGTTTTGGCGGTCCTTTTGTGCTAAGATGGGCATTGATTTGTCTTTTTCTTCAGCGTTCCATCCTCAGACAAATGGCCAAACCGAACGAACCAATCAGACCTTGGAAACCTATCTGAGATGCTTTGTTTCTGCTGATCAGGATGATTGGGTGACCTTCTTGCCATTGGCCGAGTTCGCCCTTAATAATCGGGCTAGTTCTGCTACTTTGGTTTCGCCTTTTTTTTGTAATTCTGGTTTTCATCCTCGTTTTTCTTCAGGGCAGGTTGAGCCTTCTGACTGTCCTGGTGTGGATTCTGTGGTGGACAGGTTGCAACAAATTTGGACTCACGTGGTGGACAATTTGACGTTGTCTCAGGAGAAGGCGCAACGTTTTGCTAACCGCCGTCGCTGTGTTGGTCCCTGACTTCGTGTTGGGGATTTGGTTTGGTTGTCTTCTCGTTATGTTCCTATGAAGGTTTATTCTCCTAAGTTCAAGCCTCGTTTCATTGGTCCTTATAAGATTTTTGAAATTATCAATCCTGTGTCGTTTCGTTTGGCCCTTCCAACTTCTTTTGCCATCCATAATGTGTTCCATAGATCGTTGTTGCGGAGATATGTGGCGCCTATGGTTCCTTCCGTTGATCCTCCTGCTCCGGTGTTGGTTGAGGGGGAGTTGGAGTATGTGGTGGAGAAGATTTTAGATTCTCGTATTTCAAGACGGAAGCCTCAGTACCTGGTTAAATGGAAGGGCTATGGTCAGGAGGATAATTCCTGGGTTGTTGCCTCCGATGTCCATGCTGCCGATTTGGTTCGTGCCTTTCATTTGGCTCGTCCTGATCGGCCTGGGGGCTCTGGTGAGGGTTCGGTGACCCCTCCTCAAGGGGGGGGGGTACTGTTGTAAATTCCGTTCTCGGGCTCCCTCCTGTGGTCGTGAATGGTACTTTGGTGAGTTCTGTCCTTGGACACCCTCTGGTGGCTTTGAGTGGAACTGCTGATCTTTGAGGTTGGCTTTCTCAGCTGCCCTCGTTTATTGCTTCTGCTGGCTTCCCTATTTAACTCTGCCCAGGTCGTTAGTTCATGCCAGCTGTCAATGTCTCAGTACTGGTTCAGATCTCCCTTGGATTTCTCAGATGACCTGTCTACTCCAGCAGAAGCTAAGTCCTTGCTAGTCATTTGCTGTTCATCGGTTTTTGAATATATTTTTCAGTACATGCTATGTTTCTAGTCCAGCTTGCTATTATGATATTTCCTTGCTAGCTGGAAGCTCTGGGGGTGCAGAGCTGCACCTCCACACCATGAGTCGGTGTGGAGGTCTTTTTGCACACTCTGCGTGGTTTTTGTAGTTTTTAATACTGACCGCATAGTTCCCTTTCCTATCCTCTGTCTATCTAGAGAAGATTCGGCCTCCTTTGCTAAAATCTGTTTCATTCCTGTGTTTGTTACTTCCCTCTTAACTCACAGTTAATATTTGTGGGGGGCTACCTTTACTTTGGGGAATTTCTCTGAGGCAAGGTAGGCTGCTATTTCTATCTTTAGGGGTAGTTAGCTCTTAGGCTGTGAAGAGGCGTCTAGGGAGAGTTAGGTACACTCCACGGCTATTTCTAGTGTGTGTGATAGGATTAGGGATTGCGGTCAGTAGAGTTACCACCTCCTCAGAGCTTGTCCCAGGTTTTCTGTTTTAACCATCAGGTCATTTCGGGTGCTCCTAACCACCAGGTCCATAACAGAGTAGCACCGGATCCCGAGAAAATAACTGCCATAAGGGATTGGCCAAGACCTACCAACGCAAAAGAAGTGAGGCAATTCTTGGGATTGGTGGGTTTATAAAAGGATTTACCAAGTTGGCAGCACCCTTGCAAGACGCTTTGGTAGGGCAGACGAAGAAACCTTCGAACCGAAACCCTCCTTTTTCAGTGGGACGACGAAAGAGAAGACTCCTTTGAGCAACTAAAGAAGGCACTAACCGGAGAAGAAGTCCTGGCGTATCCGGATTACCATCAACCTTTCATCCTCTACACCGATGCCAGTAATGTAGGATTGGGAGCGGTGCTGTCACAAAAGCAAGAAGGTCAGGAGAAAGTCATCGCCTTTGCAAGTAGAAAACTCCGGCCTACTGAAAGAAATTCAGAAAATTATAGTTCCTTCAAATTGGAGCTACTGGCAGTAGTTTGGGCAGTGACTGAACGTTTCAAACACTATTTGACCGGTGCAGAATTTATTGTATACACTGACAACAATCCGTTGACCCATCTAGACACGGCTAAATTAGGTGCGTTAGAACAGCGATGGATGGCCTGGTTATCTAATTACAACTTCGTGATCAAGTATCGAGCAGGTCGAAAGAATGGAAATGCCGATGCCCTATCCCGGATGCCACACTTGAGAGATGTAGAAGAAGAAACGGGGGAGCTTGAAGAAATTGAACTACCAGCCTTTCATCAGCCCAAGGCAAAACATCGTCACGTCAGTCAAATACCTATCAGAAACAACAAGAAGTGAATTTTAATCCATTAGCACACCATAGATGGGCTGACACCCAAGACAGCAATCCAGCTGTGAAGTTAGTGAAGGAACTATTGACTAAGCAAAGTGCATATCCCGATGAGGATGCCCCAGAAGAGACGCATCAACTCTGGAAAGAGAGAGGTAAAATGTTCCTGTATCAAAAGAAGCTCTGTAGGAGGTACACCAATCCAAAAACACATGAATTGGTTTGGCAAATTATCGTGCCTAAACAAGATGTGAGGATGGTCCTCGAGGCTTACCACAATGGTGCTGGTCACTTCGGTTGGAAAAAGTTAGAAGTGCTTCTAAGAGAAAGATTTTATTGGGTCAGGATGAGAAAATCAATCGAACAGTGGTGCAGAAACTGTGGCCCGTGCAACCTCAGAAGGAACGATCAAAAGAGCCAAAGAGCACCACTGCAGCCCATAATCACCAAACAACCACTTGAACTTGTAGCCATGGACCACATGAAGTTGACACCGAGCCGGTCCGGTTATGTTTATGCCTTGACCATCGTGGACCATTATTCGCGCTTCTTGGTAGTAGTGCCTGTAAAAGATCTGACTGCAAAAACAGCAGCCAAAGCGTTCCAAACGTACTTTTGTAGACCCCATGGATATCCGGAACAGGTTCTCACTGACCAGGGTACAGCCTTTGAATCAGAGATCTTCAGAGAATTCTGTAATATGTATGGTTGCATAAAGATCCGGACGACGGCCTATCATCCGCAAACAAACGGTTTATGTGAGAAGATGAACCATATTGTGATAGACCTACTAAAGACTTTACCTGAAACGGAAAGGAATCAATGGCCAGAGAAATTGCCTGACTTGGTGGATCTGTATAATCATGTCCCGGTGAGCTCTACCAACTGCACCCCAGCTTATCTTATGCGTGCAGGACCCGGCCAATTGCCAATCGATCTAGAAATGGGAATTCTGAAACCAGACGCAGAAGTTCAAGACTCCAATTGGGATGTCATACGGCAAAAGCAGTATCGCCAAGTGCAAGAGAGTGTGGAAAGAAGCCTCCAGCAAACCAGAGAAAGACAAGAGCGTACTTTCAACCAGAATGCTCTAGCAACTCCATTAAGACCTGGTGACCAAGTACTCAAGAGGAATCGTCGAACCAATAAACTGGATAATCAATGGGAAGCCGTACCCTACACAGTTTTACCAACAAGAATGGATAATCCTAAAATGTGTCTCATTAGCAAAAACGGAGGTTTAACATCTGTACTAGTGTCAAGTGACAATCTTAAATTATGTCCGGAAATGTTGAAAGAGCCAGAAGTTGTCCAGCCAGAACCAGAAGTTATTCAACCCATACAGGTTCAACCAGTAAAGGAAAAAGAAGAGGAAATGTATCACACCTGTATAGGAGACTTTCCCAAAACCCTACTAACATACCATGGTGCGGTAGTGGTTCCCAAGGTGGCCTTTTATCCAACACCGAACCCAATATTAGAAGTCCCAAGACAGGAAGAGGCTGACCCCGTACTGCAAGAGGTTCCAGACCAGGAAGAACAGATTCCTGATCAGAGTAATCTCATTCACGGTGGACTTGCCAACCCCATAGTTGTGGAATTATCTTTAGCAGAGAGGGCAGATACTATATCCGCAGTAGACAGAAGTACACCACATAAAGAGACACTGCTATTACGTAGATCCCAGCGTAGTACCCAGGGTCAATTACCGGCCAGGTATGCGGATTACCAACTATAAGACTATAGTCATTGTTATCGTTCTGTAACGTTTAAGCCCAGTACCTACAGAGACTTACCTGTATGAACTTCTTGCATATTCTTGAACTTTTTATCAGCCCGGAAACACCAAATCAAAGCTCCGGAAAGACTGCTTTGTGAACTTTACTTCCTAGTATCTTCAAGGATAGAACTATATTAATGGACGCTATTTGAAGTGACTTTTTACAGAATTCCATTTTTTTTTTGTTTCTTTGAGTGGTTTTTGTAACTTTTCATTTTTAAGACTCTGTACATACCAATTGTTATTTCAAAATGTTATCGTCCCACAGTCCCGGAGTACTGTTCTTAACTAAGGGGGAATGTGGCGCCCCTAGGGGTATTTGCCACAAAAATAGTTATTGACACCAAATACAAATACTAAAATAGCAAGACTGCACTACCATCTCCGGCCAGAAGGGGGAGCTCCAGAGATTCCCCTTGATCTATTCTGGTCTGAGAAAAGGACTGGCAGTTGGGCTAAGGAGCTAGGAGTGAAAGGTCATACAACTGATTTTCTAACAACCATATGACGGTTGATAAGTCAGGACCACCGACCTGAAGAGAAGGAGAATAGAGAGAAAGGACATTGTGAGAACCGGGTAGCATTAATTATTACCCAGAATAGGCGCAGAGACGGATACCGGATCCGCGGCTATATTCATTATATATAATACAGCAACCGGAAAGACGTGAGGTGATATCAGCCTCACTAGGGTCAGGCGCAGCAACAGACACAGAGTTCAGCGGTATTCCCAGAGGGGATAAACTGACAAAAAGGACTCGGGTTGCCCATCGAACCAGGACCCGGGAGGGACAGATTGAGTCGGCAGCCAGTTCACATACAGTAGCAGGGCCACATGGAAACTGCGCATAATAAGAGATAGAAATCTTGACAAGGTCAGAGTAATTCAGAGTGCTCATACAGACTCCAGTGACAGTACTGATTGCAAATCCCTTCATGTTGAAGTAAACTGGTTAAACGTTTCAACGCCTCAGTCTTTCATTTGGATAATAATCATCTACTCAAGATCGGGATCATCACTACTGGGAGGATCTGCTGCTGATCAAGTAAGTGCCTGTTCCTTCACGATATCCCTTACACTGTGCATTGCCTGAGACCACAGCACTGGGTCAAGCCATTCGTGACATCCCCCTCAAGAGACAGACTTCATTGGTCTAGTGCTGGGTACCTCGGTCTCCTGGGCATCACAACTATATTAAAGATTAAAGTATATTAAAGATCAGATTTTTCATGTTTATGAGCACCATTGAGTGATATACTCTAGAATTACATAAGTTTTCAACATTTTATTGTTTCAATCTCTAAACACACAGACTTTTGTTACTTCAACCAGAAAACCTTGACGGTTCACAAAAATCTTGACGTTTCGGGATATAATAAAAGGCATAACATTCTGAAACTTCAGCTTAAAAAGATACCTTTACATGAGGCGATTATTGGTTCCAGAGAGGCTTTTGGCCGATATTCGTACACATGGCTGGTGACAGGACACTACAATAAAAACGTTCAAAGGTAAACACTGATAACAACATTAATATGATCATTCTTGTTTTCAAGATAAAGTGCATGTTCTGTTGACTGCAGATTGAAGCTTGCGGGATAGGTCACCCAATCCATGTTGTCACCGACTTTTGCGTAGATGACGATGTCACAACTCAGCAGATTTGCTGTGGCCATGATTTCTGCATCAGCTGCCCAGACTCCATCACGAGAGATGCCAAAGGTGTTCACATATTGATTAAAGTAGCCTGCAGTTTTTTGGACAAGACAGTTTTCATGTGGTGGATGACTTTAGCTCTGAGAAGGGAGTAGTTGTCCTCTGTTCCTGTCAGGATATAGCTGATGGCCCGAAAGTAGCAGTTCCCATCACCTTTGGTTTTATCTGTATGCTGTGGTTGTCCAAGATCTCTTGTTCATCCAAAGTACACAACCCTACTAAACGTAAGGTCAAGAGTGGTGGTAAGATACTTCCTTCCTGAGCTTGGTAGTGGGTTGAATGTCTTGGTTTGCTTGAGTTTCTGTGTGGCAAAGTCACTGGGACAGTCATCAGGGGACTGGGGTGGTAGAGAAGTCTCTTCATCCTGGTAAATCTTAAGGTTGCTGGCATGGTAGGTGTTGCTTAGTATCGTGTCAGTCTTACTGTTCTTAAGTTTTACTCATCCCTTGGTTAAGGATTCCACAACTAAGTAGGGTCCAACCCAGCATGGTTCCATCTTTGAACCCATGTGATGAATGGTTCTAGGATGTTTTGCCCCCAGCAGTTCTCCCCCAGCAGTTCGCCCCTGGGTACATTTTGCCCCCGCACATTTCGTCCCCAACCTTTGGCCCCCAGGATGTTTCGCCCCGCACATTTCACCCCCGCACATTTGGCCCCCAGGAGTTCACCCCCTGCAGTTCTCCCCCAGCAGTTCGCCCCCAGAAGATCTTCCCTGGGTACTTTTCGCCCCCGCACATTTCGTCCCCAGCATTTGGCCCCCAGGATGTTTCGCACCCACACATTTCACCCCCGCACATTTCACCCCCAGCAGTTCCCCCCCAGCAGTTCGCCCCTGGAGACATTTCACCTTCGCACATTTCGTCCCCAGGATTTGGCCCCTGGATGTTTCACCCCCGGCAGTTCACCCCTGGATGTTTTGCACCCGGCAGTTCACCCCAGATGTTTGCACCCTTGTAGTTCATGAATTCCCGTCCATCATCAATATTTCACCCCCATCAGTTCACCCCCGGCAGTTTGCCCCAGATGTTTGTACCCTTGTGGTTCATGAATTCCTTTCCGTCATCAATGTTTCGCCCCCAGAAGTTTGCCCCCGGCAGTTCGCCCCCGGATGTTTGTACCCTGGTGGTTCATGAATTCCCGTCCGTCATCAATGTTTCGCCCCCAGCAGTTCGCCCCAAGATGTTTGTACCCCTGTGGTTCATGAATTCCTATCCGTCATCAATGTTTCGCCCCCAGCAGTTTGCCCCCAGCAGTTCGCCCCCTGATGTTTCACCCCCGAATGTTTCTCCTACAGCATTTTGTCCCGGGATGTGTTGCCGTCTGATGTTTCGCACCTAACATTTTGACCCCAGATGTTTCACCCTCAACTTTTGGGGTCAACATGCAGGGATCTAAACATCTAGGGCTGAACATACCTGGGGGTAAAATATACAGGACCCCAATTGCTGGGGATTCCTGTGGCTGCCTTTTCAGCAGCTCACCCAGTGTCTCTTCTGGCTAGCCTTAAAGGAGTAGTATCACCCTAGAACAAAAAAAATGGACATACTTACCTGTCGCAGCTGCAGCTACTTGGGTCATGGAGTGCAGTCTAGCAGTTCCCCATGATGTCTTCTCCTGCTTCTGGCTGTCTTTTCATCTTCCCTGGATCACTGATCCATGAAGCATGATAAATGCCACAGCAGTGAGGCCAAATGTCTCCAGGCCGCTCACTGACATGACGTCACTCCTGCCCCATTCATCAGTCAATCCAGGGGGCAGGATGCCTCTGCTGTCACCAAGGAATTGCATATATAGATCAATAGTTGGCGGTTTGTTAGTAGAGCGCTGGCAGTAGTCCCAGGAAGGGGAAGGTAGACGGCCGAGTCCCCACAGCTCCAGTCCTAGGAGCACAGAAAAAAGGACTCTGACACCAGGTCCACCTGAAGAAGACAGTGTATGCCATTGAAACGCGATGTGGCTCAACTCAACCTGGTGTCAGAGTCCTTTTTTCTGCGCTCCTAGGACTGGCTTTTTCTTCTACCTCCTGTCACCAAGACTCGTGGTAGCCTCCGGATCCGGCATGGCCATTGTCATGATTCTCAATGGCGAGAGAACATAGCCCAGCATATATGAGAACTAGCTCTTGGAAGATGGAAACTATACTGACCATGAACTAAACCTGCCGCACAACTAGAAGTGGCCGGGTAGCATGCCTACGTTTTTTATCCCTAGATGCCCAGCGCCAGCCGGAGAACTACCTAATCCTAGCAGAGGAAAAGACAGTCCTGGCTCACCTCTAGAGAAATTTTCCCAAAAGGCAGACAGAGGCCCCCACATATATTGGCGGTGATTTTAGATGAAATGACAAACGTAGTATGAAAATAGGTTTAGCAAAATCGAGGTCCGCTTACTAGATAGCATGAAGACAGAAAGGGCACTTTCATGGTCAGCAGAAAACCCTATCAAAACACCATCCAGAAATTACTTTAAGACTCTAGCATTAACTCATAACACCAGAGTGGCAATTTCCACTCACAAGAGCTTTCCAGACACAGTAACGAAACAGCAGCTGTGAACAGGAACAAAATGCAAAAACACACAAGGACAAAAGTCCAACTTAGCTAGGAGTTGTCTAGTAGCAGGAACATGCACAGAAGGCTTCTGATTACATTGTTGACCGGCATGAAACTGACAGAGGAGCAAGGTTATATAGCGACTCCCACATCCTGATAGGAGCAGGTGAACAGAGGGGATGATGCACACAAGTACAATTCCACAAGTGGCCACCGGGGGAGCCCAGAATCCAATTTCACAACAGTACCCCCCCCTCAAGGAGGGGGCACCGAACCCTCACCAGAACCACCAGGGCGATCAGGATGAGCCCTATGAAAGGCACGGACAAGATCGGAGGCATGAACATCAGAGGCAGTGACCCAAGAATTATCCTCCTGACCATATCCCTTCCATTTGACCAGATACTGGAGTTTCCGTCTGGAAACACGAGAGTCTAAGATCTTTTCCACAACGTACTCCAACTCACCCTCAACCAACACCGGAGCAGGAGGCTCAACGGAAGGCACAGCCGGTACCTCATACCTGCGCAACAATGACCGATGAAAAACATTATGAATCGAAAAGGATGCAGGGAGGTCCAAACGGAAGGACACAGGGTTAAGAATCTCCAATATCTTGTACGGGCCGATGAACCGAGGCTTAAACTTAGGAGAAGAAACCCTCATAGGGACAAAACGAGAAGACAACCACACCAAGTCCCCAACACAAAGCCGAGGACCAACACGACGACGGCGGTTGGCAAAAAGCTGAGTCTTCTCCTGGGACAACTTCAAATTGTCCACCACCTGCCCCCAAATCTGATGCAACCTCTCCACCACAGCATCCACTGCAGGACAATCCGAAGATTCCACTTGACCGGAGGAAAATCGAGGATGAAACCCCGAATTACAGAAAAACGGGGACACCAAGGTGGCAGAGCTGGCCCGATTATTGAGGGCGAACTCCGCCAAAGGCAAAAAAGCAACCCAATCATCCTGATCCGCAGACACAAAACACCTCAAATATGTCTCCAAGGTCTGATTAGTCCGCTCGGTCTGGCCATTAGTCTGAGGATGGAAAGCAGACGAAAAAGACAAATCTATGCCCATCCTAGCACAGAAAGCCCGCCAAAATCTAGACACGAATTGGGTCCCTCTGTCAGAAACGATATTCTCCGGAATACCATGCAAACGAACAACATTTTGAAAAAACAGAGGAACCAACTCGGAAGAAGAAGGTAACTTAGGCAAGGGAACCAGATGGACCATCTTAGAGAAACGGTCACACACCACCCAGATGACAGACATCTTCCGAGAAACAGGCAGATCCGAAATAAAATCCATCGAGATGTGCGTCCAAGGCCTCTTCGGGATAGGCAAGGGTAACAACAATCCACTAGCCCGAGAACAACAAGGCTTGGCCCGAGCACAAACGTCACAAGACTGCACAAAGCCTCGCACATCTCGTGACAGGGAAGGCCACCAGAAGGACCTTGCCACCAAATCCCTGGTACCAAAGATTCCAGGATGACCTGCCAACGCAGAAGAATGAACCTCAGAGATGACCCTACTGGTCCAATCATCAGGAACAAACAGTCTACCAGGTGGGCAACGATCAGGTCTATCCGCCTGAAACTCCTGCAAGGCCCGCCGCAGGTCTGGAGAAACGGCAGACAATATCACTCCATCTTTAAGGATACCTGTGGGCTCAGAATTACCAGGGGAGTCAGGCTCAAAACTCCTAGAAAGGGCATCCGCCTTAACATTCTTAGAACCCGGTAGGTAAGACACCACAAAATTAAACCGAGAGAAAAACAACGACCAGCGCGCCTGTCTAGGATTCAGGCGCCTGGCAGACTCAAGGTAAATTAAATTTTTGTGGTCAGTCAATACCACCACCTGATGTCTGGCCCCCTCAAGCCAGTGACGCCAATCCTCAAAAGCCCACTTCATGGCCAAAAGCTCCCGATTCCCAATATCATAATTTCGCTCGGCGGGCGAAAATTTACGGGAAAAAAAGGCACAAGGTCTCATCACGGAGCAGTCGGAACTTCTCTGCGACAACACCGCCCCAGCTCCGATTTCAGAAGCGTCGACCTCAACCTGAAAAGGAAGAGCAACATCAGGCTGACGCAACACTGGGGCGGAAGAAAAGCGGCGCTTGAGCTCCCGAAAGGCCTCCACAGCATCAGGGGACCAATCAGCAACATCAGCACCCTTCTTAGTCAAATCAGTCAATGGTTTTACAACATCAGAAAAACCAGCAATAAATCGACGATAAAAGTTAGCAAAGCCCAAAAATTTCTGAAGACTCTTAAGAGAAGAGGGTTGCGTCCAATCACCAATAGCCTGAACCTTGACAGGATCCATCTCGATGGAAGAGGGGGAAAAAATGTATCCCAAGAAGGAAATCTTTTGAACCCCAAAAACGCACTTAGAACCCTTCACACACAAGGAATTAGACCGCAAAACCTGAAAAACCCTCCTGACCTGCTGGACATGAGAGTCCCAGTCATCCGAAAAAATCAGAATATCATCCAGATACACAATCATAAATTTATCCAAATAATCGCGGAAAATGTCATGCATAAAGGACTGGAAGACTGAAGGGGCATTAGAAAGACCAAAAGGCATCACCAAATACTCAAAATGGCCCTCGGGCGTATTAAATGCGGTTTTCCACTCATCCCCCTGCTTGATTCGCACCAAATTATACGCCCCACGGAGATCAATCTTAGAGAACCACTTGGCCCCCTTTATACGAGCAAACAAATCAGTAAGCAGTGGTAACGGATATTGATATTTAACCGTGATTTTATTCAAAAGTCGATAATCAATACACGGCCTCAAAGAGCCGTCTTTCTTAGACACAAAGAAAAAACCGGCTCCTAAGGGAGATGACGAAGGACGAATATGTCCCTTTTCCAAGGACTCCTTTATATATTCTCGCATAGCCGCGTGTTCAGGCACAGACAGATTAAATAAACGACCCTTAGGGTATTTACTACCCGGGATCAAGTCTATGGCACAATCGCACTCCCGGTGCGGAGGTAGTGAACCAACCTTGGGTTCTTCAAAAACGTCACGAAAGTCAGACAAGAATTCAGGAATCTCAGAGGGAATAGATGATGAAATGGAAACCAAAGGTACGTCCCCATGAGTCCCTTTACATCCCCAGCTTAACACAGACATAGCTCTCCAGTCGAGGACTGGGTTATGAGATTGCAGCCATGGCAATCCCAGCACCAAAACATCATGTAGATTATACAGCACCAGAAAGCGAATAACCTCCTGGTGATCCGGATTAACACGCATAGTCACTTGTGTCCAGTATTGTGGTTTATTACTAGCCAATGGGGTGGAGTCAATCCCTTTCAGAGGTATCGGAGCCTCCAATGGCTCCAAATCATACCCACAGCGTTTGGCAAAGGACCAATCCATAAGACTCAAAGCAGCGCCAGAGTCGACATAGGCGTCCGCGGTAATAGATGACAAAGAACAAATCAGGGTCACAGATAGAATAAACTTAGACTGTAAAGTGCTAATTGAAACAGACTTGTCAGGCTTCTTAGTACGCTTAAAGCATGCTGATATAACATGAGTTGAATCACCACAATAGAAGCACAACCCATTTTTTCGTCTAAAATTCTGCCGCTCGCTTCTGGACAGAATTCTATCACATTGCATATTTTCTGGCATTTTCTCAGTAGACACCGCCAAATGGTGCACAGGTTTGCGCTCCCGCAGACGCCTATCGATCTGAATAGCCATCGTCATGGACTCATTCAGACTCGCAGGCACAGGGAACCCCACCATAACATCCTTAATGGCATCAGAGAGACCTTCTCTGAAAATCGCCGCCAGGGCGCACTCATTCCACTGAGTAAGCACAGACCATTTGTGGAATTTTTGGCAGTATATTTCAGCTTCATCTTGCCCCTGAGACAAGGACATCAAGGCCTTTTCCGCCTGAAGCTCTAAATGAGGTTCCTCATAAAGCAACCCCAAGGCCAGAAAAAACGCATCCACATTGAGCAACGCAGGATCCCCTGGTGCCAATGCAAAAGCCCAGTCCTGAGGGTCGCCCCGGAGCAAGGAAATTACAATCCTGACCTGCTGTGCAGGGTCTCCGGCAGAGCGAGACTTCAGGGACAAAAACAATTTGCAATTATTTTTAAAATTTTGAAAGTGAGATCTATTCCCCGAGAAGAATTCAGGCAAAGGAATTCTAGGCTCAGACATAGGTGCATGAACAACAAAATCTTGCAAATTTTGTACCTTTGTGGCGAGATTATTCAAACCTGTAGCTACACTCTGAAGATCCATTTGAAACAGGTGAACACAGAGCCATTCAAGGATTAGAAGGAGAGAAAGAGAGGAAGGCTGCAGCATAGGCAAACTAGCAAGTGATTCAATTAAGAGCACACTCAGAACTAGAGGAAAAAAAAAAAAAAAAAAAAAAATTGTAGCAGACTTCTTTTTTCTCTCCTTTCTCAGCCAGTAATTTAACCCTTTTTTGGGCCAGTCAAACTGTCATGATTCTCAATGGCGAGAGAACATAGCCCAGCATATATGAGAACTAGCTCTTGGAAGATGGAAACTATACTGACCATGAACTAAACCTGCCGCACAACTAGAAGTGGCCGGGTAGCATGCCTACGTTTTTTATCCCTAGATGCCCAGCGCCAGCCAGAGAACTACCTAATCCTAGCAGAGGAAAAGACAGTCCTGGCTCACCTCTAGAGAAATTTTCCCAAAAGGCAGACAGAGGCCCCCACATATATTGGCGGTGATTTTAGATGAAATGACAAACGTAGTATGAAAATAGGTTTAGCAAAATCGAGGTCCGCTTACTAGATAGCATGAAGACAGAAAGGGCACTTTCATGGTCAGCAGAAAACCCTATCAAAACACCATCCAGAAATTACTTTAAGACTCTAGCATTAACTCATAACACCAGAGTGGCAATTTCCACTCACAAGAGCTTTCCAGACACAGTAACGAAACAGCAGCTGTGAACAGGAACAAAATGCAAAAACACACAAGGACAAAAGTCCAACTTAGCTAGGAGTTGTCTAGTAGCAGGAACATGCACAGAAGGCTTCTGATTACATTGTTGACCGGCATGAAACTGACAGAGGAGCAAGGTTATATAGCGACTCCCACATCCTGATAGGAGCAGGTGAACAGAGGGGATGATGCACACAAGTACAATTCCACAAGTGGCCACCGGGGGAGCCCAGAATCCAATTTCACAACAGGCCATCGTCAGCCCACACAGCCAGGAGAAGATTAGGCAAAGATGAGCAGAAGACCTCTAGGTAAGTACCAGGAGAGGAAGATCGGCAGCATGCTTACTGCAACATGATTGCTGAAGCATGCTGCCTTATTTTGATTTTGCGGTTCAGCATGAGAATACCCCTTTAATGCAGGCTATGTATGGAAGCAGGGGGATTGTTGACTGACTGCAGGGTTAATCCCACCAACAATCTCTGCAGAACTGAGATATTGGCTTTGCTGAACTAAAATGGTGGTTAACCAGCTTCTACAGAACCTCTTTATCAGGTCTTCAGATGGGGAGTTTTGGGATTAGCCCTCACAGAACACTCTGCCATTATACAAAAGAATGGAAAAGCAGATAAAAGTGGTATTCTCACTTCAGGATCCGTTTTTCTATAGTTACCCATTCCTCAGATTAGGCCAAGAATAGGGTCCAGTTGTATTCTGCATTGAACCAGCTGTTTATCAGCAACTTTCAGCATCAACGACAATGGCAAGTGACTGGAATCTGCAGCCATAGCTCTCCATGATTTCAGTGAGATCCAGGGAAGATGTGACAGTGCCTGGCAAAGAGCTGATCCACCGTGCCATGCCTTATGCAGGGGCATGCACTGCTCTGTACAGAGAAATGCATGTTCTGAACGGGACTCGGTTGTGTGCATCCGGTCTTTCAGCAACAAATGGCCCTTTGGGGACAACCATTAAATTGGTGTGGCCGTTGGTGAATATGAGTTTGACACCCCTGATCTAAGACAAGTGACCATCATTTTACTGTCATGTACTAGTGGTGTTACACTTAATGGCTTCTTTTTGTCATCCATTACATATCATACTGTATCTAGTGATGAGCAAACTCGATCTGGAAAATTCAGGGTTTGTATCGAACATTGCCTGCTCGGGTTCAACCACACCAACCCCAAACAGGCAATGTTCGGAGTTTGCTCATCAGAAAATAAAAATTACTTCTCTCCCTCTTGCTGAGGTCACGAGTCACGACCTGTGTGGAGAGTCTACTTGACCAAGGGAATCCCTATCTAGGAATCCTGAAAGGGATTCCCTCGGGTCGATGACCTATTCACACAATGTGGAAGTGCGTGGAAGAGGACTGAAGAGGACCCTCCGTGTCTGCTGGTACCTCAGCAAAGGGGTAAGTAGCAATATATATATTTTCTTTTTACTATCTAGTCAGAGATGAGGATGTGATGGACAGATCCTCCACTCTTCTGAGTCTCCATATCCATTGAGTTCAATGGAGATGATAGTTTGGGGTGCTGAATCTGGCAGGCCCATTTCTCACTAATCATATTTTGGGTCTAAGATGTATAAATGTGATCAAGTTACAGTTTTTTTTAACTCCAAAACTTTGAGTTTTCTAGATAAGTAACTTTACAGACAGAAAAATATTAACAATTGGTCAAACCAACCAACATTGCAGAACAATATATTTAAAGCGTAACTCTAAAAAAAGCCCAAAAACTTTTGATATGTTATAGTACCTGGGTCACTGATCTTTTCCAATGGAGAACCCTTTCCAGCAGCTTTGGTTTATTTTTTAATTATAATATTTTGTAAATTTTATTTAGTTTTGTGTGAAAAGTTGCATCCGAGTTACAGCAGCAGGCTCTATGTGCTGCAGGATTTCAGTGGTTACTAAGGAAGTCGGGCCCCCTTGGTAGCAGAAATTGTGGGAGGATTCAGGCTTCCTGCGATACATTCAGGGCTGTTCTATCACAGCCCTCTGGAAAGTTCCCCCTCCCCTCATGTGCTAGATCCTGGACAAGAGGAGGGCTTCCCCCTGTGTAAAGCCAGTAAAGGACTGAGCACATGGGGCGTTGGGGAGCTTGGCAGGGGGCTGTGAACCAGCAGCCCTGTATACATCATAGGGAGCACGTTAATGCCTCTTTCAGACTTGCTGTTTTCCTGGCGATTACCGTGGCAGTTTAAAACTGCGGCGGTAATCGCCAGGAAGATAGAACATTTTTTTAAATGGAAAACCGTGTGGCTTTTGCTGCACAGTTTTCCCGCGATTTGAGCCCATTGACTTGCATTGGGCAAATCGAGTGCTATGTGGTGGTTTTGCTGGCGACTACCCCCGTGGTTTTAAACTGCTGCGATAAGCGCCAGCAAAACTGCTAGTCTGAAAGAGGCCTGACAGTTGCACATCCCATGTAGCCATGCCCCCTAGAGTCCATCCACAAGTTCTACTACTATGGCGAAACAACCTCCTTATTAGCCACTGAAATCCTGCATCACATGGAGCCTGTGGCTGGAACTTGGATGAGACTTTTCACACAGAAGTGAAGTTGCTGGAAGGGGTTCTCCATTGGAAAAGAAGGTTAGTGCCACAGGTACTATAACATAGCAAAACTTGTTTTTTTTTTAGAGTTACGCTTTAACTGTATAAATTAAAACTGTTAAACAAGAAACATAAATGGTATAGAGGGGGAAGGGTTAGAGAAAAAGAGGAAAGAAAAGAAAAATTGCAGGTGTTAATGTTTGAGTTATTTTACAGCTAAATATATGACCATCAATTAAAATTCAAAGCTGTAGGCGATGCCTCTCATATAATCTATCATGCTTCTATTTCTGAAAAAGAGCAAATTCATGGTCACCTTGAGTCCTTCATTTTGAACTTTACGCCAAACTGACTGTGATAGGTGGAAGAAGCAACCGGTCTTGAGGTTGAGGAATTCATTCTCAAATGCCTGGATTGCAGCTAGTTCAAAATCGAACATCAGGTTGTGTGGTTGCAGTCCAGGTTGCATGTTCTTCAGCTCTTGTAGCAATCTCTGGTACGTTGAACGGCTCTTGTCCGTCAGTAAGGCATACACTACAAGAACAAGGCCACTGTGGATGACATGATTTGTATAAAGTTGCTTGAACAGGGATAGTGTAGTGGAAAAAATGCCATCAGCAAACTACTCTTTACTTTGGGCCAGTAGATGGAGATTGTACTGCAGTGCGCAGGCGCCGGGCCTCTCTGACCTTTCCAGGCACCTGCGCACTGCAGTACTTTGCTCTGCCCTCAACAGGGCAGGAAAAGTACGCCGGAGCCGGAGCCGCAGCGTGAAGAGAAGAAGAGGCTGTCATCGTAAGAAAATGGGAGGCCCCGGACCGGACACCCATCGGACAAGAACAGAACCGGGACCGCCCCTGGGTGAGTATAATCTAACCTCTTTTTCTCCTCTTTCAGGATACATTAGGGGCTTATCTACAGCATTACATAATGCTGTAGATAAGCCCCTGATGCCGGTGGCCACAGCTTATAGGTGAAAAATTGGGTGACAGACAGGTTTCCTTTAAGGTCCATTCACATGCACTAAGTAGTTGCAGCAGACAATCTGCAGCTAATTTATAGCAGAAAATTCTACACTAAAATTAACATCTAGTGATGCAGGTTTGATGCGACAACCTTGTTATCTGGCTGTGACTGACAATGGCTGGATACCTGCAAATCATGGTTGGTGGACAAGGTTACCACTCTGCTTATGAACATGGCAGACCACTGTATCTTAAAGGGAAGGTACCGCGTTTGTAGATCATTAATAAATCACTGTAATGTAGCATAACATGCTGCTATAACCAAGTTTTATATGCATGTGAAACATATTTCGTGTGTTATATGAGTTTAAAGAAGGCACTGGGGGCTGACATCTTGGTTTCACAGCACTAGCAGTGTCATTTTACGGCACCCCATGGACATAGGAGATAATAGACCGGTGCTGACCCTATCTCTAACATTGTAGCTGCTTTAGCAGTGAGCTGGGCACGCCTCTGTGGGCTGCACAAATCACTGCTGTAGGTGTGGCCACCATTTTATTATAGCCCAGTGCTATCTGCTGAGCTCCACTTACTCTATCACAGGACAGAAGTGCACTGGAGCCGGAGGATGGAGAGTGGGGAGTGCGGGTGGTTTACCTCACTGCTCCTCTGTACTCCAGTCCAGGCACTGCACATTCTGGGTAGGCATCCTCTGCTCCTCACACGCTGCCCTCCCTGTGTGCTTCTCCTGCTCTGTCTCCGCCTCCCCCTCACACACAGTCCAGTAAGAAGCTGCATTTACAGACTGCAGACAGGGAGCTGACACCTGGAGAAAGAGCAGGGCAGCTGACAGGACAGGGATTAAGGTGGGGAAGGGGGGATGGCTGCTGAGCCCACTGTGTTCTGCTCTTCTGTAAACTCTGTAGCTGTGTTTCTGATGCAGTAACTGCTGGTGATAGCAGATCACAGGGCAGTCACACACAAAATGGCTCTGCCCTGTGATGCTGCTCTTCATTCTGCCCCAGGGATACTAGACCACCCAAAAGGGGAGGGAAATGGTGATGTCAGCAGTTACTGCCCCAATTTTCCAGCTAACAGTAAAGCTGGTAAGTCTTACTATAGCTGCTTGAGTTCTAAAACAGAAAATGCTCCCCCTAGTGGTCAATATATATATTTGTAAGAAAATATATAATATTTTTCATACAGAAATGTTTGCAAACAGTGCAAACATTGCATTAATACATTTTATTTACTATTTTAAGCTTAATTTCACAAAAAAACAAACTGCAAGAAAACTGATGGCACCTTCCCTTTAAAGGCAGGACTTCTACTTTGAAGCTGAGCAGAGAATTAAACTGCAACTAAACAAGTGAGGCATAGTGGGAATCAGTAGGCCTCATCCTACATTATACTATCCTCAAAGTTTCCCTTTAAGGCAAAAAAATCACATAGTATTCTATATCGGCTCTTTGTAATATATAATTTTTCACATATGTGCAACAGAAACTTTGCAATAATTCTGCATAATGGAAATGTTAAATGCTTACCAGAGCAGGGGTGGATTAAGGGTAGCCAGGGCCCCGGGCTGTTCAGACACTGTGGGCCCCCCCCGGTCATGTGACGGGGTCATGTGACGGGGGTCATGTGACGGGGGTCATGTGATACCCGAACCAGATTATTCCAGAAAAATGGCCGGGCCCTTCTCTACTGTAACCTATTAAATATTTGTTAAAATCTGCAATACAATTTAGGTATATTTTGACCAATAATATCACATACAAGGAACAAATACCACCGCGCCATGACCAGACCACAAATTACAACCACAGTGATCGAATAATATCACATACAAGGAACAAATACCACCGCACCATGTCAAGATCACATATTACCACCACTTGGTGACCAAATAGCACATTCAAGGGACAAATACCACAACACCATTTCCAGACCACATATTACCACCACATAGTGACTGAATACTACAATACTGATCAGTAATTAAAAAAAAACAAAACACAATACTATCACCATAAGTGCCAGTATTCACAGGAGATCTGTACTTAGTATGCAGTGTCTGTGTAGAGGTAATACAGAGATCACTGGTGGTATTATACACAAGAGCGCTGTATGTAATGTATAGGTAATACAGTGATCACTGGTGACATTGTACACAGGACCTCTGTATATAGTATACAGTGTATAGTGTCAGTGTATAGGTAACACTGACTCACCAGTGACGTCTCTAGGTGAAGTCCTTCATCTTTCATCCAGCACAGACCGCCATCATTTCTTCCAGCCAGGACTCGTTTCTGCAAGAAATAACACAGTTATCTCGAGCTCTGCTTGCAGAACACATTACTTAATTTTTCACAACTTCTACATGACATCACATGGAGAAAAAAAGGCGATATAGTGTCACTCTACACAGTAACAGGACCGCCCCCCCATTTAAAACAGTATACTCAAAAAATAAAATAAATACATCACTGCAGTAATAATGTCCCTTAATTAGCCCCTATGGTAATAATATTCCCACACCCTGGCCCCGTGTGTCTCATTCCTGGCTCCAGACATATGTTCTCCCATCCTGCCCTCATGAGTATCCATTCTACCCCATGTGATGTCCCCATCCTGCCCCATCTGTCTCCATCGTATCCATCCTGCCACATGATCCAATCCTGCCCCATGTCTTTCATTCTGCCCCGTGTCTACATTCTGCCCATGCCTCCAGTCCTGCCCCCAGTGTGTCCAGCATATTACCCCCAATGTGTCCAGCAATCTGCCCCAGTATGTCCAGCATATTGCCCCAGTATCCAGCAATCTGCCCCAGTGTCCAGCATTGCCCCAGACAGTGTCTCCAGCAATCTGCCCCGTGTCTGACTCCAGCATATTGCCCCCAGTGTGTCCAGCAATCTGCCCCAGTGTGTCCAGCAATCTGCCCCAGTGTGTCCAGCATATTGCCACCAGTGTGTCCAGCAATCTGCCCCAGTATGTCCAATTGTCCAGCATTGCCCAGTGTGTCCAGCATTGCCCCACTGTCTCCAGCATTGCCCCAGTATCTCCAGCATTGCCCCCAGACAGTGTGTTCAACAATCTGCCCCAGTATGTCCAGCATATTGCCCCAGTGTGTCCAGCATATTACCACCAGTGTGTCCAGCAATCTGCCCCAGTATGTCCAATTGTCCAGCATTGCCCCCAGTGTGTCCAGCAATCTGCCCCAATGTCTCCAGCAATCTGCCCCAGTGTCTCCAGCATATTACCCCAGTGTGTCCAGCAATCTGACCCAGTATGTCCAGCAATCTGCCCCAGTGTCTCCAGCATTGCCCCAGTGTCTCCAGCAATCTGCCCCAGTGTGACCTCCAGCATTGCCCCAGTGTGTCCAGCAATCTGCCCCAGTGTGTCCTCATGCATTGCCCCAGTGTGTCCAGCAATCTGCCCCAGTGTGTCCAGCAATCTGCCCGTGTCTCCAGCATTGCCCCAGTGTCTCCAGTATTGCCCCAGTGTCTCCAGCAATCTGCCCCAGTGTCTCCAGCAATCTGCCCCAGTGTCTCCAGCATTGCCCCAAGTGTGTCCAGCAATCTGCCCCAGTGTCTCCAGCATTGCCCCAGTGTCTACAGCAATCTGCCCCAGTGTCTCCAGCAATCTGCCCCCGTGTCTCCAGCAATCTGCCCCAGTGTCTCCAGCATTGCCCCAAGTGTGTCCAGCAATCTGCCCCAGTGTCTCCAGCATTGCCCCAGTGTCTACAGCCATCTGCCCCAGTGTCTACAGCAATCTGCCCCAGTGTCTACAGCAATCTGCCCCAGTGTCTCCAGCATTGCCCCCAGTGTGTCCAGCAATCTGCCCCAGTGTCTACAGCAATCTGCCCCAGTGTCTCCAGCATTGCCCCAGTGTGTCCAGCAATCTGCCCCAGTGTCTACAGCAATCTGCCCCAGTGTCTCCAGCAATCTGCCCCAGTGTCTCCAGCAATCTGCCCCAGTGTCTCCAGCAATCTGCCCCAGTGTCTCCAGCATTGCCCCCAGTGTCCAGCAATCTGCCCCAGTGTCTCCAGCATTGCCCCAGTGTCTACAGCAATCTGCCCCAGTGTCTCCAGCATTGCCCCCAGTGTGTCCAGCAATCTGCCCCAGTGTCTCCAGCATTGCCCCAGTGTCTACAGCAATCTGCCCCAGTGTCTACAGCTATCTGCCCCAGTGTCTACAGCTATCTGCCCCAGTGTCTACAGCTATCTGCCCCAGTGTCTACAGCATTGCCCCCAATGTGTCCACAGTCCACCGTTAACTTATAAAAAAAAAACAAAAAAAAAACAAAAAACAGTCTCCTCACCTTACCAGCGCTCCACGCGGCGAGCTCCCTCCAGCAGCGCACACTCGCCGGCCACTGACAATGACATCAGATGCCGGTGACGTGTGAGCTGCAGCCGACTTCAGCTGCCAGCCTCCAATTGGCTGGCGGCTGTTGTTCAAAAGGAAAGCGCCGCAGCGCCGGAAGGGGCCCGGTGAGCAGATGAGAAGGGGCCCGATGCGGGCCCCCTCTCTCTGCCCACCGGGGGGCGGGGCACATAAATGCCGGCGGGCCGGACATTCAGTCACACTCTGGCGGATTATCAGAGGGTCAATCTGCGGTGGCCCAGGGCCCCCCCAAGCCACTGGGCCCTGGGCTACTGCCCATATTGACCCTCTGATAATCCGCCCCTGTACCAGAGTCATACAGAAGGAACTGCTGCTGGATGCCATCAATATGGATCCTCTGGAACTCCTGGGGAATAACAAGTTGATCAAGGGTTTGGGGCAACCTTAGAATATTGCCAAGTTGCCTTGATAATCGTAGTGTTCTCTTCAGTGATAATTTCTTTGGGAGAAGTGCTACAACATTCGAATGGGCTCCTGAAATGACTTCTGTGAGAATCTGTTGTGGTGTCTCCTGTGTTGTCCTTGCCCTGGTCACCACCTCATTGACAAGTCGGATTGCTTCAGGTCTTGCTGCTTGTGCTGCGTGGTTGTGGGGATTGGTTACTTTCACCACTTCACCGCTTCATTGGTCCAAACACATCCCTTGCAAGTTGACCGTTTTTCACACACCCAGAGGGAATGGACATTGTCAGCCGTTCGTTTGGAAAATACGTAAATGTGATTCTCGTAGACCAACTTCTTCTTCCCACGTTTGGATAGAACTGAACTCATACTTGTAGAAAGTGAATTGCTGTGGAAGCTGACTAATTTTTTGTGCTAGTACACCTCTCTCTTTGTAGAGATTTTAGACACTGCTATATTCTGGTGTAAAGATGGAATAAGAGCTAGTCTAAGGTAACTTGCAGGAGGAAACCTGACATGAAAATTGTTACATCTGCAACAAAACTTGCAAACAAGCAGGTCAGTGCTGGGTCAGGTAAAAGTTCACAAAATTTTTTTATTTTAGAGTGGTTTACATTCCCCACCTAAATCAGGCCTCATTCACACTACATTTTTTTAATTCGTTTATTTTGTTCCGTGTTATGTTTTTGTAACACAAAAACGTTTTGGAAAATGTCTTGTTAAATTTGCAGGCAAAATGCTCTGACACTATAATGCAATCAGTTGTGAGGTTTACAGATGGAAACAGTTGATTTAACATGTCACAAAAGTGCAGCACTCTGTACAGTATTTTTGTGGCATGTGGATTGATGACGGATGGGAATTCATGAACCACAAGGACAAACTAGCAAAACATCCAAACACAAAATTCTGGGGGCAAAACAGGGTACAAACATCCAGGGGCGAACTGCTGGGGGCGAAACATTGATGATGGACAGGAATTCATGAGCCACAAGGGTGCAAACATCCGGGGGCAAACTGCCGGGGGTGAACTGCTGGGGGCAAACTGCTGGGGGTGAAACATTGATGACGCACGAGAATTTATGAACCACAAGGGTACAAACATCCGGGGGCGAACTACCGGGGGCGAACTGCTGGGGGCGAAACATTGATTGATGAACCAGGGCATTATTCGTCTAATTACAACGTTTGATAATGGGGCGTCAGCAGTACGGGATGTTCTAAAGAAACATTGGAATATTCTTCAAATGGACCATGAACTGGCGAAGGTCATTGGGGAGACACCTCAAATTACATATAAAAAAGGCAGATCCCTTAAGGACACACTGGTACATAGTCACCTAGCTAGACCTGAGGGAAAGGGAACCTGGCTACCAGAAAATCCAAAAGGATGCTACAGGTGTGGGCTATGTGTTGCTTGTGACTTTATACAAATAGGAAAGGAATTTGTGAATGACACCACTCAGGAGAAATTTACAATTAGGCAGTTTATCAACTGCAAAACCACAGGAGTGATTTATAAGACTTCATGTATTTGTGGTAAATCTTATGTGGGTAAGACAATCAGAGAGTTCAAGCGGAGGGTGGGAGAACACCTGGGGGACATACGGAATGACAGAGACACACCACTAGCAAAACATGTGAACAGCTGTCATGGTGGTAAATGTGGAGTCATCAAATTCATGGGTATTGACCAAGTTAAAGCACCTATTAGAGGTGGAAACCATGATAAAATAATCCTACAGAGGGAATGCCGCTGGATTTACCGGCTGGATACCCAACAGCCCCTAGGACTTAACTTTAGTTGCTTTCTATAAAAATCCCTTTATCTCCTCAACATCTTCATGAATTAGATAATGATAATGGCAATTACTGGGTATGATGAGTGTCTGGACAGGGGGTAGTGGACGGGTTGGAGAAGATGACCCCCAATAAAGGTTGAATCATTGACCTTAATATTTAACCCTTGGCTGCATTTGCAGCGAACATGGGACCATAATTTCACTGTATTAACATAGCGTACTAACTGTAGGAATTAATAAGTATGCATGAGTTGGGGCTTCATACAGTGAATATACTCCATATGTGTATATAAAATGAGGGTGGTATCGGTAGGAAAGAGCATATCAAGAATCATGTCACTACCTTGCTCCCGAGTGCTGCTGCAATATTTCCATCCTAAATGGAACAAGCTAAACGTATATAAATATATCCATGTACTCTTGTATACAAATAGTCAGAGATATATATGTATGTTATATGTTTATCTGTCAAACCCCGTCTACATCTATGATCAAGCCATGGTAACTACTATACTTGCGGGTAGACTAGGACCTGCGGCTTTGCTAGGGGGTGCGCACGCGCAGTGACACATAAGGAAGCGGCATTGACTAGGAACTGCGGTCACCTGACCGGTGCGCCAGAAGGCTAGTGCGCATGCGCTGAGCCGCTTTGCCAGGGGGTGCGCACGCGCAGTGATACATATGGAAGCGGCATTGACTAGGACCTGCGGTCACAAAACCGGAGTTCAAGAAGAATAGTCCGAATGCGCTTGCGCGGCTTGCCGGAGAACGGCCGATTAGTACCTGTGACCAGGTGAATGATAAGGCGCATGTGCAATGTGGCATTTAGCTAGAGGATATAAAGGGAATAAAAGATACAAAAAGGAAATAAGAGATGTTGCGTGCGAATACTATTACACTGTGTTCCAAATTATTATGCAAATAATATTTCCTCAGGTTTTCTCTAAATTACCTATCTGAATTGCAGTCATTGTTATTTTCCAGTCATCTACTATTCTAGTAGAATCGCAATGTTTTGGAACAAACTACCTATGAAAACAGTATATTTAAAAAAAAAATAAACACTCAAAATGCATGTTCCAAATTATTATGCACAGCAGCGTTTTCAACCTTTTTTTTATTTTGAACAAAAAAATGGTCAATTGTATAGTTATAAGCATTATCAGCTTATTACAAAATGAAATCAAACAGTTTTCAAGTGAAAACTTTATTCTAGGTGATGTTACATTTGCACATAGGACCCCTTGTTCGAAAGAAGCTTCTGAACTCTCTCGTCCATTGAATTTGTCAGTTTTTGGATGGTTTCTGCTTCAATTGTTTTGCATGTGGACAGAATCCCCTCCCAGAGCTGTTGCTTAGATGTGAACTGCCTCCCGCCATCATAGACACTCCTTTTGATGATGCTCCAGAGGTTCTCAATGGGGTTGAGGTCAGGGGAAGATGGTGGCCACACCATAAGTTTGTCCTCTTTTATGCCCATAGCAGCCAGAGATGCAGGTGTGTTTTTTGCAGCATGAGACAGTGCATTATCATGCATGAAAATGATCTTGCTGCGGAAAGCGTGGTTCTTCCTCTTGAACCATGGCAGGAAGTTTTGTTTTAGAAACTCCACATAGATTAGGGAGTTCATCTTTACCCCTTCAGGGATCATAAAGGGGCCGACAATCTCCCCATGATTCCAGCCCAAAACATTACTCCACCTCCTCCTTGTTGGCGCCTTAGCCGTGTTTTCATGGGGTGTCCATCAACCAGCCATCCTCCACTCCATCCATCTGGACCATCGAGCATTGCACGGCACTCATCGGTGAACAAAACAGTTTGGAAGTCAGTCTTCATGTATCGTTTGGCCCACTGGAGCCATTTCTGCTTGTGTGCAGTGGATAGAAGTGGTCGACAGGATGGCTTACGCACCTCTGAAGGACCCTACATCTTGTTGTTCTGGGGACGTTGGAGGCACCAGCAGCTTCAAAAACTTGTCTGATGCTATGACAAGGCATTTTTGCAGCTGCTCTTTTAACCTTACGCAATTGCCTGTTGGAAAGAGTCCTCAATTTTTCCTTATCAGCACGCACACGTGTGTGCTGGGAATCAGCTACATACTTCTTGATTGTGCGATGATCACGATGAAGTGTCTTGGCAATGTTGATTGTAGTCATGCCTTGACCTAAATACTCCAAAATTTGTTGATTCTCTGCAGCCGACACATCCTTTTTCTTTCCCATTTTGGCAAAAAATGTAGGCTGCGTAATAATGTGGAACAGCCTTCTTAAGTGGTCTTGCCTTTATTTGGACACACCTGCCAAACTATTTTGCACAGGTATCTGCAATTGCTTTCAGTGATATAAAGAGCCCTGACACACATCACCATCAATGAGTTTAAATGACAAACAAAAAAATTCTAACCTTATCACTCCTAAACTCTTTGTGCATAATAATTTGGAACACAGTGTAATTACTTTGTATATGATTTATAAAAAGGGAGCAGGTGTAGGTTAATATCTTCTAAAGAAAAGGGAAGTGATGATAGACGCCGAACCTAAGTACCGCCCACTACTCTATATAATGGCAGCAAGTACTGAATAGGAGAGAGACTTTTTTACCCTCGCATGGAGGCATTTTGCACATAGGGAGGTCAGATCTGCCACTGCAGAAGACCTCCATTAGCCTGGACAACTTCCCCTGATGAACCCCATGAACAGGGGAGGAAACGCGTTGGGAAGGGAAGACATATCATCCAGGGAGGCTACATTTATCATGGGCACCACTAAGTAGGCTCATACTTGGCTACTGCCCTTGTGAGGGCGGGAGTTCTTTGCAGAGGGCACGACAGGGAAATTAGGCCCCTAATTCTCCCCCCCATCCTCCTCCTCTCTACATTTTGGTCTCACATATCCAGGTCCTGCACGGAACCTTGGAGAACCAGGAGACAACAATTGGGTGAGACTGTACCATTTTATTAAGCGCACTGGTAATCACGAGCACTTTATTTTTGACTGTCAATGGTTTTATGTATACATATTAAATGTTAAGTTTTACTTAGCTTAGGAGCTGGCTATGCTGGATTGTACAAACATCCGGGGACAAACTGCCGGGGGTGAACAGCTGGGGGTGAACTGCTGGGGGTGAAACATTGATGATGCATGAGAATCCATGAACCACAAGGGTACAAACATCTGGGGGCGAACTACCGGGGGGGGCGAACTGCTGGGGGCGAAACATTGATGACAGACGGGAATTCATGAATCACAAGGGTAGAAACATCCGGGGGCGAACTGCCAGGGGTAAACTGCTGGGGGTGAAACATTGATGATGGACAGGAATTCATGAACCACAAGGGTACAAACATCTGGGGGCGAACTGCCGGGGGCGAATTGCTGGGGACGAAACATTGATGACGGACAGGAATTCATGAACCACAAGGGTACAAACATCCAGGGGCGAACTACCGGGGGTGAACTGCTGGTGGCGAAACATTGATGACGGACGGGAATTCAGGAATCACAAGGGTACAAACATCCGGGGGCGAACTGCCGGGGGCAAACTGCTGGGGGCGAAAAATTGATGATGGACAGGAATTCAACAACTACAAGGGTACAAACATCTGGGGGCGAGCTGCCGGGAGCGAAACATCCGGGGGCCAAATGCTGGGGACGAAATATGCGGGGCGACATGTACCCAGGGGCAAACTGATGAGGCTGAAATGTGTGGGGGTAAAATGTGTGGGGGCGAAACATCCTGGGGGCCAAATGCTGGAGACGAAATGTGCGGGGGCAAAATGTACCCAGGGATGAACTGCTGGGGGCAAAATGTGCAGGGGTGAAATGTGCGGGGGCGAAAAATCCTGGGGGCCAAATGCTGAGGACAAAATGTTCGGGGGCGAAATGTACCCAGGGGCGAACTGCTGGGGGCGAACTGCTGGGGGCAAACTGCTGGGGGCGAACCGCTGGGGGTGAAACATCCAAATCCTGTGATGAATACGACATTGATTCTTGATGTAAACAATTGTGCCAGCAGTGATTTCTTTGTTGCTGTTGTGTCGGTGATCAAAGGCACGCTTTTGGTGTTCCAGAGCAGAATGGATGTTGGTACTTACAGTTGAGTGGATCCTGTTATGAATGTGAGTGTATTTACCATATAAGGGTTGGCATCATCTGAAAGAGACATGACATCCACAGTGTCATTTGCTGATGGATTGAGGTCAATAGGAAGCTTAGCCTTCCATCCATACATGACCTCAAATGGAGTGCACTTGGTTGAGGCATGCACAGATGTGTGATAGACAAACAAAACACCAGTGATGAACTGTCCCAGTTGGTTCCTTGGTCACTGACAATCTTGCTAAAAGATTCTTTGAGTGCTCGATTATCACGTTCCCACTAGCTATTTGTTTGTGGGTGGTAGGCAGATGAAATGCGGTGATCTGTTTGAAAATGATCCATCAGGTAGTCGATGATCGAGTTCACAAACTCTCTTCCCTGGTCGCTAATCAAAGTGTCCATACAGCCTAAGCAGCAAATAATGGTGTACAAAATTTTTGCTACTGACATGGCACTCTTGTCTGGAACAGCTGTTGCTTCAGTCCACTTCGAGAAATGGTCAGTGACATCAACTATATATTTGAAGCCGATTGATGTTTCCTGAAGAGGACCGATCATATCAATCCCAACTAAGCACCATACTTTTCCAGGCACTGGTATACTGTTGAGTGGTGGAGCTTCTTTGCTGATCTTGGAACTTGTTCCAGTAATAATGGTCTGAAATTTTGGCAAATGTTTTATCTCTGCCAAAATGGCCACCAGAAGTTGGGTTATCATGACAGGCCTTCAGGATATTTGGCAGTTGGCTTTTAGTGAGAACCTCCTTTTTTCCACAGTAAATTATCCCTTTCTCTGCTCGATATGGCTTAGATGTTTGTCTAAACTGGGACTTTGAACGTTTCTCTGGAGGTAGAGCGTAGATTCACTGGGGGGTACATCTGTTGCAGTGTAGAATCTCAAAAGCTGATCATACAGTTGGTCTTCCATTGTTGTCAAAATTGGAAAACTTATTTTTTTGTTGGAGGTGTTCCAAGTTCACTTTATATACCTTATCAGGATAGAAGAGGAACTCACACTGGAGAACTTAAAGTGCATATCATAGAGAGCAGTGAAACATACATAACAAGTTACAACACATAACATTAAAGGGGCTGTCCACTACTTTCAATTAACCCCCCAATGTTTCCCCCCGTGGCCCCTGATGAATTGTGCAAATACCTTCAGTTGCCGTTTTCGCCTGTGAGCGGCGCTATATCGGCGGCTGAGTCCGGGTCACGTGATCCCCAGGCTGCAGACACCACTTATTTCCGCCGATGTCACGTCAATTTCCAGACTCTGGAAATTGACGTGACGTCAGCAGCAGGCGTGTCCCAGCCGCACAGTCAGAGCAGTCACTCATCAAGAGTGACTGGGCTGTGGGCGGGGCTTGGGGCTGCCTGCAGGGCTGTGCTGGGGGTGGGCGGGGCTGTGCTGGGGGTGGGCGGGGCTAGGCAGGGATGATTGTGCCGGTGTCTGTGTGCCGGGGCTCTGCGTGCCGGCACCGGTGTCTGCGTGCCGGTGCGGGGGCTCTGTGTGCCGGCGCCGGTATGTGCGTGCCGGCGCCGGTGCCGGGGCTCTGCGTGCCGGTGCGGGGGCTCTGCGTGCCGGTGCTCTGTGTGCCGGCGCCGGTGTCTGCGTGCCGGCGCCGGGGCTCTGCATGCCGGCATGTAGGGTCCGGCGCCGGTATGTGCTGGGTCTGCTGGGGGGGGTGGTCTTTGGGGTATATGTGTGTGTGTCTCTCTCTCTCTGTGTGCAGGCATTGTCCGATGGGACTACAAGTCCCTTCGGGCTCTGCCTGCTACAGTGACAGTGAGTGACACATTAGCCAATGATGGGACAGTAGTAGTCCCATCATCCGGCTAATGTGTTGAATGTAAAAAAAAAAAAGAAATGCACATATACAGTACATACATACAACACACACCATGTGACATGTAACAACATGCGACGTGACAACATGCAACATACGACATGCAATACCATGCGACAACATGCACCATGCGTCGACATGCACCATGCGACGACATGCGCCATGCGACGACATGCGCCACGCGACGACATGCGCCATGCGATGACATGCACCATGCGCCGCCATGCGACATGTACCATGCGACAACATGCAACATGCGACAACATGTGACATGCACCATGCGACGACATGCGCCATGCGACGACATGCGCCATGTGACGACATGCACCATGCGACGACATGCACCATGCGATGACATGCGAAGTGTACCATACGACAACATGCAACCTGCACCATGCAACGACATGCGACATGCATCATGCGACAACATGCACCATGTGACGACATGCAACATGCGACGACATGCGACATGCACGATGCGACGACATGCGCCATGCACCATGCGACGACATGCGCCATGCGACAACATGCAACATGTACCATGCGACAACATGCGACATGCAACATATGACATGCACCATGCGACAACATGCACCATGTGACGACATGCGACATGCACCATGCGACGACATGCACCATGCGATGACATGCGACATGCACCATGCGACAACATGTGCCATGCGACGACATGCGCCATGCGACGACATGCGACGACATGCAATATGTACTATGCGACAACATGCGACATGCAACATATGACATGCACCATGCGACGACATGCACCATGTGACGACATGCGACATGCACCATGCGATGACATGCAACATGTGACATGCGACATGAAACATGCCACATACAGTACGTACATACATACAACATACATACAGTACATATAACATAGAGTACATACTCACCATCACTTGTCACTTTGCTCCCCGAAGCCATTGTCATCTGTAAAAAATATTAAAATAATAAACAACCAATATACTCCCTGATCCGCAGAAATCCAATTAAAACGAGTGTCCCTCGACGATCTCCCGTGGAGAGCAGGAGCATCTGCTGATGCGACTGCTCTCCAGGGGTTCCAGGAACACAATGAGGGGAGGAAGGTATCCTTCCACAATGTATTCCCCACAATGTATTCCTACGCCCCTGTGAGAAAATAGTCCCTAGTCTCATTTTATGCCATTGCTGTTGAGAAATTTTCACAGGCAGCAATTGCCATAAAGTGAGATTTGTCCTAAGGTAACCTCTCAGTGATGCACTGCAGGAGCCATTGTCTCCTGTCAGTGTGTCACTGAGGGTCCTATAGAGCAGTGACATCACCCGATGTCACTGTTCTATAGGGGAGATCGTCGTGGGACACTCGTTATTAATTGGACTACGGCGGACAGGTAGTATACGGTTTATTATTTTAGTTTTTTTGCAGGCTCTGAAATATGGTAAGTATGGTGAAATGAAGAATAATAAAATACTTTTTTTCCTAATGTGTGTGTGTTTTATTAACCCTTTATTAATATTGGATTAGTAATGGATAGGCGTCTTATTGACGCTTCTCCGTTATTAACTAGGCTTAATGTCACCTTACAATAGCAAGGTGACATTAACCCCTTATTACCCCATATCCCACCGCTACACGGGAGTGGGAAGAGAGGGGCTAAGTGCCGGAATTGGCGCATCTTACAGATGCGCCATTTCCGGGGTGGCTGCGGACTGGTATTTGTAGCCGGGGGGGACTGTTGTGAACTCTGTTTTTGGGCTCCCTCTTGTGGTCACAAGTGGTACTGTGTGAGTGCTGTCTTTGGGCTCCCTCTGGTGGCTCTTTTTGTCATTCTGCAGGTCTGAGGCTGGATCAGCTGTCTCGTTATCTGGTTTCCTATTTAGCTCACCTGGACTATCAGTTGTTGCCTGCTGTCGATGTATTCAGTGCTATTTTGATCTCTCCTGAATTCCTTCGTTATCAGTCTCGCCAAGAGAAGCTAAGTTTCTGTTTGGTTATTTTTTGCTCATCAGTGTTCAATATGTTTTTTGGTTATTTATTTGTCCTTGTCCAGCTTGCTAATATGTGATTTCCTTGCTTGCTGGTAGCTCTAGGGGGCTGAGTTTCTCCCCTCACACCGTTAGTTGGTGTGGGGGTTCTTGAACTCTCAGCGTGGATATTTTGTATAGAGTTTTTTACTGACCGCACAGTTCCCTGTCTGTCTTCTGCTATCTAGTATTAGTGGGCCTCATTTGCTGAATCTGTTTTCATTTCTACGTTTGTATTTTCCCCTTACCTCACCGTTATTATTTGTTGGGGGCTTCCTATATCTTTGGGGTCATTTCTCTGAGGCAAGTGAGGTCTTACTTTCTCTATAGGGGTAGCAAGTTTCTCAGGCTGCGTCGAGACGTCTAGGAATTCAGGCACGTTCACCAGCTACCTTTAGTGTGTTCGTTAGGATCAGGATTGCGGTCAGTCCAGTTACCACCTCCCTAGAGCTCGTTCTCTGTTCAGTAACTTAGCTAGTCAGTTCTGTGATCCTCAGCCACTAAGGATCATAACAGGGGACCAATATCCATGGCCCCTCTCTAGGCTATGAATATCAGCCGGCAGCTGTCTGCGTAGCCTTTCTGGCTATAAAATATAGGGGGACCCTACGTCATTTTTTTTTGGGATCCCCCTATTTTAATAGCCAGTAAAGGCTACGCAGACAGCTGCGGGCTGATATTCATAGCAGGCTACAAATACTGGCCCCCGGCCGTCGGCTTTCCCCCTCTGGCACAGAAAATTTCGCGGGAGCCCACGCCGTTTTTTTTTTTTTTTTACTGAAACATATTGTTCATTAACCCCTTTCTGCCAGCTGACGGAATAGTACATCAGCTGGCAGTATCCCCCACTTTGAGGTGGGCTTCGCGGTGAGCCCACTTCAAAGCCGCAACATGTCAGCTGTTTTCAATACAACAAAAAAAAATGTACTTGATCGCTAAACGGCATAGCGAGAAAAAAAAATCAAAAGCCAAAATTATGGTTTTTTGGTCGCCGCGACATTGCATTAAAATGCAATAATGGGTGATCAAAAGAACGTATCTGCACAAACGTGGTATCATTAAAAACGTCAGCTCGGCGCGCAAAAAATTAGCCCTCACCCGACCCGATATCTCAGAAAATATAGACGCTATGGGTATCAGGAAATGGCGCAATTATTTTATTTCTTTTTAGCAAAGTTTTGAAATTTTTTTTACCACTTAGATAAAAAATAACCTAGACGTGTTTGGTGTCTATGAACTCGTAATGACCTGGAGAATCATAATGGCAGGTCAGTTTTATGCTGTGTGCACACGTTGCAGATTTGGGTGGAGAATTGTCTGCACAAAATCTGCATCTCCTTGCAGAAAATGCAGCTGCGTTTTGGATGCATTTTTTTCATGTTTTTTTCATGTTTTTGCGCGGTTTTGATGCAGGTTTTTGTGTGGTTTTGATGCTGTTCTTGGTGCGGTTTTTGGTGTGGTTTTTGCGCGGTTTTGATTCAGTTTTTGCTGCAGTATTTGGTGCGTTTTTTGCGTGGTTTTGATTCAGGTTTTTGATGCTTTTTTATGCAGTTTTTGGTGAAGATTTGATGCAGTATTTGGTGCGGTTTTGATACAGTTTTTGGTGCTGTTATGATGCAGTTTTTGGTGCAGTTTTTGCACGCTTATGATGCATTTTTTTATTTTTTTGGTGCGGTTTTTGCGGGTTTTTTGTGCGTTTTTGTATGCGTTTTTGAAAGCTAAAGATGTATTATTGAACATTATTCAGTGATGTCATTTCTGTCCAACCTCCTCTTTTACATTTGTACAACCCACACTCAATTACATACAGATAGATAGACATATAGATGATAGATGAAATGGATAGACAGAGCTACATATAGATAGATCTATAGATGCATACATCTATCTATTCCTATATCTATCTATAGATATATGTGGATAGCTATATCTATTGATAGATGTATGGATAGTGTAGGGTGCGTGTCTACTGTCCGGATTACATCCGAATTAGCTGCAGATTGGATGCTGCGTACTTGTAGTCCCATTGGATGATCCCCGCACACACCCGAACAGTCCCACACACACCCGAACAGTCCCGCACAGCGTCACACACACCTGAACAGTCCCGCACACACCCAAACAGTCCCGCACACACCCGAACAGTCCCGCACAGCGCCGCACACATCCAAACTGTCCCGCACACATCCGAACAGCCCGCAGACCCCGCACACACCTGAACAGTCCCGCACAGCGCCGCACACATCCGAACAGCCCGCAGACCCAGCACACACATACACGCACACCGTCACTGCCCACATTCCGCCCACCAGGGCCAGACTGGCCATCGGGCACTTCTGGCAAATGCCAGAAGGGCCGGTGCCAGTCGTGGGCCGCTCGATCCGCCTCCCCCCGCCGCCATCGACTCACCCCCCTGCCGTCGCATTCAACTATACCAGCGTCTATGACGCCGGTACAGTTGAATGCAATGATGGAGGAGAGAGCGTCTACAGACGCTCCCTCTCCCATCAATCCCCGCTCTGCCTCGGACACTGCGGGTGCGCGATGACGTCATATCATCGCACACCTGCTGTGTCCCGGCCAGACTGCAGCCGCCGAGACAGGAGCAGGGAGCAACGCGGGCAGGAGGAAAAGTGAGGAGAGTGTTTTTTGTTTTTTTTACTGGACTGTGGGGACATTCTCGGGGGGGGGGGAGGAGGAGGAGAGATGCGGGCTGTGCTGTATATACCACTGTGCGGGCTGTGCTGGATATACCACTGTGCGGGCTGTGCTTGATATACCACTGTGTGGGCTGTGCTGTATATACCACTGTGCGGGCTGTGCTGGTTATACCGCTGTGCGGGCTGTGCTGGATATACCACTGTGCGGGCTGTGCTAGATATACCACTGTGCGGGCTCTGCTGGATATACCACTGTGCGGGCTGTGCTGGATATACCACTGTGCGGGCTGTGCTGGATATACCACTGTGCGGGCTGTGCTGGATATACCACTGTGCGGGCTGTGCTGGATGTACTACTGTGTGGGCTGTGCTGGATATACCACTGTGCTGGCTGTGCTGGATATACCACTGTGCGGGCTCTGCTGTATATACCACTGTGCGGGCTGTGCTGGATATACCACTGTGCGGGCTCTGCTGGATATACCACTGTGCGGGCTGTGCTGGATATACCACTGTGCGGGCTGTGCTGGATATACCACTGTGCGGGCTGTGCTGGATATACCACTGTGCGGGCTCTGCTGGATATACCACTGTGCGGGCTGTGCTGTATATTCCACTGTGTGGGCTCTGCTGGATATACCACTGTGCGGGCTCTGCTGGATATACCACTGTGCGGGCTGTGCTGGATATACCACTGTGCGGGCTCTGCTGGATATACCACTGTGTGGGCTGTGCTGGATATACCACTGTGCGGGCTGTGCTGGATATACCACTGTGCGGTTTGTGCTCTATCTATCTATTTATTATCTATCTATCTATCCATCTATCTGTGTGTAATGGAGTATGTGTTGGACAAATGTAAAAGAGGAGGTTGGACAGAAATGACATCACAAATCTTTTTGAAGATAGAGGGGGGAGAGGAGGGAGGGGTTTGGGTGTGTTTTGGAGTGGGTGTGGTAGTTTCGTGCTTAGTAGCAGTGCAATGCATCATGGAACTTGTAGTATTAGAGCACAATAACTCAGGAGAAAGGAAGTTGTCGATTAACCCCATGAGAGCTGGATCCAGCACTGAAAATGTGCTGCTACAGCATGATAAAAGGTAATATTGCTAAAATAAAGACAGTGGATGTTTTCAGTGGCACATAATAGCAAGATTTATGAAAAAAAAAAAAGTTTACTGTAGTGGACAACTTCTTTAACTATGCACTGATGGAACTGCACCATCTACTGTCAGTTCAATGTAATGCCTCCAAAACATGCTATAAGTCTAGTCCACCCGTTCCCATGCAATAGATTTGCTGTTGATTTTCCACAGGGAAATAATCAGCAACCAATCTGCATCAAAATCCGCATCCCAATGATGTGGATTTTTTGTGCAGAATCACAGCAGATTTATCCGTGTCATGTGGAAGAGGGAAATCTGCTGCAGACCGCAACGGAATCTGACAAAAGCCGCAAGAAATGGTATATGGTTTGTGTGTAAGGAGGAGAGAAGGCCTCGGCGTGCCTTGTTGGGACAAGTCTGGAACCACCGATGCTGTCACCCAAGTTGTAGGGGGAGAGTTTAGTTCCCTGGACAGACCTTTAAACTTGAGACCCGGGGGCGTGGAGGACATAAAAGGGTGACAGTGCGCGGGAACCAGTTCAGTGTGGGCGGGAAGCTGCAGTGTGCAGGGACTGAGTGCGAGCCCTCCTGCGCTGCATGGTCAAGACAAAGTAGGCCCAAGCCAGCGTGGCCTACGGAAGCTTACCAGAGACTACAGGTGGAGAAGCTTCCAGAGATCCATGACCGTGCTGACTCCCGTGGTGCCACTGACCATGAGTGGTTCCTCCTCGCAGCCAGACCGTAGAGGGCACACTCCTAGACAGGACGAACAAGCCGAAGACAGAGAGCGGCTGCCTGACATACCCGCTCCCGCATACTCCCGTGTTGTGTCAACGCTTAAAACAAAGGACTCTTCCTCCTTCATCGGATCTCCTCCTTGTACCCAGAAATTGCGACCGGACATTCCAGGACCACCGATGACACTGGAATCCAAGGCCCTTTCCGTACAAGGATGACACCAGATTCTTCAAGCGTTCAGGCCGGAATGTCACTGCTATAATCTCAGAGACTGCTCCTCATCAACGCCAGATCGATGTTTCATGCTTTTGAACTCTCCCCTACCTTATTATACACCTGTTGTCCCTAACTAATCATATACAGTTTTACTGCCCTCTATTCCATTTACCCTATCCCTATGTGGAGTAATGCTGTTAGATTAAATCCCTCTGTTAACCCTTGCTCTGCCTCCGACCATTACTGCATCCGATCACCTGCTTTCATGTGTATGTGCATCTATATATACTGTAGTACTACAATAGCAAAAAAAACCTAATATTCTGCCCTAGAGGAGTATAGACCATGGGTATATTATGGCCTAGGCCAAACTATACCCCGGGGTATAAATTGACCTAGGCCTGATCATACTCCTCCAGGTCAGAATATACCCCTGCTGCTGTAAATCAGATTTTTCACGCTTATGAGAACCATTGAGTGATATACTCAAGAACGGGGCCCGAGACGTTGCACAGAAGCCCCAGACGTCGCACAGGGGCCCCAGACATCGCACAGGGGCCCAGACATCGCACATCACATGGGCCCCAGACATCGCACAGGATTGAGTGATATACTCAAGAACGGGGCCCCAGACATCGCACAGGGGGACCCAGACAGCACACAGGGGGTCGCAAATAGTGCACAGGGGGCAGACACAGCGCACAGGGCATCAAAGACAGCTCACAGGCGACCTGCACGCTGTCTCTTCCCCCTTGCGCACTGTCTCTTCCCTCCTTGCGCTCTGTCTCTGGTGATGTGGTACTGGCCCTCTCAGCTGCTGCTTAATGTAAGTATCAGTGTCTGTATTTTTATATTACTATGATGCTCGGCCCAGTGTCACACTCTGCCTTTTCGTCACTTTGTGTCTTCTGTTTTGCTTTCTGTTCCTTGTAGACTGTGCGGTGCTCCTGTCACGAATTTCTCCTGTCCGGTGGTGTGGTGCTGGCCCTGATTTCTCCTAATCGGTGTTGTGGTACTGGCCCTGATTTCTCCTGTCTGGTGGTGTGGTACTGGCCCTGATTTCTCCTGTCCAGTGGTGTGGTAATGGCCCTGATTTCTCCTGTCCGGTGGTGTGGTCCTGTCACGGATTTCTCCTGTCCGGTGGTGTGGTACTGGCCCTGATTTCTTCTGTCTGGTTGTGTGCTACTGTCACGGATTTCTCCTATGCGGTGGTGTGGTACTGGCCCTGATTTCTTCTGTCTGGTGGTGTGCCCCTGTCACGGATTTCTCCTGTGCAGTGGTGTGGTACTGGCCCTGATTTCTTCTAACCGGTGGTGTGGTACTGGCCCTGATTTCTCCTGTCCGGTGGTATGGTACTGGCCCTGATTTCTCCTATCCGATGGTGTGGTACTGGCCTTGATTTCTCCTGTCCGGTGGTGTGCTCCTGACACAGATTTCTCCTGTCTGGTGGTGTGGTACTGGCCCTGATTTCTCCTGTCCAGTGGTGTGGTACTGGCACTGATTTCTCCTGTCCGGTGGTGTGGTACTGGCCCTGATTTCTCCTGTCCGGTGGTGTGGTCCTGTCACGGATTTTTCCTGTCTGGTGGTGTGGTACTGGCCCTGATTTCTCCTGTCCGGTGGTGTGGTCCTGTCACGGATTTCTCCTGTCTGGTGGTGTGGTACTGGCCTTGATTTCTCCTGTCCGGTGGTCTGCTCCTGTCACGTATTTCTCCTGTTCGGTGGTGTGGTACTGGCCCTGATTTCTCCTGTCCGGTGGTGTGGTCCTGTCACGGATTTCTCCTGTCCTGTGGTGTGGTACTGGCCCTGATTTATCCTGTCCGGTGGAGTGGTCCGGTCACGGATTTCTCCTGTCTGGTGGTGTGGTACTGGCCCTGATTTCTCCCGTCCGGTGGTGTGGTACTGGCACTGATTTCTCCTGTCCGGTGGTATGGTACTGGCAGTGATTTCTCTTGTCCGGTGGTGTGGTACTGGCCCTGATTTCTCCCGTCCGGTGGTGTGGTACTGGCACTGATTTCTCCCGTCCGGTGGTATGGTACTGGCAGTGATTTCTCCTGTCTGGTGGTGTGGTACTGGCCCTGATTTCTCCCGTCCGGTGGTGTGGTACTGGCACTGATTTCTCCTGTCCGGTGGTATGGTACTGGCAGTGATTTCTCCTGTCCTGTGGTGTGGTACTGGCCCTGATTTCTCCTGTCCGGTGGTGTGGTCCTGTCACGGATTTCTCCTGTCTGGTGCTGTGGTACTGGCACTGATTTCTCCTGTCCGGTGGTATGGCCCAGTCACAGATTTCTCCTGTCTGGTGGTGTGGTACTGGCCCTGATTTCTCCTGTCCGATGGTGTGGTACTGGCCCTCTCAGCTGTTACTTAATGTAAGTATCAGTGTCTGCATTTTTATATTACTATGTTGCTCTGCCCAGTCTCACACTCTGCCCAGTCTCACACTCTTCGTCACTTTGTGTCTTATGTTTTGCTTTCTGTTCCTTGTAGACAGTGCGGTGCTGCTGTCCTGGTGTTGTGCTGCTGTCCTGGTGCTGTGCTGCCTGACTGCTGAACTGTTGGACTACTGCCTGTAAGGTAAGTATTGGAGGCCATTGTGTTTTTATTTATTTTTTTTCCTCTTTTAACAACTTAAATTTTTCTTATCTGTTCTTTTCTGTAGTGTTTCAATTGACTGCTGCCTGCTTTTCCAACATGTCCTTCAGTGAAGACTCTGCTTCCAACAGTGGACATGACACTGATTATGTTATCACATTTGATATACTGACTGGTATATATTGACAGTCAATAGTACACATGTGGTAATAATTATGTATTTTCTTTACAGGAACCTTCCAATGCGGAAGAGCAGGAGCAGTCGAGTGGAAATGAATCTTCCCAGGGTAGTCATGCTCAAGTTCCTGAGGAGGAAAGACGGTGTGTAAGTAGTCTTTTCATTAAAATGAATTTGTTTTCAGTTTTGTATTTTTAAAACTATATGACATATTGTTTTTTTTTAATTTGATCTATAGGTTCCACAACGAGAGGAAGGCAAACCCGAGATTAACAATGACAAACTCATTCCTCTTATGCAAGAGCGAGTAGCATTGTAGGACACCCGTGATTGTTAGCATTCTGACTCAGGATTGATTTGACGACTCTGGGAAGAACTGGCCAGATGCTGTTGGCTGATTGGGACCATGCCACCCCACAGGACAGAAAGGATTTCCGTAAGTATTGCAATGTGGTATGACGCATCTGTTTTCCTGTAAATGTAGGTGCCTTTTTCAAAATTTATTTAAAAAAAACCATTTTCTTCCCCCTTCACAGCGAAGATTCAAAGTCCATTGGCGTTCGATGAAGGATCGCTTCAATAAGGATATAAGAGAGGAGATTCATGTTCGAAGTGGTGATGCTCCAAAGCTTAAAAAATATAAATACCATCTTATGCTGTCTTTTTATAGGCCTGCAGTTGCTCAGCGAACGTGAGTATCTTTTGTGTTGTTTTACTATCATATAAAGTATATATTTTTTGTAATTTCATGTTTTTCATTTATTTTCCACACAGAACCTGGAGCAGCACAACACAACCTGGATCGTCCTCAGTTGGAGCGGCACCTCATCGACTAGTCAACGAACAGTCCCAATCATCCACCAGCAATGGAGCAACCAGGCAGGTTTCACAGGCTGGGGAACAGGCTGCCGGTCCATCAGGTTTTCCCCTCTCCCAGCCCTCTGCCACTGCTCTTCTTGGGTCTTCTCGTCAGCGGCAGAGGGCCTGGGAGAGGTCAGTCATGCCCGGGTTTATTCACTTAAGCTCGATATTCCAGGATGAGATGAGGGCAGCTGTTGAAAGACTGGATAGTGGGTTCACTCAGGTGAACATACTTTTCCAGGAATTCCACAGACGCCTCTACCACCTGGAAGACAACCTTCAGAGACCAGCGCAACATTTTTTTTCCGCAATAGAGCAGGGCGTGTTGGAAAACCTGCTGCCTGATCTCCAGCTCTATGTAATGAAGGCCTGTCAGGCTGTTTACACACAGGCCATGCAGCAGTCCCAACTTCAGTCAAGATATCACCAGCTGTCACACATTTCGTTTCCTACACGGCAACAAGGGCCAGCACAGCACCAGTGGCAGAATACTCCAGCCCCACAAGGATTTGGATGCCAACAACTGACTTCGGCACAAGTGAACTTTCCTCCACCACCACCACTGGACATTACGGCAGCTCCTACAGCTCCCAGCCGAGTGCAGCCCCCTGCAGCCTGCAGCTTCCACCATGCAGCCGAGTGAAGCACACCTGGAGCATGCAGCTCCCACCACACAGCTGAGTGCAGCACCCCTGCATGCTGCTTCCACCATGCCGCCGAGTGCAGCACCCCTGCATGCTGCTTCCACCATGCCACCGTGTGCAGCATCTCTTGATCAAGAAAGAAAAAAAAATGCAAAGGGAACATTAAAATAAAGGCGCCCAGTAAACAACTAAAATAAAAGCTAGGGAAAAGAAAACTTTGCAAAAAAAAATTACCCACCAACTCCACCCTCACCTCCCAATGTGTCTCTGTTTCCCAATTTGTCTACACATTCCCTTGTGTCTATCCCTTCCAATGTGTCTATACCTTCCAATTTATTTTCAACTCCTAATGTGTTGTCTTCCCCCAATGTTCCATCTGCTCCCAATGTCTCATCTGCCCAGTTATTTACTCCCATCCGTCAAATCGTAGACCACACCATCCGTGACCCAATGCTCCATTTTATTGACGCTTCCCCTGTAACCACTTCCACACAATCATCCCAGCCCGACACCCCCCGGGTCCACAATGTCACACCATCACACCATTAATGTTTGTTAAATAAAAAATTGTTTTTATTTTTGTTAATAAAAAATGCTTTTTTTTCACAATCACTGTGTTTATCTCTTTATTTGAAAATGCACACATGTGTGTATTGTATAACGGGTGTTACAGTGGAGGTATTATTATTATTAAAGTCAGGAAACAATACAGATACATTTACAAGCGTATTAAACCATTTGGTCTTGCCATGCCAAACATCCAATATCAGAAACAAAGTAGGTAGCAAAGTTATCCCTTATTTGTAGAACTTCCACTGTAGTCCGCAGAGCGTGATCATGATAATCATGCAATATGTTAACAACAGGTTCCTCAAGTTCTAAGTGGTGTCGCTCTTTTGCCAGGATGTAATTGTGCAGTACAACACATACTTTGACAACCTCATCAATTGTCTCAGTTTTTAGATTGATTGCTGTTCCCAAAATGTGCCATTTAGATGCCAGCAAACCAAAGGCACACTCCACAGTTCTTTGTGCCCTTGTCAGTTGGTAGTTGTAAATCTTTTTGGTGTCATTCAAATCCCGACTTGAGTGCGGTTTTATAAGGTTGGCACACATTTGAAACACCTCATCCCCAACCACAACAAATGGCATTGGCAGTCCTTCAGTGTCTGGAAGCGGTCATGGCATTGGAAAATTGAAATTATTCCCATACAAACGTTGACCCATGTCTGAGTCTTTGAAAGTCTGAGAGTCATTTCTTCCTCCAAATGAGCCAACGTCCACAGCGACAAATCGACAGCTTCTGCAATCACCATTGGAACAATTGAATAGTATTTTTTGTAATTGAAATACTCGGATCCACTTCCAGCAGGTTTCAGAATCCGAATATGTTTGCTGTCCACAGCCCCCAAACAGTTTGGAAAATTACAAATTCCCTTGAATTTGGCAGCATTTTCCAGTCAGAGTTCAGTTGTCCGCTGGTGGAGGAATTCTTCACGCAGAAAGTCACATAAAGCACAGCAGGTGTCTGCAACTATCCCAGAAAGGGTGGACACTCCAATTCTGAATTGAAAATGAAGAGATGATAAGGTCTCTCCAGTAGGCAGGAATCTGAAAGTGGAAAAAAAAATTCAGTACGTGGCTTTTATAACAATAATAATAATGACATGTGGTTCTTTTTTCAACATTACATATCTCAGGGTCACCAACAGCCGTTCCTCAGCAGGAATTGTTCGACGTAGTTGTGTGTCCTGCCTGGTGATGGATCCTCGGACACGTAGCAGCAAGTCATTGAAGCTCCTCGTGTAGTCAAAAAACTTCTCGAGGTTTTCAAGAAGCTCGGTGTGCAATGCGTGGTAGGCTCCACAGCTCTCTCATAATTCAACGATGGGGTGTTGCCAATAGCGACAACGACATCTTCTCCGTCTTTCTCTTCTTCTTTCTTCTTCACAAGTCACAGCAAAAGCAAAAGCCAATTTCAATGACAAATCGAGATTCAGATTGAAGCTCTCCAAGCTAAGATTCATCTTGCAGCTGGATACAGCAGCAAAAGACGAGGATTTCATCAGTGCAGTGTGTCTACATATAGAAATCCCATAAGCCATGCCCATTGGGAAATACCCTACGTAGGCGCTTAAACAGCGCAAACGCATGCCAAAATGCATGAACACGCAGTGTTTTTTGTCATCATGCATTTAAATGAGTTTTGGCATGCATTTGTATATGCAGATGATACGCTGCGCACAAATATGCTAATGTGTGGCCTTAGCCTAGGGTAAGACAGTTGCACAAGCAGGGAGAGTGGCAGAATACAGTCTCTAGGCAGGGATTAGGGGTTTGCAGTGCATTGCTAAATATACAGCTGCTGTACGTTACCACATTCTTTTTTCAGGGGTGAAAAAATTGAATATATTGTCATCCATACTGTTAAATGTGCTGAGTGTTAAATTATTATGGAATATAAATAAAAAAACTAATAGTTTTCTGGACTCAATTAGTCATTCGTAGATGTTAACGTGGTTATTGTTACACTAGATGGTGGCCCGATTCTAACGCATTGGGTATTCTAGAATATGTATCTAGTTTATTTATGAAGTTTTCAGAATAATGCAATTTATACACAGAATTCGGCCAGCCGGGCGTGACCAATTAGCGAAGCATGGTTCAAATTATGCGCCAATTCGTGGCCGGACTGTGCCTGTCGCTGATTGTTCGCGGCCGGCCGTGTGTGACCAATCAGTGAAGCCAAGAACTACTCCAGGTTTTTGAGGGCCCCGGGCAAAAGAGTCTCAGTGGGCCCCTCTTTAACACATACCACGATTCATGATGCGCAGATACAGCAGAGAAATATACCACAGCCAAGTAGCATATAACACAGCTCATGTAGCATATAACACAGCCCACGTAGCATATAGCACAGCCCATGTAGCATATAGCACAGGCCACGTAGCATATAACACAGCCTATGTAGCATATAACACAGCCTACGTAGCATATAGCACAGCCCATGTGGCATATAGCACAGGCACGTAGCATATAACACAGCCACGTAGAATATAACACAGCCCACATAGTTTATAGCACAGCCACAAAGTATATAGCACAGCCCACATAGTATATAGCACAGCCCATGTAGTATATAGCACAGCCCACATAGTGTATAACACAGCCCATGTATTATATAGCACAGGCCACGTAGTATATAACACAAGCCACGTAGTATATAACACAGGCCATGTAGTATATAACACAACACATGTAGTATATAACACAGCCACATAGTATATAGCAGCCACGTAGTATATAGCACAGCCAAGTAGTATACAGCCACGTATATTGCACAGCTACGTAGTATATAGTACAGCCCACATAGCATATAACACAGCCACGTGGTATATAGCACAGCCCACATAGTATACAGCACAGCTCATGCAGTATTTTGCCCAGCCACGTAATGTATTGCACAACCACGTAGTATATAGCACAGCCCATGCAGTATGTAGCACAGCTCACGCAGTATATAACACAGCCACATAGTATATTGCCCAGCCACGTAATACATTGCACAGCCACGTACTATGTAGCACAGAGACGCAGTATATAACGCAGCCCACGTAGTATATAACACAGCCCACGTAGTATATAACACAGCCCACGTAGTATATAGCAATGTGGGCACCATATCCCTGATAATAAAAAACAATTAAAATAAAAAATAGTTATATACTCACCTTCTGGCGGCCCCCTGATCCAGGGGAGGCGTTTAGCGATGCTCCTTGCGACGCTCCGGTCCCAGGAATGCATTGCGGTCTTGCGAGATGATGACGTAGCGGTCTCACGAGAAAGCTACGTCATCATCTCGCGAGACCGCAATGCATGGCCCAGAGCATCGCTTGGAGAGGGAAAGGCGCCGGAAGGTGAGAATGTAATGATTTTTTTTTTTTTTATTATTTTTAACATTAGATCTTTTTACTATAGATGCTGCATAGGCAGCATCAATAGTAAAAAGTTAGTCACATAGCAGCGTTAGCGGACTGTTGTGAATTCTGTTCTCGAACTCCCTCCGGTGGTTATGAATGGTACTTCGGCGAGTTCTGTCCATGGACTCCCTCTGGTGGCTGTGAGTGGAGCTGCTGGTTCTGAGGTTCTTTCCTCAGCTGACCTCGTTTAGCCCTAGGCTGGCTGCTCTATTTAACTCCACTTAGATCGTTACTTGATGCCAGCTGTCAATGTCCTAGTACTGGTTCAGTTCTCTCTTGGATCTTTCAGATGACCTGTCTACTCCAGCAAAAGCTAAGTCCCTGCTAGCTTATTTGTTTAACACTGTTTTCTTGTCCAGCTTGCTATCATGATTCTGCCTTATTAGCTGGAAGCTCTGGGATGCAGAGTGGCACCTCCACGCCGTGAGTCGGTGCGGGGTCTCTTTTGCACACTCTGCGTGGTTTTTTGGTAGTTTTTATGCTGACCACAAAGATACCTTTTCTATCCTCAAGTCTGTTTAGTTAAGTCTGGCCTCCTTTTGCTGAAACCTATTTCATTCCTGTGTTTGTGACTTCCATCTTAACTCACAGTCAATATGTGTGGGGGGCTGCCTTTCTCTTTGGGGGAATTTCTCTGAGGCAAGTTAGGCCTTATTTTCTATCTTTAGGGGTAGTTAGCTCTTAGGCTGTGAAGAGCCGTCTAGGCAGAGTCAGGTACGCTCCACGGCTATTTCTAGTTGTTGTTATAGGATTAGGGGTTGCGGTCAGCAGAGCTCCCACTTCCCAGAGCTTGTCCTGTATTACTAGTTTGCTCATCAGGTCATTCCTAGTGCTCCTAACCACCAGGTCATCACAACAATACAGCTGGCCAGTAAAGTGTTAATGCATGTTTATAGAGAGATAAAGGAAGTTCTGAGACCATTTTTTTTTTTCCTCTGCAGCGTGTTTTGTTTTTCTTTTCCCCTAAATCTCTGGGTGGTTCAGGACACAGGTTTAGATATGGACATTCAAGGTCTGTCCTCTTGTGTGGATCAACTCACTGCAAGGGTACAAGGCATTCAAGATTATGTAGTTCAGAACCCGATGTTAGAACCCAGAATTCCAATTCCTGATTTGTTTTCTGGGGATAGATCTAAGTTCCTGAATTTCAAAAATAATTGTAGACTGTTTTTTGCTTTGAAACCCCGCTCCTCTGGTGACCCCATTCAGCAAGTAAAAATCATTATTTCTTTGCTATGTGGCGACCCTCAAGACTGGGCATTTTCCCTTGCACCAGGAGATCCTGCATTGCGTAATGTAGATGCGTTTTTTCTGGCGCTTGGGTTGCTTTATGATGAACCAGATTCAGTGGATCAGGCAGAGAAAATCTTGCTGGCTTTGTGTCAGGGTCAGGATGAAGCGGAGGTATATTGTCAGAAGTTTAGAAAGTGGTCTGTGCTTACTCAGTGGAATGAGTGTGCCCTGGCGGCAATTTTCAGAAAGGGTCTTTCTGAAGCCCTTAAGGATGTTATGGTGGGATTCCCCACGCCTGCTGGTCTGAATGAGTCTATGTCCTTGGCCATTCAGATCGATCAACGCTTACGTGAGCGCAAAACTGTGCACCATTTGGCGGTATCTTCTGAGCAGAGGCTTGAGCCTATGCAATGTGATAGGACCTTGACCAGAGCTGAACGGCAAGAATACAGATGTCAGAATGGTCTGTGTTTTTAATGTGGTGACTCCACTCATGCTATTTCTGATTGTCCTAAACGCACTAAGCGGTTCGCTAGGTCTGCCACCATTGGTACGGTACAGCCAAAATTTCTTTTGTCCGTTACTCTGATTTGCTCTTTGTCATCCTATTCTGTTATGGCATTTGTGGATTCAGGCGCTGCCCTGAATTTGATGGACTTGGAGTTTGCCAGGCGCTGTGGTTTTTTCTTGGAGCCCTTACAGTATCCTATTCCATTGAGAGGAATTGATGCTACGGCTTTGGCCAAGAATAAGCCTCAGTACTGGACTCAATTGACCATGTGCATGGCTCCTGCACATCAGGAGGATATTCGCTTTTTGGTGTTGCATAATCTGCATGATGTGGTCGTTTTGGGTTGGCCATGGCTACAGGTCCATAATCCAGTATTGGATTGGAAATCAATGTCTGTATCTAGTTGGGGTTGTCAAGGGGTACATGGGGATGTCCCATTGTTGTCAATTTCGTCTTCCCATCCTTCTGAAGTCCCTGAGTTCTTGTCAGATTACCGGGATGTATTTGATGAGCCCAAATCCAGTGCCCTACCTCCTCATAGGGATTGTGATTGTGCTATTAATTTGATTCCTGGTAGTAAGTTTCCGAAGGGCCGACTGTTCAATTTATCTGTGCCAGAACACGCCGCTATGCAGAGTTATGTAAAGGAGTCCTTGGAGAAAGGGCATATTCGCTCGTCGTCGTCACCGTTGGGAGCAGGGTTCTTTTTTGTGGCCAAGAAGGATGGTTCTCTGAGACCTTGTATAGATTACCGCCTTCTCAATAAAATTACCGTCAAATTTCAGTACCCTTTGCCGCTACTGTCTGATTTGTTTGCTCGGATTTAGGGGGCTAGCTGGTTCACCAAGATAGATCTTCGAGGGGCGTATAATCTTGTGCGTATTAAACAGGGCGACGAATGGAAAACAGCATTTAATATGCCCGAGGGCCATTTTGAGTACCTGGTGATGCCATTCGGGCTTTCTAATGCTCCATCTGTGTTTCAGTCCTTTATGCATGACATCTTCCGAAAGTACCTGGATCGATTCATGATTGTATATTTGGATGATATTTTGGTCTTTTCGGACAATTGGGAGTCTCATGTGAAGCAGGTCAGCATGGTGGTCCAGGTCCTTCGTGCTAATTCCTTGTTTGTGAAGGGGTCTAAATGTCTTTTTGGAGTTCAGAAGGTTTCATTTTTGGGCTTCATTTTTTCCCCTTCTACTATCGAGATGGACCCTGTTAAAGTTCAGGCCATTTATGATTGGACTCAGCCTACTTCTGTGAAGAGCCTTCAGAAATTCCTGGCCTTTGCTAATTTTTACCTTCGCTTCATCGCTAATTTTTCTAGTGTTGTTAAACCATTGACTGATTTAACCAAGAAAGGTGCGGATGTGGTCAATTGGTCCTCTTCGGCCGTTGAGGCTTTTCAGGAGTTGAAGCGTCGTTTTTCTTCTGCCCCTGTGTTGTGTCAGCCAGATGTTTCGCTCCCGTTTCAGGTCAAAGTGGATGCTTCTGAGATTGGAGCAGGGGCTGTTCTATCTCAAAGAAGTTCTGATGGCTCGGTGATGAAACCATGTGCTTTCTTTTCTAGAAAGTTTTCGCCTGCTGAGCGCAATTATGATGTGGGCAATCGAGAGTTGTTGGCTATGAAGTGGGCGTTCGAGGAGTGGCGACATTGGCTTGAAGGAGCCAAGCATCGCGTGGTGGTCTTGACGGATCACAAGAATCTGACTTATCTCGAGTCTGCCAAGCAGTTGAATCCTAGACAGGCTCGATGGTCGCTGTTTTTCTCCCGCTTCGATTTTGTGGTTTCGTACCTTCCGGGTTCTAAGAATGTGAAGGCTGATGCCCTTTCAAGGAGTTTTGTTCCTGATTCTCCGGGAGTTCCTGAGCCGGCTGGTATTCTCAAAGAGGGGGTAATTTTGTCTGCCATCTCCCCTGATTTGCGGCTGGTGCTGCAGAAGTTTCAGGCTGATAGACCTGACTGTTGCTCAGCGGAGAAACTGTTTGTCCCTGATAGATGGACTAGTAGAGTTATCTCTGAGGTTCATTGTTCGGTGTTGGCTGGTCATCCTGGAATCTTTGGTACCAGGGATTTGGTGGCTAGATCCTTTTGGTGGCCTTCCTTGTCACGGGATGTGCGTTCTTTTGTGCAGTCCTGTGGGACTTGTGCTCGGGCTAAGCCCTGCTGTTCTCGTGCCAGTGGGTTGCTTTTGCCCTTGCCGGTCCCGAAAAGGCCCTGGACGCATATTTCCATGGATTTTATTTCAGATCTCCCTGTCTCTCAAAGGATGTCGGTTATCTAGTTGGTTTGTGATCGCTTCTCTAAGATGGTCCATTTGGTACCTTTGCCTAAATTGCCTTCCTCCTCTGATTTGGTTCCATTGTTTTTCCAGCACGTGGTTCGTTTACATGGCATTCCGGAGAACATCGTGTCGGACAGAGGTTCCCAGTTTGTTTCGAGGTTTTGGCGGTCCTTTTGTGCTAAGATGGGCATTGATTTGTCTTTTTCTTCAGCGTTCCATCCTCAGACAAATGGCCAAACTGAACGAACCAATCAGACTTTGGAGACATATCTGAGATGCTTTGTTTCTGCTGATCAGGATGATTGGGTGTCCTTCTTGCCTTTGGCTGAGTTCGCCCTTAATAATCGGGCCAGCTCGGCCACTTTGGTTTCGCCTTTTTTCTGTAATTCTGGTTTCCACCCTCAAATTTTCTTCAGGACAGGTTGAGCCTTCGGACTGTCCTGGTGTGGATTCTGTGGTGGACAGGTTGCAGCGGATTTGGACTCACGTGGTGGACAATTTGACATTGTCCCAGGAAAAGGCTCAACGTTTCGCTAACCGCCGTCGCTGTGTTGGTCCCCGACTTCGTGTTGGGGATTTGGTTTGGTTATCTTCTCGTTATGTTCCTATGAAGGTTTTGTCTCCTAAGTTTAAGCCTCGTTTCATTGGTCCTTATAAGATTTCTGAAATTCTTAATCCTGTGTCATTTCGTTTGGACCTTCCAGCTTCTTTCGCCATCCATAATGTGTTCCATAGGTCGTTATTGCGGAGATATGTGGCTCCTATGGTTCCCTCCGTCGACCCTCCTGCCCCGGTGTTGGTTGAGGGGGAGTTGGAGTATGTGGTGGAGAAGATTTTAGATTCTCGTATTTCGAGACGGAGACCTCAGTACCTAGTCAAGTGGAAAGGTTATGGTCAGGAGGATAATTCCTGGGTGGTTGCCTCTGATGTTCATGCTGCCGATCTTGTTCGTGCCTTTCATTTGGCTCGTCCTGATCGGCCTGGGGGCTCTGGTGAGGGTTCGGTGACCCCTCCTCAAGGGGGGGGTACTGTTGTGAATTCTGTTCTCGAACTCCCTCCGGTTGTTATGATGTTATTATCCCCTTTTCCACCTGAGATGTAACCCATGTATCCCTGTGACCTGGGCTTTATTGTCCCGTGATGTATGGATACGTACGATTGATTTTGCGCACACATGGGCGATCTCCACCGAGTATCAGCTGATTCTGACAGCTAGCTCCCGACACTCAGTGCCTGAAGCAGTTCCGCACTGCTCCCAGCACATTAGCCCCCTAAATGCTACGATCGAACTTGATTTCAGCATTTCAGGAGCAGTCAGAGGAAAAAAGTCCCTCCATCCTTGGTTCAGGGACCCCACGACTTCATCGCTGGGTACTGATCATTGCAATAGTGACCCGGTGTCGTCATGGCAACATCTGGGTCACCAGAGCTAGCAAAGTTGCTAGATCATGCGTGGTGCATGATCAGCAACTTACCCTGTCAGTGCAGCGCTAACAGTTTCCATAGTATAGGGATGCTGTTGCATTCCCATGCTATACAAGCGATCAGCCTGCAAAAACTGAAAATACCATAGTATGACAAAGTAAAAAAGTTAAAGAAAGTTAAAGAAATAAAAAAGTAAAAATATTAAAAAATTAAAATTAATTAAAAAATTAAAACATATATTGTATCCATAAATATTTTTATGAAAAAATATAAGTAATAAAAGTACACATATTTGGTACTGCCGCATCCAGAACAACCCGGCCTATGAAACTATTGCACCTGTTAACCCTTTTAGTGAACAGTAGTGATGAGCAAACGTGCTCGCCGCTGCTCGTTACGCGCCCGAGTATCACTATGCTTGGTGTACTCGGCGAGCATCGAACATTTAAAGGATTATTCGGCGATAACTGGTGTCTCCACCTAGAGACCCAATCACGCTGCAGGGATTGTCAGCCAGGCCATGAAACGCCGCAGCCATCTTTGTTGTGGTCGTGCAGTGATTGGCTTGGCCGCACAGCATCATCCCGAGTATAAGAGACCTGGCGCCGTCCTGCTCGCTGCATTCTGCTCCGGATTCATCGAGAGTAGGGAGAGCTGCTGCTGAGATAGGGTCAGAATCGTGGTTTTTATAGTTAGTGTAGGTCTGCAACTCTTACATCCACAACTCCTGAGAAACCAACAGTCCTTTTTAGGGCTAATTCGTGTGTCCCGATATTGCAGCCTTTGGTAGGCAGGGCACAGCATATCCACATCAGTGCAAGGCCTGCAGGCACTGTATGTGCGTACATTGGTCCTACTGCATCCCTCCCAAAGCTCCATAACTGTCTGCTGCTGCTGCAGCTTCTTTAATGTATACCTAGTTGCATTCTTTTTTCCCAAAAATTCACCCTCCCCCCAAAAAAATATACAGTGTGTTCTGTCAGACTGAGGCCTGTTTAAAAATCATAGTTTGGTTTGTCAGGCATATGTAGCATAGTTGTGTGTGCTAGCCTTGTGCCACTTTTTTTTTGGGTGTTTTAAATTCACTAAAAAAGGCCTCATATATCTGCGTGCTCCAAGTTTTGCCGTTTTAGGCCGTTTTGCCACTGTTTTTGCTGTATCTTACTCTACCGATATGCAGCATTATTTTGCATTTAAAAAAAAAAACAGGCCACATATTTGCCAGTGTGGTATTTCCATGACAGCCATCATATATCTGCCGTGCTCCAAGTTTGGTCATTGTAGGACGGTGTACCACTTTTTTTGCTTTATGTTACTGTAATTATATGCAGCACTATTTAGCATAAAAAATATAAAAAGGCCACATATTTGCCAGTGTGGTATTTCCGTGACAGCCCTCATATATCTGCATGCTCCAAGTTTGGGCATTGTAGGCCGGTGGACCACATTTTTTGCTGTCTGTTACTGTAATTATATAAGAAAGATATATATCTTGGTACCGTGTTAGCCAGTAGATAGAAAAATATTTAGAATTGAGAGTCCTCAGTGGTTGATGCCTTTTAATGGCTAACTGAAAAGATGGTAACAAATTGCAAGCTTTCAAGACTACACAGGTCTTTTCATCAGGCAAAGACTAAAAGAAATTCTGAAGAATCACATATTTATGCACAACATAGTATAGAAAAAATGAAAACCCATGGATAAGACAGACAGGTGACATGAAGCTGAATTACCATGAGTGATAAACAGTTATGTCCATAAATATTGGGCCAGTTCTTAGATAAGGAATGTTTTACTGTCCTCTGATTGGGGTTGGTTCTGTTGTGATGACCCCACATGGTCTGAGGGGCAAGTTCCTTATTTGATGTAAAAAGACATAAATCCATGCGACACATTCATTCCTGCAGTGAGACTGTCAAAGGTCATCATCAGCTTATATTCCCAGACTCTTCTGTCTCTCTTAGATTTGAAGCTACCTTTTAACACAAGTAATTTCATATCCATAATGTTATGATTTGGGAGACAAAAATGTATTGCCACAGGTAGATCCATTCTTTTTTCTCTTATTGTGTGGCGGTGAGAATTCATTCTTGTTCTAAGCTTTTGCCCTGTCTCCCCCACATACAGACCCCCAGTTGGACATTGAGTACAAATAATTAGGTACACCACATTAGAAGTGTCGCAGCTGAAAGTACCTGGTATCTTGTAGTCCTGATGTGAATTGGGGATCTTTATCTTGTCCGTGGTCATTATAAATGGACAGGTTTTACATTTTTTCTGATTGCAAGGAAAGGTACCTGCAGCTGTTGGAGATGACAGGGAGCTGTTGACAATGATGCTTCTTAGATTTGGGGGCTGCCTAAAACACAGTAGTGGGGGTCTGGAAAAATGGATTGTAATCGGGCATCTTTTTGTAGTAAAGGTTGTAATTTCCGTGCAGCTCCCCTTAGCATCTCCAGATTTGGATTGTAAGTAACTACTAGAGGTACCCGGTTATTTTCTTCTTTAGCTTTGTAATGTAGCAGGTGATTCCTTGATATTCTGGTGGCTCTTGTAATCTGGTTTTCAATTGTTCTTGGATGGTAGCCCTGATTCAAAAAGGTCTTTCTGAGGCGACCAAGGTGTTCATCCCTATCCATGGGGTTGGAACATATACGATTGTATCTTATGGCTTGGCTGTAGACAATGGAGTTTTTTATGTGTTTTGGATGAAAACTGTCCCATTTAAGGTATGTTGGATGGCCGATTGGCTTCTGATACAGGGATGTCTCTATTTTCTTGTTCTGCAGCTTAATCATGGTGTCCAAAAAGTTAATTTCAGTACAGGAGTAGTTGAGTGTCAAGTTCATGGTGGGATGAAAGTGATTAAACTGTTCATGGAATGTCTTTAGCTGTGGCTCAGACTCCTTCCAGATGATTAAAATGTCATCAATGTATCGGTAGTACTCCAGAGGCCTGATGGGACATGAGGACAAAAAGTCGCTTTCAAGCTTGGCCATGAAAAGATTTGCATACTGTGGGGCCATTTTACTTCCCATTGCTGTGCCAGTCTCCTGTAGATAGATCTTCTTGTCAAATTCAAAGTAATTGTGGGTGAGGATGAATTTTATAAGTTTCACCACAGAATTTGCATCAGTCCCTGTGTTTTCCAGGAAGAATTTGCAGGCATTTAATCCTGGAACACAGCGAAATACTTCTGGGACATAGTGCGCCGGCGCATGCGCACTAATGCTTTTCGGCTTTGCCCGCAGTTGGGCAAAGCATACTGCGCGTGCGCAAGACAAGATTGCCTTGCGCAGGCATGTTCTACAGAGGAAAGCGAATCAACTTCAAGACAATATTGCGGCCAGCGTGCGGCCAGCGGGAAAGGAAGGGGTGAATAAAAGACCCGAAAACGCCGCCCATCGGACCGAAAAAAGGGCCCGCCAAATTCAGGTGACAGGTTCCCTTTAAGCAAAAATGTGAGGAAATTCTGCAACAAAGTGGACTAGACTTTCATTCCAGAAACCCTAATCCATTTTCAATTCCTCCACACCTAAAATCAATGCCATCCAGGGAATGTACTCACATTTTTCTGCTAGGATTAGTGATGAGTGAATAAACTCGTTACTCGAGATTTACCAAGCATGCTCGGGTGTCCTCCGAGTATTTTTTAGTGCTCGGAGATTTAATTTTCATTGCCGTAGCAGAATGATTTACATCTGTTAGCCAGCATAAGCACATGTGGGGGTTGGCTGGTTGCTAGGGAATCCCCACATGGTAATCAAGCTGGCTAAGAGATGTAAATCATTCAGCTGAGGTGAGGAAAACTAAATCTCCGAACACTAAAAAATACTCGGAGGACCTTCGAGCATGCTCGGGAAATCTCGAGTAAAGAGTATATTCGCTCATCACTAGCTAGGATCAGAATTAACAATATCCTACTTTATCGCTTAGAATCCTAAACAGAACCAGACCAGGGAGCCCTTTATGACTCGTGCTCTTTGTTCTAGTGATGGAATCATTGATTCAATCAATGAAAGGTACCATCCACAGCACTCAGCTTTTGCAGATGATTTTCTTATCCTCTCCTACCCTGAAAAAGATTTGCGTGTTTTATTACATATTTTTGAGGAATATAGTTCCCTTTTGAACTTTATAATTAACTTAAATCTTATGCTTAGGGTAATAATTTAAAAGAGACTAAAATAGATTCTCTTGTAATTACATTGCCATATAAACGGCCACAGAAATACATAATGTTCCTAGGACTAACATAGTGGTATCTAATTGAATTTAATTACGTCACACTGCTAAAAGTTACTGGTAATATTATCAAGTCTTCATCAGCTACTTTCAATTTATGGAAGGGGTAGAAAAATGTTGTTAAAGGCATCATCCTGCCTAAGTTTAAATACATATTTGAAATTCTGCTTACTAAAGTCTGAACGGCTTTTGCTTCCTCTAAAACCAAATCTATTTTATTTATTCTATTGGAATTACGATAGATCCCATCCAATTTCTGGTACATTGCAGCTCCTAAAAAATTAAGGCGAGAACACCACAAATGTGTTTTATCATAATTCAACTTTGCTAATAAGAACAACTGATTAGCAGAAAATCCTGGGAACATCTTTCACCTATTGCCTCAGGGGACAAATCCAAAACCAAAATCCAAAATCCAAAACTGATTTCTCATTAAGATGTTAAAACCTAAACATTACCTAAAAAAAGCTTTGATAACTTTTATTAAAAGAGATTTTATGCACAGAAATTCCACTCATGTAAAAATGATCCTCCAATTGTTTTCCACCATTTTGTATTAATTGCTTACTTTAGCAAATCCTTAAAGAACTAGGCTTGACATTCTCGGCAGAAGTCACAGAATGACCATCTATAAAACTCACATGGACTGTCTCACTGTGTGAAAGTTCAGAAAGAATCTTATAACATTCCCACTCAATGATACATGACCATGATAAAGACAATAATATAGTAACCATCAATCTTGCATAAGAGCTGGAGATGTAAAGAGATCTAAAGAGAAGGGAACTTTCCTACTTGTAAAGTGGCTACTTTTTGTTATCCAACCATTCTGGTCAGTAGTAACTAATCAGTATAAGGTATTTGTAAGTTATCCTTCACTATCAAACTGGAAAATATATTTCTCAACCTCATACTAGAAGGTCTCAATAAGCCAAGCAGTAAGTTAATCTCATTCTTACTCCCTTGAACAAAGCTCATATTACCCACTCTTTGGAGATTTACATAATTCTCCTTCATGACCAAATGGAAGAGTAAAATGGACTTGAAAAGCTGGCAGCTCTACTCAAACACAAATAACCCTGTACATTGATCTTTTGGCAGTCTTTCTGTAATTCGTCAGTCTAGTTTGACACAACATTGTTAAGGATTCTCTAAGCTGTAGGCTTGGGTGAGCAGCACAGACTGGAGTAGATTAAACAGCAGAGCAAGTGTTAATAGACAACATATACTATAGATCATTGAGGACCAGGACAACAGAGTATGCAGAGGGTATCTAAAGATACCCTAGTGGAGCTGAGGCAAGTAAAGATGAAAGCAATCATCAGCTAATACTACTTTAAACACAATACCTAACATGTATTTGAGTCAACCTTAAAAGGCATAGGGAGATTATGTCAGAGGAGAAACTGTCCTGGACTTGAGACAGGTGAATAACAACTATCCTCAGTAGAACAGAGCACTTCTTTCTAAATACCCAGATTGTGACTCTATCTCTGTATCTCACTACCGCTTTATCCTGTCCCTATGCTAAGCTGAGCAGAAATAGCAAAAAATAATCTTGAACCAGGAGAAAGAGGTATAACTGGAGAACGTGGATGAGGTGGACATGGCATTGTAGATAGAAGAGGCAGAGGAGGAGGTAGCCAACAGAATTGTTTTGTTTTTTTATCTGAGGAGGAGGCACCCAAATGAAACGAATGGCAAATAGAGTTGAAGATTGGCTCGGTGCAGCTGTTATGGTTGTCTTGTTATCCAAAGGTATGGACACGTCCTGTGGGATCAACACCCGGTTCATTTGAATGAATATTAGCTTCCCCACATTAGATGCCAAAAGGCGCCTGTCTGTGATGGCACCCCTTGCCATGCTAAACACACATTCTGCAGGGCAGGCCAGCACCTCCAAAGCATAAAGAGAAAGTTCAGGCCATGTGTCCAATTTGGAGACCCAGAAGTTAAATGGGGCAGACCCATCAGTTTGTACACAGAGACGTGGTGAGATGTACTCTTCTACCATGTTGTTGCTATTACAGACACTATTACATGGTGGTGCTGGATGCTGTGGCGTGCTCAAAAAGTTTTGCCATATTTTGGCCATGCTAACCCTGCCTTCCGAGGTGGTGCCAGTGCCCTCCATCCTTGTTGTTCCACTTAGCGACAGCTGTCAGGTGGGAAAGCCATTAGTAGTTTCCCTACCAATGTTTGCTTGTATTCATGCATTTTGCGATCCCTCTCCAGTGATGGAAGTAATCGCGGCACGTTGTTCTTTTAGCGGGGATCCAGCAGGGTGGCCGACCAGCAATCTGCACTGGTAATGATACAGGCAAATCGGCGGTCATTCCGGAGGCACTGGCGCATTTATTGGCTCATGTGTGCCATTCTGCCCAGAGGCAATGACAAGCTTTCCTCGATGAAGGGTGTATCTTCTGGGTATTCTGTATTCCACCTGAGCCACGGTCCAGTGATGCCTGTGAGCTGATCTGAGTGCCACCCTGCTTTGAACACGGTTGATCCCCCTCATCATAATCCTCCTCCCAAATTGTCTTATGGCTTTACAGTTGGGTACCTGGCTGCTGTTGGTACAGTAACCCACCCTCTGAGCCATGCGTAGACGACAGGCCTGATAATGGTTTGAATTGGCCCTACTCTTACTCCTGCTCCTCTTCCTCCTATGTTAACACCTCATCCATCATGGACTGAATTGTTTTTTTTTCAAGCAGGCATATAAGTGGTACAGTAACGCTGATGATGATGGCATCATCAGAGCTAGACAAATTGGTGGAATATTCGAATCACTGCAATACGGCACATGCCTCCAACATGGAGGCCCACTCATTGGTGGTGAATTGGTGTTATTCTACAGAGCGACTCAGCTGTGAGTGCTGAAGCTGAAACTCCACTATTGGCTGCTGCTGCTCGTGCAGTCTCTCCAGCATATACAAGATGGAGTTCCCCCTTGTTGGTACTTCGCTTATCAACCAGTGAGCAGGAAGACAGATGTGATGCTGCAGCGAGGATAGGCTGGCAGGGTGAGAACGCCAAAACTGCAAACACTGAACGCACTTTCAGCAGCAGCTCCGACATGTGTGGTTAGTTTTTCAGGAACAGCCTGCTGTTGATTCCCCCTGGCTGTGCTGAATTTGATAGTGCAGGTATTCCTTTGAGCAGATGATGAGGAGGTGGATAATGCGGTGTAGGAGGGAGGAACCTGGACAGATAAACATCCAGCAATCCTTGGTAGTGGTAGGACATGAGGTACAATGCCTTCCGCCTCTGTTACAGCCACCAGACATTCACCCAGTGGGCAGTTAGGGAGATATAATGTCCCTGGACGTGGTTACTGGTCCACATATCGGTGGTTACGTTGACCTTGCCATTGATGGAATTGAGCAGTGCACACCTTATTTTGCCCACAACATATGTGTGTGTACGACAGGGAAGGCACACCTGGAGAAGTATTGATGGCTGGGAACAATGTACTACGGGACAGCCACCAACATCATTTTTTTGAAACTATCCATCTCCTCCAGTCGGAATGGCAGAGTTTCAAAGGCCAGTAATTTGGAAATGCTGTCATTCAGGACCATGGCACTTGTGTGGCTAGATGGGTATCTCCTTTTTCTCTCGAAGGTTTGGGGAATGGAAAGCTGAACACTTCCATGGGAAGTTGTGGAGATGCTCGGTGGCAGTGGTGGTGGTGATGCTGTCATATCCTCTCTTTGCAAGGAAGAGGCCTACACTGCAGCAGAATAGGGAAAAGAAGGAGACTAAGATCTGTCAGGCTTTTCAAGGTGTGTATTGCACTGCACCTCATGCTTGGAATTCAGATGGCTTATCATACAGGTAGTGTTCAGGTTCAGAACATTTATGCCTCTCTTCAGTCGCCTTGCCTTCTAGGGCATCCCATATTGCCTTTGCATCCTGCACCTTCTTTTACTGTGCTGCTGCGGCAGCATAGCCACTTCCTCTTCCTCCAAACTGCACACGTCATAAGGATGGTCTAGGACCTCACCATCACTCGCATCATCTTTCACCAACTCCTCAACCCTGCCCTCCTTGCCAGTCTGCACACTGCAGACAGGCTCTGCAGTTGGCAACTGAGTTTTGTCATCATCTGACATGTGCTGTGGTGGTCAACAGACTGTATGCCCTAGCTCTCCCACGTACTCATCCTCCAACATATTAAGTGATTGAGCATAATACATAATAAAAATAATTGTATTTATATAGTGCCAAATACTGTGCAGTACTTTTAAGCGGTGACATACAGAGCATCAATTCAATAAAAGGTGGAACTGTTAAACAGCCACAGGAGTAGGAAGGGCCTGCTCACAAGCTTACAATCTACAAGGAAATAAAGGAGTGGGACACAGTAGGGAAAAGTGCTAGTTATTTCAGTTCCAGCCATTATAATAAATATGGATTTTTATATAAAGCTGCATGATCCAGTTATCAGCCAGTAATAGAGTTGAGCGACTTTTACTTTTTTGGGATTGAGTCGAGTTTCGCGAAACCCGACTTTGTCAAAAGTCGGGTCGGGTGAAATTGGCCGATCATTGCGAAAAGTCGGGGGCCGACTGAAACACGAAACCCAATGCAAGTCAATGGGGAATCAAAGTCGGCAGTGAGTGGAGGACAGGAAAACACCTACAGTGCCCATTTTAATGCCAAAAACATCAATTCTTATTACTGAAGCTTGTCAATCTTAATTTACTTTATAATAATAGTTAGGCATTGAAAACTGGGGGTCATTTGTCTAAAGTTGTGGGGGAGTAAGGCTGGCTCAAGATTTTCATGGGCCCAGGAAACGCGGAATACGTCACGGCGGTGGAGCAGGGAGAGGTAAGTATTTCAACTTTGCAAGTGCTGTGATCCTGAGCAAGCGGGGGGCCCACTCGTTGGCATTGGCACTGGCACAGGGCCCCTCATAGTACGGCAGTGTGTTTGATGGCGGGTGGTGCCTCCCACCGGCAGAGACACTTTTGCGTACTATGAGGGGCCCTGTGTCAGTGATGTCACCAACGAGTATGCCCCCCCACCTGATGAAGGAAACTGCACTTTCATCTGCACCTTCCTCTTTGTCCCCGTGTAAGGTGGTATAGTATGCGAGAATGGGAACCTGACTTTCAGCAGGGTCAGATTCTGGCTGTGTAGAGTGCAAGGGGAATGTAGTGGTCTGGGTCAATGTACCAGCAGACTTATCTAGCAGTGGCTGGGCAATGGGCAGGATGAGGAGGAAACACAGATATAGGCCCAAATAATAAAGTGGGCTAAATGCAGTTCAAATGTGGTAACAGGACTAAACAGGCGGCATTGCTTTGTTCAGCGGAGGACAACTGTAAGGAGTGGCAGACACAGTTAGTAGGCCCAAATAATGAAGTGGGCTCAATGCAGTTCAAAATTGGTAACAGGACTAAAGAGGCGGCATTGCTTTGTTCAGCAGAGGACAACTGTAAGGAGTGGCAGACACAGTTAGTAGGCCCAAATAATGAAATGGGCTAAATGCAGTTCAAAATTGGTAACAGCACTAAACAGGCGGCATTGCATTGTTCAGCGGAGGACAACTGTAAGGAGTGGCAGACACAGTAGGCCCAAATAATGAAGTGGGCTAAATGCAGTTCAAAATTGGTAACAGGACTAAACAGGCGGCATTGCTTTGTTCAGCGGAGGACAATTGTAAGGAGTGGCAGACACAGTTAGTAGGCCCAAATAATGAAGTGGGCTAAGTGCAGTTCAAAATTGGTAACAGGACTAAACAGGCAGCATTGCTTTGTTCAGTGGAGGACAACTGTAAGCAGTGGCAGACACAGTTAGTAGGCCCAAATAATAAAGTGGGCTAAATGTCTGCCAAAAAATTGATCATAAATAAACAGGTGGCATAGCTAGGTACAGTGTGGGGCTCCTCTGCTGAGTAGCAGACAGTGGTAGTAGGCGCAAAGTATTGACTAGTCTAAATGGAGGCCAGGGCCCCTGTATATTTTAACTATCATCTATCATTTCAACAAATTTGTATTGGCAGTGCCATTGAAGGATTTAACAGCACAGACTACACAGTGATGGAGCAGGGAGAGGTAAGTATTGCAAGTGTTAGAGCACTGTTTGAGTTGGGGGGAACACTCTCTCGTGGGCGGCGGTACTGGCACAGGGCCCCTCATATTACGACAGTGTGTCTGACGTTGGTTGTGCACCACCACCGTCAGGGACACTTCATTGTACTATGAGGGACCCTGTGCCAGTGCCGTCACCTGTCCAGGCAAACGGCACTCGCACAGGTGCTTGTGCCAGGTGGTGACCACGGCCCTGTGGGGGGAGTCAGCCCATTTAGGGAGGTATAAAAATGGCCTATGGTGGACATACAGCAGCTGCAAATGGAGGAATTGGAGAAGTCAGTAAGAGGAGGCCAAAAGCAAGACATTTTTCAGGCAAGCTACGTGTCAGCAGGGGAAGGTGGGGCAAAATAATTTGAAATCCATGATTGGTTCATTTTAATGAAGGTTAGATCATCAACATTTCGGGTAGCCAGACGTGTCCTTTTTTCGGTCAGTATTGAACCAGCAGCACTGAAGACACTTTCTGATAGCACACTAGCAGCAGGGCAAGCGAGCTCCTGTAATGCATATTCTGCCAATTCAGGCCAGGTGTCTATTTTAGATGCCCAGTAATCAAAGGGGAATGACCTGTGAGGGAGAACATCGATAAGGGAGGAAAAGTAGTTCGTAACCATAGTGGACAAATGCTGTCTCCTGTCACTTTGAATCGATGCAGCAGTACCTGCGGTCATTGCAAAATCACTCCACAACCTGGTCATAAAACCCCTCTGTCCAACGCCACTTTGGATTTGTGCACCTCTAACACCTCTGCCATGTTGCCCCCTACAGCTCGTGTGAGAACCATCACCGCCGCTGTGTGCTGGGAATGCCTGAACCAAACGGTCTACAAGAGTTGCTTGTTTGGTAGCCAATATTTGCTCAAGGTTCTCATGTGGCATGATATTTTGTAATTTTCCTTTATATCGTGGATCCAGGAGGCAGGCCAACCAGTAATCGTCATCGGTCATCATTTTGATAATGCGGGGGTCCCTTTTTAGGATACGCGCAAGGCATACTCAGCCATGTGGGCCAATGTTCCAGGTGTCAATTTACTGCTTGTGCTGGGTTGAGGAGCACTTTCTTGCAAATCAACATCACTTGTGTCCCGTAAAAACCCTGTACCTGACCTTGCAATGCCACCAGTTTCTATTGCCCCCTGAGAAGCATCCTCCTCCCATAAATATTCATCCCCATCATCCTCCTCCTCCTCCTCCTCTTCATCCGCCACCTCATCCAGGAGAGTTCCCTGAGCAGACAATGGCTGACTGTCATCAAGGTTTCCCTCCTCCTCGGCTGCAGACGCCTGCTCCTTAATGTGCATCAAACTTTGCATCAGCAGACGCATTAGTGGGATGCTCATGCTTATGATGGCGTCGTCTGCACTTACCAGCCATGTGCATTCCTCAAAACACTGAAGGACTTGACAGAGGTCTTGTAGCTTCGACCACTGCACACCAGGCAACTCCATGTCTGCCATCCAAGTGCCTGCCCGTGTATGTGTATCTTCCCACAAATTAATTACAGCACGCCTCTGTTCGCACAGCCTCTGAACCATGTGCAGTGTGGATTTCCACCTTGTTGCAACATCGATTATTAGGCGGTGCTGGGGAAGATTCAGCAATCGCTGATGGTTCAGCATACGGCTGGAGTGTACGGGCGACCGGTGGATGTGCGAGCAAAGTCTTCGCACCTTCAGGAGCAGGGCTTGTAACTCCGGATCATTTTTGAGGAAGCACTGCACCACCAGGTTCAAGGTGGGAGCCAGGCAAGGTATGTGTTTCAGTTCTGTAAGGGCTATGGCAGCCATAAAATTCCTTCCGTTATCACTGACTGCCTTGCCTGCCTCAAGATGCACACTGCCCAGCCATGACTGCGTTTGTTGCTGCAAGTACTCGGCCAGTACTTCCGCGGTGTGTCTGTTGTGGCCCAAACATTTCATTTGTAACACAGCCTGCTGACGCTTACCACTAGCTGTTCGATAATGGGACACCTCATGTGCAACACTGGCAGCTGCGGATGGAGTGGTCGTGCTACTGCGCTCTGTGGACGAGCTTTCGCTTCTATAGGAGGAGGAGGAGGGGTATCAAACGCCTACAGCCAACTCTTTCCTAGACCGTGGGCTAGGCAGAACTGTCCCACTATGGCTTTCCCCTGTGGACCCTGCATCCAGTGCGCCGTGGTGGACACGTAATGTCCCTGGCCATGCCTACTGGTCCATGCATCTGTTGTGAGGTGCACCTTTCCACTGACTGATTGCCTCAGTGCATGGACAATGCGGTCTTTGACATGCTGGTGGAGGGCTGGGATGGCTTTTCTCGCAAAGAAGTGCCGACTGGGTAGGTCATAGCGTGGTACTGTGTAGGCTTCGCTTTCAACCAACCGGTAGGGCATCATCTCTAACCAGATTAGTCTAGCAATGTGGGCGTTCAAACTCTGTGTACGCGGATGAGAGGATGAGTACTTTCTTTTCCTAATGAGAGTCTCTTGTAGGGTGAGCTGGACTGGAGAGCTGCATGTGGTGGAACTAGCAGTGGGGGTGGTGGACATGGCGGATTGAGAGAGGGTTGGTGATGGTATTCTTGATGTTGGCCTATATACTGTGTTTCCTATGTTTTTGGCCTGCCAGATGACAGCTGTTGCGATGTAGGTGGCTGTTGCAGATCATCCTCCTCCGCTTCTGAGCTACTGGCAGCGGCACCCTCTTCCCCCAATGGTTGCCAATCTGGGTCAACAACTGGGTCATCTATCACCTCCTCTTCAATGTCATGTGCACCTTCCTCTGTGTCACTGTGTAAGGTGCTATAGCATTCGGGACGGGGCACCATAGTCTCATCAGGGTCAGATTCTGGCTCAGTACACTGCGAGGGCAATGTAGTGATCTGAGTCAATGGAACAGCATAATATTCTAGGTGTGGCTGTGCATCAGTGCACTCCATGTCCGATTCATCTTGTAATGGGCAGTTAACAATTTCCCTTTCTAACCCAGGCACGGTATGTGTAAAGAGCTCCATGGAGTAATCTGTAGTGTCGCCTGACGCATCCTTCACTTTTGGTTTGGGTGAAGGACACAAGGAAACGTCTTGTTCCTGATTGGAAGCATCCACTGACGACTCGCTGCTTTTATATTTGGAACTTTCTGAAGAGGAGGCGAAAGAGCTAGAGGCTGAATCAGCAAGGAAAGCCAAAACTTTTTCCTGCTGCTCCGGCTTTAAAAGCTGTTTTCCTACTCCCAGATAAGGGAGCCTTTGAGGCCTTGTGTAGCCAGACGATGACGCTGACCCAACACCTCCAGCCTTAGGTGCTATTGTGCTTTTCCCACTACCAACAGGTGCACCACCACCATCAGTACCAGCTGGCAACCTACGCCCACGGCCCTTCCACCAGACTTCCTCATTTTTGGGAAAATATAACCAAAATAACAACTGTTATATGGTACTGTAAAACAAGGTAGAATGTGTATATAAACTTGTTGAGAATTTAAATCTCCCTTTTTTTGGGGGGAGACTGAACCCAAACTCAGGCCCAGTGTATAAAACAACGCAATGTGAGTGGCAGCAAGTGGCTGGCTGATATATGACAAACTAACAGGACTGAAATATATCCACTTTGCGAGAATATGAATCTGCCTTTTTTTGGGGGGAGACTGAACCCAAACTCAGGCCCAGTGTATAAAACAACGCAATGTGAGGGCAGCAAGTGGCTGGCTGATATACGACAAACTAACAGGACTGAAATATATCCACTTTGTGAGAATTTGAATCTCCCTTTTTTGGGGGGAGACTGAACCCAAACTCAGGCCCAGTGTATAAAACAACGCAATGTGAGTGGCAGCAAGTGGCTGGCTGCTATACGACAAACTAACAGGACTTAAATATATCCACTTTGTGAGAATTTGAATCTCCCTTTTTTTGGGGGGAGACTGAACCCAAACTCAGGCCCAGTGTGTAAAGCAACGCAATGTGAGTGGCAGCAAGTAGCTTGCTAATATACGACAAACTATCAGGACTGAAATATATCCACTTTGTGAGAATTTGAATCTCCCTTTTTTTGGGGGGAGACTGAACCCAAACTCAGGCCCAGTGTATAAAACAACGCAATGTGAGTGGCAGCAAGTGGCTGGCTGATATACGACAAACTAACAGGACTGAAATATATCCACTTTGTGAGAATTTGAATCTCCCTTTTTTTGGGGGGAGACTGAACCCAAACTCAGGCCCAGTGTATAAAACAACGCAATGTAAGTGGCAGCAAGTGGCTGGAAGATATATGAGAAAATACAAGGACTGTAGTACAATTTCAATCTCCCTACTATGATCTCAGGACAAGTATGGCAGCAATAAAAAGGACTGCTGCACACAAAAGTGTTGACAAATAAACAAGATAACTGTGCAGAAAGGAGCAACAGGATTTTTGCTTTTAAAAAAGCAGTTGGTTTGCACAGCAGCGTGCAAACAGCAATGCAGCTATGAGGGAGCCTTATAAGGCAGCCTAATAAGCTACAGAGCTGATGCACAAAAATATAGCCTCCACTGTCCCTGCAAAACAAAGGTGGTGTTGGACAGTGGAAATAGCTACAGCACAAGCAGTTTGAGGGTTAATGTTCCCTCCCTAACTATATCTCTTCTTCTGATGAAGCTGCAGCAATCTCTCCCTATGCTACGATCGGCAGAAGTAAGATGGCGGTCGGCTGCACGCCCCTTTATAGCCCCTGTGACGCTGCAGAAAGCAAGCCAATCACTGTCATGCCCTTCTCTAAGATGGTGGGGACCGAGACCTATGTCATCATGCTGCCCACACTCTGCGTCCTCCTTCATTGGCTGAAAAATGGTGCTGAACGCGTCATACGAAACGGGACTTTGGCGCGCTGATCGCCTGACCACACTAGGATCGGGTCAGATTTCATGAAACCCGACTTTGCCGAAAGTCGGCGATTTTTGAATTTGTCTGATCTGTTTTGCTCAACCCTAGCCAGTAAGTTTAAGTGCAGTTATCAAGTGCATTTATGTGAAGATGAATAGGAGGGAGCAGATTCTGAATAATATTTGGAAGGAGGAAACAGGGAGAGTTAGGTTAGTGAGTTGAGGTGAGAAGCTTGTTTAAAGAGATGTGTTTTTAAAGCACGCTTAAAAACGTGGGGGCTAGAAATCCTAACTGGGGCAGCATGAAAGAAGCCTTGGAGACGGAGGTGTGAGGTTCGGATTATGAAGGATGTTAGTCTTAAGGTACTGTCACATTAAGCGACGCTGCAGCGATATAGACAACGATGCCGATCGCTGCAGCGTCGCTGTTTCGTCGTTGTGTGGTCGCTGGAGAGCTGTCACACAGACAGCTCTCCAGCGACCAACGATGCCGAAGTCCCCGGGTAACCAGGGTAAATATCAGGTTACTAAGCGCAGGGCCGCGCTTAGTAACCCGATGTTTACTCTGGTTACCAGTGTAAATGTAAAAAAAACCAAACACTACATACTTACATTCCGGTGTCTGTCGGGTCCCCCGGTGACCGCTTACCTGCACTGTGTAAGCGCCGGCCCTAAAGCAGAGCGGTGACGTCACCGCTGTGCTGTGCTTTACGGCCGGCCGGCGCTGACACAGTGCGGGGAAGCGGACGCCGGGGAACCCGACAGACACCGGAATGTAAGTATGTAGTTTTTTTTACATTTACAATGGTAACCAGGGTAAATATCGGGTTACTAAGCGCGGCCCTGCACTTAGTAACCCGATGTTTACCCTGGTTACCAGTGAAGACATCGCTGAATCCGCGTCACACACACCGATTCAGCGATGTCAGCGGGTGATCCAGCGACGAAATAAGGTGCTGGCCTTCTAGCTCCGACCAACGATGTCACAGCAGGATCCTGATCGCTGCTGCGTGTCAAACACAATGATATCGCTATCCAGGATGCTGCAACGTCACGGATCGCTATCGTTATTGTTGTTAAGTTGTTCAGTGTGAAGGTACCTTTAGGTAAGTTGCAGAACGGAGGGCATGTGTAAGGTAAGAGACAAAGATGAGGGAGGAGATATAGGGTGGTGCAGCACTGTGGAGGGCTTTGTGGGTGAGAGAGATAAGTTTGTATTCTGTAGTCATTGGGTAACCATTGAAATGATTGGCACAAGATGGAGGCATTGGATGGTGAAGCGGCTGGACAGAAATACGACTCTGGCTGCCGCATTTAGGATTGATTGGTGAGGAGAAAGTTTTTTTACAGGGAGATTGATCAATAAAGAGTTGCAGTAGTCTAGTGGAGAATGAATAAGAGGGATACTAAGAGTCTTAGCAGTTTGAAAGGTGAGGAAAGCCAGATTCTGAAGATGTTGTTAAGATGCAGATGACATGAGCGAGTGCGTGGTCAGATAAATAAAGGAAAGGGAATAAAGGAAACTTCTGTGTCAAATATAACCCCCAGACAGGCAGGGCCGTATTTAGAGTTTATGCTGCCCTAGGCACTTTTCGTGGTGCCTCCCCCATTGGTGAGTATGACTAATGCAGACCCTGTCGGCAGTGACTAAGGCTACTTTCACACTAGCGCCGTGCACTGCACGTCGCTATGCGTCGTTTTGCAGAAAAAACGCATCCTGCAAAAGTGCTTGCAGGATGCGTTTTTCCTCCATTGACTTGCATTAGCGACGCAGTGTGACGGTTGCGTCGCCACCAAAAAACGTTGCATGTAACGTTTTTTGGTGCGTCGAGAACATCTTTTCCGACCGGCCATGCGCGGCCGGAACTCCGCCCCTGCCTCCCCGCACCTCACAATTGGCCAGCGGATGCGATGAAAAACAGCATCCGCTGCCCCCGTTGTGCTGCGCTTTCAACGCTAGCGTTGGTGCGCCGCAACGACGCATAGCGACGTGCAGTGCACGACGCTAGTGTGAAAGTAGCCTTAGGCTACTTTCACATCAGCGATTTTTGCCATTTGCGGAAGATCTGGCAGTTTTTCTGCATCTGCCACATAGCAGATCACTTACGGCAACACTGTGTTCGGCCTCATTCATTCCCTATGGGACTTGCAGACATGTGCAGCACTTGCGGTTTTGCCGTGATCCGGAAAATGCGGTACTTGCAGCAATGGAAAGAAAAGTTGCTAGCAGTGTTTTTTGTATCACCACAAGTGCCGCACATGTCCGCAAGTAGACATCACTACCTGACCCTGCACCTTGCTAGCTCATCCCTAGCATCCCTCTCTGACCTAAAACTACACTATAAAGCTTAGAAAAACAATTTATTAACTGACATTCCTACGATAATGAGGGCTCCAGGCTACGGCGTAAGTGCATTGTTTTCCCTGTGGAGGGATTCAGGAAGACGGCCGCCACAGGCGGCGCATGTGCAGACTGAGATCGCATCTGGACCAAGATCCGAATCTCCACCTTCGGTGGCCCACAGCTTCAGAAATATGGCCGGCAGGAAAGCAATGCACTCCACTTAGCTCTTGCCGCCAACATTGGGCCCGCAGCATTGCACGGATGTGACACCCCCTCCTCCCATTCAGGGCCCGCTGCATTGTCCCACTTTTGCCACTGCAGACTTCCAGAGAAAGGGACTCTGCCTCCTGTGATCCTGTTTACAAGGCGGGAGACCGCTATTACTGGATCGGGGACGCTAATACAGGCATACCTCCCAACCGTCCCGGATCCCGCGGGACTGTCCGGGAGGGACATTAGTTGTCCCGCACTGGTTGGGAGGTGTACATATCACCCAGTCCCTGAGCCCCTGCACCCGCCCGCAGACTAGAGAACTGCAGCATATTGGCTGCTCTGTGCGCACAGGCTCAGGACCTGTGATGAAGTCACAGGATGGGAGGAGTCAGGGGGTCACATGATCGGGAGGACCTCCGTGTACAGGACTCTGCTGGTTGTCATGACGCTGGAAGGTAAGCATGTGTGAGGTCAGGAGGTGTTTACAGTGTGGATGTAGCAGAGCCGTGTGTGTACAAGGTGTGTGGATTGGAGCAGCGTGTGCAATGTGTATGGAGCGGAGCCGTGTGTGTACGAGGTGTAAGGAGCGGAGTCGTGTGTGTACGAGGTGTACGGAGCGGAGCCGTGTGTGTGCGAGGTGTATATAGCGGAGCCGTGTGTGTATGAGGTGTACGAAGCGGAGCCATGTGTGTACGAGGTGTACGGAGCGGAGCCGTGTGTGTACGAGGTGTACGGAGAGGAGCCGTATGTGTATGAGGTGTACGGAGCGGAGCCGTGTGTGTGCAAGGTATACGGAGCAGAGCCGCGTGTGTATGAGGTGTACGGAGCGGAGCCACCTGTGCTAGGTGTATGGAGCGCAGTCGTGTGTGTACGATGTGTATGGAGCGGAGCCGCAAGTGCAGGGTGTATGGAGCGCAGTTGTGTGTGTACGAGGTGTACGGAGCGGAGCTGTGTGTGTACGAGGTGTATGGAGCGGAGCCGCATGTGCAAGGTGTATGGAGCGCAGTCATGTGTGTACGACGTGTATGGAGCAGAGCCATGTGTGTACGACGTGTATGGAGCAGAGCCATGTGTGTACGAGGTGTACGGAGTGGAGCCGTGTGTGTACGAGATGTATGGAGAGGAGCTGTGTGTGTATGAGGTGTACAAAGCGGAGACGTGTGTGTACGAGGTGTATGGAGCGGAGCTGTGTGTGTACAAAGTGTATGGAGTGGAGCCGTGTGTGTACAAGGTGTATGGGGAGGAGCCGTGTGTGTATGAGGTGTACGGAGCGGAGCCGTGTGTGTGCGGAGCGGAGCCGCATGTGCAAGGTGTATGGAGCAGAGTCGTGTATGTACAAGGTGTATGGAGCGGAGTCGCATGTGTACGAGGTGTACGGAGCGGATGCTGGCTGTGTCGGATCGGAGCAGATATTGCTCCTCGCTCTGACACTGACTGGCACAGGAGACACGGAGGTCTTTATCAGTGGCGTATCACAGCTGCAGCGACATGAGCAGTCAGCGGCGCAGCTGGATGACACCATTCAGCGCCGTGGGAGTGGAAGCTGCCGGCTGCTGCGAGGGAGCGCGGTGAAAGGTGTTTGTGTGTAGTGATGGAGAAGGCAATGATGGGGGTGGGGTAACCATGTGTGGCCATTATACTGCACCCAGCATTATGTGTGGCCATTATACTATACCCAGCATCGTGTGGGGCCATTATACTGTACAAAGCATCATGTGGCGCCATTATACTGTATGGACCATCACGTGGGGCAAGTATACTGTACGCAGCATCATGTGGGGCCATTATACAGTATGGAGCATAATGTGGCCAATGGCCATTATACAGTATGGAGCGTCATGTGTGGCCATTGTACACTATGGAGCGTCGTGTGTGGCCATTGTACAGTATAGAGCGTCGTGTGTGGCCATTGTACACTATGGAGCGTCGTGTGTGGCCATTGTACACTATGGAGCGTCGTGTGTGGCCATTGTACACTATGGAGCGTCATGTGTGGCCATTGTACAGTATCGAGCGTCATGTGTGGCCATTGTACAGTATAGAGCGTCGTGTGTGGCCATTGTACACTATGGAGCGTCGTGTGTGGCCATTGTACACTATGGAGCGTCGTGTGTGGCCACTGTACAGTATGGAGCGTCGTGTGTGGCCATTGTACACTATGGAGCGTCGTGTGTGGCCATTGTACACTATGGAGCGTCGTGTGTGGCCATTGTACAGTATGGAGCGTTGTGTGTGGCCATTGTACAGTATGGAGCGTTGTGTGTGGCCATTGTACAGTATGGAGCATAATGTGGCCAATGGCCATTGTACACTATGGAGCGTCGTGTGTGGCCATTGTACACTATGGAGCATCGTGTGTGGCCATTGTACAGTATGGAGCATGATGTGGCCAATGGCCATTGTACACTATGGAGCGTCGTGTGTGGCCATTGTACACTATGGAGCATCGTGTGTGGCCATTGTACAGTATGGAGCGTCGTGTGTGGCCACTGTACAGTATGGAGCGTTGTGTGTGGCCATTATACAGTATGGAGCATCGTGTGTGGCCATTGTACAATATGGAGCGTCGTGTGTGGCCATTGTACAGTATGGAGCGTTGTGTGTGGCCATTGTACAGTATGGAGCATAATGTGGCCAATGGCCATTGTACACTATGGAGCGTCGTGTGTGGCCATTGTACACTATGGAGCGTCGTGTGTGGCCATTATACAGTATGGAGCGTCGTGTGTGGCCATTGTACACTATGGAGCGTCGTGTGTGGCCATTGTACAGTATGGAGCGTCGTGTGTGGCCATTATACAGTATGGAGCGTCGTGTGTGGCCATTGTACACTATGGAGCGTCGTGTGTGGCCATTGTACAGTATGGAGCGTCGTGTGTGGCCATTGTACAGTATGGAGCGTTGTGTGTGGCCATTATACAGTATGGAGCGTCGTGTGTGGCCACTGTACAGTATGGAGCGTTGTGTGTGGCCATTATACAGTATGGAGCGTCGTGTGTGGCCATTGTACAATATGGAGCGTCGTGTGTGGCCATTGTACAGTATGGAGCGTCGTGTGTGGCCATTGTTCAATATGGAGCATCGTGTGTGGCCATATTTTTTTGTTCATAATTATTGTTAACGAAACATTGTGATCAGAAGTGCTAAATGGGTGTGGTTGGGGCGTGGCTAGTTGTGAAATGGGTGTGGCCTAAAATTTGCCCCTCTTTCCCTTCCCCGGAAGTTGGGAGGTATGATACAGGGCAGGGACATGTGTATGTATGTGCACACACACACACACAGACTGCACAGGGGGACACAGTAGGCACACACACACAGACTGCACAGGGGGACACAGTAGGCACACATGGACTGCACAGGGGGGCACAGTAGGCACACACACAGACTGCACACACCCATCACAAGCCAGTGCCACCAGTGCCCAGCAGTCTCCAGTGAGCAGTAGAGCAGAGCCTCAGCAGGATAACCCCGCAGCAGTGTGCCGGCATGAGTGCCTCACTTCAAACCGAGGTCTCGCTCTGGCCCAGTGTTCTCCACTTACCTGTCAGATCCCAGGACCGTCCTAACCAGCTGCGATCTGGACTGGGCACGCTGTGCCACTCTGGATCTCCTCCTTCCAGTCAGGTGAGTTCGGCAGACACTGACTGCACACAGAGTGGGCGTGTCTGTAGTGCAGGGATGCAGCTGCCGACACCCAGCCTTTAACCCAGCAAGCAGCCAGAAGCTGGGGGACCGTCCCAGGGGCATCTGAACCCTGCGCCCCAGCCCAGCCTGCCCCTGGTGGGATCCGATACTCCCACAGCAGCCGGAAGACAGGTGGGTGGGCGGCCCGACACAGGACTATGAGGCAGAAACTGAACTTGGCGCCTCAGCGAGGAGGGGGTAGGGCTTGCACTTGCACTGTGACTTGTTTCCGGATCCCTGTGCAGTACACATGAGGGCGGCGCGCTGTATCTGACACCCCCGCAGCAGCCATAAGACTTAGGAGGGCGGGAGAAGGGAGGGAAGGAGGGCGGGAGAAGGGAGGGAAGGAGGGCGGGCGGACCCGGACAATTTAAAAAAAAAAAAAAGAAAAAAAACATTGCCTTGCTCAGGTGCCGCCCCCCCCCGCATCTTACCGCCCTAGGCATGTGCCCTCAAGTGCCTAGTGGCAAATACGGCCCTGCAGACAGGGGGTGTGCTGCTGGGGAGTTATGGTTGAACCCTCCAAGGTAATTTCAGCATGGGCTAGAGTTAAATTAGCAGAGGGGGAATACTCAAGAAGTTCAGTTTTGTAGAGATTCAGTTTCAGATGTAGGGAGGACATGATGTTTGAGACAGTGGACAAACCATCCTTGGTATTTTGTATTAAGGTGGAGGTGATGTCAGGGAGTAAGTGTATAATTGGGTTTCATCAGCATAGAGTTGATACTGGAACCCAAATTTACTGATGGTTTATTCAATAGGGCAGTGTATAGAGAGAAGAGGAGGGGGCCTAGGACTGAGACCTGATGAACCCCAGTACTAAGGGGATGAGGAGAGGAGTAAGAGCCTACAAAAGATACAGTAAAGGAGCGGTCAGAGAGGTAGGAGGAGAACCAGGAGAGAACAGTGTCCTTGAGCCTGATAGAGCAGAGCAAAGTAAGAAGGAACTGTGATCCACAGTGTCCAATGCTGCAGAGAGATCGAGGAAAATCAGCAGGGAATAGTGACCATTAGATTTAGCTGTTAAAAGACATCAGTGAACTGAGTCTCTACTATTTCTAAGGTAGGGCCAGGATGGAGCCCCAGCCAGCGGAATCATCAAAAAGCAGAAGAGACTGCTGCATGACTTGGGGTTCAGATTGCTTGGCTGATTTGTAAGGGGTTGAGGTGAAAGCTGAATGACCATGGTCCTCAGGTGCCAACTGTGTACTTTCTGCAGTTGGCCCGGGTTGAAGAAAATGCAAAAGAATTGGAGCTACTCTCAGGCTTCCAATCTAATCTAATCTAAGGTGTAGTATTTGGGTACGTAGCAAGTATAGAATGAACATGTTCTCTCTGCAGCAGCTACACCACCATTAGCAGCTACACCAGAACCACCATGGCCACAACCACCACCCCTATTTTATTCTCTTCTCATTTTTGGAAGTGTTTTTCTGCCCTCTACTCACAAAGAAAAGGTGTAAAAATAGATCTTTTTTTTTTGCCACACTACAAGAAAACATACAGCTGTCCAAAAAAATTATTTCTTTCAAATACATATGGCAATGAGTTGGCTGATGCCAATTATTTATTTCCAATACTAATAGAAAAAAAGCAATCCTGAAAAATTTCTTTGGCCTATTAATGGCAGCGAGACTGCTGATGCCAATTATTTATTTTTCAGTATTAAATATGAATTATTAATTGAATTATTCATATTCTCAATCCTGTACTGAGCACATTGCTTCTTGCCGACATTACAAAGAGCTATTTCTGTGTGTGTAGCTCAACACCATATAAAGGGGAACACGTGGTCTGTAGGACACATATATAAACACAGCTCTTAGGAGGGTGTGGGGGGCTTTTGTCACGTGGGGGCTGTCACCTCCTGCCTTCACCATCATTCTCCATGTACATCAGACAAGTCACAAGGAAGGAACAGCTGGTAGCCATGATGATTTCAGATTTCACACAGACAGATGGCTTTTACCATTCAGAACTTTGGGAAAGAGGAGTAACAAATGCTGATACTTACACATGGACAATCTGTTCGTATCTATTTCATCTATTTTATGTTTTGCTGCAATGTGGTTTTTCTGTGGACAATTCAATAAACCACTACCTTTTTTATGAGAATATCATGACATTTTTTCTTTAAGAGTAATGCACCTGGTAAAGTCCTGATTAAATAAATGTGCGAAATAAGCATATTTAACACTCAGAATACTAAAAACACACAGCAATCCTTAAAGATTATTTATTTGGCCAACAAATGGCAATGAGATGGCTGATGCCAATTATTTAGTTTTAACTCTACAAGAAAACACACAGTGGCTTAAAGGAACAGTATTCCCACAGACAGAGGTTCCGAATATGCACAGCGGCTTAAAGGACTGTACTTCCATGGGCAGGGGATGCAGAGTATGCACAGCAGCTTAAAGGCACAGTACTCACACAGGCAAAGTTACAGAGTACACACAGTAGCTTTTACCACAGTACTCCCACAGATATGGGTTGCAGAGTGCACACAGCAGATTTTGCCACAGTACTCCACAGATATTGTTAGTAACATAGTTATTAAGGTTGAAGGAAGACTTTAAGTCCATCTAGTTCAACCCATAGCCTAACATGCCCTAACATGTTGATCCAGGGGAAGGCAAAAAAAAACCATGTGGTAAGAGTAAGCTCCACCTTGGGGAAAAAAATTCCTTCCCGACCCCACATACGGCAATCAGACTAGTTCCCTGGATCAACGCCCTATCAAAGAATCTAATATATATACCCTGTAACATTATACAGAGTACACACAGCAGCTTTTGCCACAGTACTCCCACAGATATGGGTTACAGAGTACAAACAGTGGCTTTTGGCACAGTACTTCCACAGATATGGGTTGCTGAGTACACACAGTGACTTTTGGCTCAGTACTTCTGTAAATACGGGTTACAGAATATACACAGTGGCTTTTGTCATAGTATTTTGCAGATATTGGTTGCAGAGTACATACAGCAGCTTTTGGCACAGTACTCCCACAAATTGGCATTGCAGAGTACACACAGAGGCTTTTGGAACAGTACTCCCACAGATAAGAGTTGCAGAATACTCACAGTGGCTTTTGTCACAGTATTTTTGCAGATATTGGTTGCAGAGTACACACAGCAGCTATTGGCACAGTACTTCTGCAGATACGGGTTCCAAAATATACGCCGTGGCATTTGGCACAGTACTCCACAAATATGTGTTACAGACTACACACAGGAGCTTTTTTCACAGTACTCCCATAGATATGGGTTACAGAGTGCACACAGTGGCATTTGACACTATAATTCTGCAGATACGGGTTACAGAGTACACACAGCGACTTTTGACACAGTACTTTTGCAAATATTGGTTGCAGAGTACACACAGCAGTTTTTTCCACAGTACTCCCACAGATATGAGTTGCAGAGTGCACACAAAGGCTTTTGATACAGTACTTCCACAGATAAGGGTTACAGAATACACATAGCGGCTTTTGACACAGTATTTATGCACATATGGGTTCCAGTATACTCAGTGGCTTTTGGCACAGTACTCCACAGACATTTGTTACAGAATATACACAACAGCTTTTGCCACAATACTCCCACAGATATGGGTTGCAGAGTACATACAGAGACTTTTGGCACAGTACTCCCACAGATAAGAGTTGCAATGTACTCACAGTGGCTTTTGGCACAGTACTTCTGCAGATATTGGTTACAGAGTACACACAGCAGCTATAAGCACAGTGCTTCAGCAGATATGGGTTTCAGAGTACACACAGTGGCTTTTGACACAGTGCTTCACAGAAACGGGTTATAGAGTACACACAACGGCTTTTGCCACAGTACTCCCACAGGTGTGGGTTGCAGACTACACACAGTGGCTTTTTGCACAGTACTTCTGCAGATATGGGTTGCAGATTACACACAGAGGCTTTTGGCACAGTACTCCCACAGATAAGAGTTGCAGAGTATTCACATTTGGCACAGTACTTCTGCAGATATTGGTTGCAGAGTACACACAGCGGCTTTTGACACAGTACTTCCACAGATACGGGTTCCAAAGTATATGCAGTGGTATTTGGCACAGTACTTCACAAATATTGGTTACAGAATACACACAGCAGCTTTTGCCACAGTAATCCCATAGATATGGGTTGTAGAGTACAAACAGTGGCTTTTGGCACTGTAATTCTGCAGACACGGGTTACAGAGTACACACAGCAGCTTTTGACACAGTACTTTTGCAGATATTGGTTGCAGAGTATACACAGCAGCTTTTGCCACAGTACTCCCACAGATATGAGTTGCAGAGTATACACAGAGGCTTTTGACACACTACTTCCGCAGATAAGGGTTACAGAGTACACACAGCGGCTTTTAACACAGTACTCCCACATATATAGGTTGCAGAGTACACACAGTGTTTATTTTTTCTGAAGTGCGCAGTCAGAATCTGTCCCTCAATCCTGCTGCATGCTATCACTACACTAATGACAGCAGAATGGAGGCGGAAATCGCTAACCGGCCTTTATACAAATCAGGTCTCATGATGGCACCAGAAGTGCCCATGGTATAAATGCTTGTTGATTGGCTGTGCTGCAGTTTTTCAACAAGCTTTATTAGTCTGGCGAACCCGAATAGGAAACCAAACACACAGTAAAATGTCCGTGTTTGGGGCTTTACCTTTCCGATTCGCTCATCCCTATTTATCTCCTGTTCCTATATTGCAAGAAAAAAAATAAACAAAAAGAAACAATAACTCCTTTATTTAATACTAGTGGTGTTACTATACTAAGTTTTGCCATGCGCAGTCTGGAGTGCATGACATATTATTATCAATAGTCATCAGTAACTAAATATACCTAATCTTATTTAGTTTGTTGCTGCAAGCTTGTACATTTTCTGTATGCTCCTGAGACACTTGTAACTCAAACCACATCAATCCAATATTGATTATGCGACTTTTCTTATGCAATGTTCCGCATTAAAATAATATAAGAAAGAGCGCACCAGGACCATAATTCATCTGAGGAAGTAAATGCAAATGTAGTATTCAACATACAAAATAATACTGTGCATGAAATATTCATCTGCTACAAAACACTTGGTGGAAATGTATTAAGACTGGCTTTCAAACCCCAGTCTTTAACCGAATTGTGCTTGGAGTACAATGAGCCTAATATGGTCCATGCCTCTTAGTACATTTTGGCACGTTTCTGGCTGTACTTGCTCCTTTAATCTGTGTAGATTTGCTCTATAATTTCAGGCAATTTCTGGAGTAATTCCATTAATCTATAGCAATATCTTTTTGTTATCAATATCAATTGTTTTTGCAATACTATACTGTTCATAAAAGCACTAAGTTTAACCCATTACTGTGAGTTGCAATTTTTGGGGGACTGAATTGGACATTTTTCTTCTCCCTATATCCTCATAAATGGGTATATAGTTGGATATTTTACATATTGGTAATCATTACCTCTGATTTCCGGTCAGTCAGGAGTTGCAATCACAACAGCTGACCGGTGCGAGACCACAGCTGAAGACGGCGTCTTGCAAGTATAATACTAGCATCAGGGAACTTACCGTATATACTCATGCATAAGCTGAGTTTTTCAGCACTTTTTTTGTGCTGAAAATGCCCCCCCTCAGCTTATACATCAGTCATTGTGCCAGAAGATGGCGGCGGAGGGGGAAAGGCAGAGCAGCGGGTCGCAGAGGCAGGAGCCAGCTGATGCAGCTAAAGCCTGTACCTGCTGCTAAAGAGAAATGAATATTGACTGCACTGGCAATGAATATTAATTTCTCTTATAGCACGCACAGTTACAGCTGCAGCCACCAGCTTCCAGCAGCTATGGGGCTATCATAGGTGCAAGCTCATTAAGGTAATGAATATTCTCTTCTCTCCACTCCCATAGGCATGGAGAGAGGTGAACATTCGTTCCCTTAATGAGCGGGGACACCTGGTCACCCAGCCACAGGAGCTGCTGTCACTGGAACAAGAGGCTGCGAGGGCGCACAGGGAAGGTAAGTAGGATATATATTTTTATGCTTTTCTCATGGAGGCAACGCATGCAAGGATAGAGATGAGAAATGATGTATACAAGGATGGGGATAAGGAGCCACGCATGCAAGGATAGGGATAAGGAGCCATGCATACAAGGTTAGGGATAAGGAGCCATCCTTACAAGGATGGGAATAAGGAGCCATGCATGCAAGGATGGGAATAAGGAACTATGCATACTAGGATGGGAATAAGGAGCCATGCATACAAGGATTGGAATAAGGAGCAATGCAGAGAAGGATGGGAATAAAGAGCCATGCATACAAGGATGGGAATAAGGAGCCACACATGCAAGGATAGGGATAAGGAGCCATGCATACAAGAATGGGAATTAGGAGGCATGCAGACATGGATGGGAATAAGGAGTCACACATGCAAGGATAGGGATAAGGAGCCATGCAGAGAAGGATGGGAATAAGGAGCCATACATACAGGGATGGGAATAAGGATCCATGCAGACATGGATGGGAATAAGGAGCCATGCATGCAAGGATAGGGATAAGGAGCTATGCAGACAAGGATGGGAATAAGGACTCATGCAGACATGGATGGGAATACGGAGCCATGCATGCAAGGATAGGGATAAGGAGTCATGTAGAGAAGGATGGGAATAAGGAGCCATACATACAAGGATGGGAATAAGGATCCATGCAGAGAAGGATGGGAATAAGGAGCCATGCAGACATGGATGGGAATAGGGAGCCATGCAGACAAGGATGGGAATAAGGAGCCATGCAGAGAAGGATGGGAATAAGGAGTCATGCAGACAAGGATTGGAAAAAGGAGCCATGCAGAGAAGGATGGGAATAAGGAGCCATGCAGAGAAGGATGGGAATAAGGAGTCATGCAGACAAGGATTGGAAAAAGGAGCCATGCAGAGAAGGATGGGAATTTATGAGCCATGCAGAGAAGGATGGGAATAAGGAGCTGTGCATACAAGGATGGGAATAAGGAGCCATTCAGACAAGGATGGGGATGAGGGGACAATGCATACCTGGCTTATACGCGAGTCAATACGTTTTCCCAATTTTTTGGGTCAAAATTAGTTGCCTTGGTTTATACTCAGGTCAGCTTATACACAATATGCAAAGCAGGATATGATCCACCAAGATCAATATAGTAATTAGCAATGGACCTAAAACTTAAATTTTATTACCTCCAAAATGAAACAAACAGATAATGTGCCAAACTGAAACCACCTAAGGCTACTTTCACACTAGCGTTTTTCTGCAGACATCGAAAAGCGTAGTTTTGTGAAAAAACGCATCCTGCAAAATGTCCCGCAGGATGCGTTTTTTTCCCACAGACTTGTATTTGCGACGCATTGCGACGGATTGTCATACGTTGTGTCCGTCGTATGATGTATGCGTCGAAAATTGGCGGCATGCGTCGTTGGCTACAATGGAACCCTATGGATGCAGGATCCGTCGAGACACGTCGTACCACGCAATGCAGCGCTGCAATACGTTTTTTTACTCTGAGCATGCTCAGAAGCAGGATTTTGTAGCCAATTGGCCAGACACCCCCAAATCTATATAAACCTGGCCTGGGCCTTGAACCCCACATATGCCAGCAAGAACCCTACGGAGAAGAAGCCTGCCACAAGACTCCAGCCTGCCAGCTGCAAGACCCCAGCCTGCCACAAGACTCCAGAGTGCCAGCAAGACTTCTGTCTGCCATCAAGACTTGACTGCCAGCTAGACTCCAGCCACACCCAAACTCCAGCCACCATAGAGCCAGTGTGAGTATTGCCATTTTTGTGTGCGTCTGTGTGCGTCTGTGTGCGTGTGCATTTGTGTCTGTATGAGGTACTGACTACAGCAAGAGCTTAAAACCTGAATATAACCTGAGGCCTGCCATCATCCTGCAACAGTCAGTGCCCTGCTAGAGTCCAGATCCACCCTGAGGCCTGCCACTGTGAAGATATCTCCACTGGAGGACTGCCAGCCTTTTTGTATGTGTGTATGTGTGCGTATGCGTCTTGTGTTTGGGTCCGCCTGTGTGTCTTTGTGCATCTGTGTGTGTTTGCATAAACCCTATGTGCTCTTGTGTGTGTGTGTATCTGTGTATTTTCGTACGGCTGTGTGCTTTTGTATGTATGTCTTCACCTGCCTGCACCTTATGCCTTCGCCAATCTTATGCCTGTTCATGTGTTATGCTTGTGTTATGCCTGCGCCTGTGTGCTTTCAGGCATGTTTGTGTGCATCTTGGTGATCGCATGTGCAGTCGTCCATGCCTTTTTCTGATGTATTTACCAAGTATAGTGGTCTGTGCAGCATGTGGTTTAAATGTGTGAGCGTGTGTCTTTTTTTTTTTTTTGTTTCGCTTTAAAATGTTTTTTTTTTTTTTTAAATCGGATGTATTTTTGCCAAGTCTAGTGGTCTGTGCAGCATGTGGTTTAAATGTGTGAGCGTGTGTATTTTTATTTGTTTTTTCTCTTTAAAATTGTTGATTTTTTTATTACTGTTGAAACCATTCCCAGTTGATGTACTTGTATTTAAAATAAAGAGCATTTTAGCTCCTAATTGTGATGTTAAAAAAAAAGAAAAGAAAAAACAAATTAATAAAATGTTTTTTTTAAAAATGTCCGTAGTATCATTTCAGAAAGGTAAATTTAAAACTGGTGTATGGTGTATGTACAAATGGCCACACATGCAATACAGAGTTGGTTAAGGGCTTATTTTTAATAAAGGTAATACTTTAAAGTTTTTTTTGGGGAGGTGAATTTCTCAAGTGATTTTTTAAAATGAAATGTGGTAAATATATTTTTACATGGTGGGTTCACATTTCAATTTTATTTTATTATTTTTTTTTTTTTGGGACATGAAAATGGTTAGGTACACCTGTTTTTGGGTCTGGGTGTTCACCTTCCTGAACATTTCTCACATCATTTTAGCAGGGTGTTTATCGTTAAACATTACCTAGTTCGGGGGGTGGTCTAACTATAAATCCATTATACTTCCAGATACACCAGGACCACAGCCACCGGCCATCCCACAGAACCACAGCCACCGGCCATCCCACAGGACCACCTGTAATTTTTTCTAAGTAAGTTTTGAAGATCCTAAATCTGCGACTTCAATGTGTATAGCAGATTGCAAGTGTCTTTTTACTTACAGAGCCACCAGGACCACAGCCACCAGCCATCCCACAGGACCACAGCCACCGACCATCCCACAGGACCACCTGTAATTTTTTCTAAGTAAGATTTGAAGACCCTAAATCTGCGACTTCAATGTGTATAGCAGATTGCAAGTGTCTTTTTACTTACAGAGCCACCAGGACCACAGCCACCGGCCATCTCACAGGACCACAGCCACCGGCCATCCCGCGGGATGCCGCGCGTGCGCAGATGGATATCGCGGCGGCCATTTTCCTGAAGCCGCGGCCAGCAGAGCGCCGCTTCTGCTCACGCGCGGCCAAAGGAAGATGGCCGCGCCCACCGATCACCAATGAAAACGAACAGCGCGCTCTTTTAAATCCCCTGGCAGAGGATTCGGGACCTTGGGCATGCGCACACCACTACGCCACCAACGGAAAACTACGCAAAATCTGGGGGAAGACAACGCCCTTTTGACCAGACCAGCCTGATTGACAGGCGAAAACGGAGACTTTGCAAAGGTATTTCGGCAACTTAGGTGGGTAATAAACGCATAACAAACACACTAATGTAATGCCCACCTCTGCCCCTATTTAACGCTATTTTTATCCCATCTTCCAAAAACGTGGTGACAGGTTCCCTTTAAGTGTTCCCCCTACCCCAACACCACCACCCCCCTGGTCATCCTCCTGCTTTTACCCCCCCTTCCACTGCACCCCAACCAAGTAGGCTTTCCCCACCTATCGACATGGTCCAACCTTCCAGCCCCTCCTCCGCTCGTATCTCCAACCCACACTTTGAAGATTTGTAAAAACGTGTTGTTTTTAAAAAATGTTACTTTTTTAAAGGTACTTTGTGACAAAGAAAAAAAAAAAGTTGAAAATAAACAAAAAATGTAAAAAAATTTTTTACCAAAAAAAAAATATTCCCCCCCCCCCCCAAAAAAAAGACAATAAAATTAAGTTTGAGTTAAATTCTACTCTTTGTGTCTGTGCATTCATTGTGGTAATATGGTAACTTAAAAAAAAGGTAAAATAAAAATAAACACCACACGTTTGAAAGGTAAAACATATTGGGTTTATTAACAAGAAAACCACACTTTTGGAACCTTTTTTTTTGGGGGGGGGAACACAATTTTTACATAAACATAAATCCATGAAACATGGAAAACATGTCACACAATGGTCATGTCACACAATGGTGTCTTGCCATGGAACTCGCCCAACAGGTGACACAAAATAATCTGAAAACTGGTCCCTCATCCTGGTAACAGAACCTGTGGAGCGAACACAGCTGCTGCGGTAATCCCACAAGGTTGTCTCCAATTCTTCGTCATCGACGGAAACAGGCTCCTTGGACAGTATAAAGTTATGGAGCACCACACAGGCCTTAACAACCTCGTCTACAGTTTGGGTTTGCAGTTTTATTGCAGTCAGCAGAACTCTCCACTTTGCCGTCAATATGCCAAAAGCACACTCGACCACTCTTGTGGCTCGAGTAAGGCGGTAATTAAATAACCGTTTTGTACGGTTTAAGTCACGGCTACCATAAGGTTTAAGTAGGTGCAGCGATAGCTGAAAAGCTTCATCACCTACACAGACATAAGGCATGGGTGGTCCACTTGTTCCCGGGAGTGGTCTGGCTGGTGGGAAATCGTATGTATCTGCATACAAGCAATGGCCCATCGGAGAGTTTTTAAATACTTGTGAGTCGTTGGACCGGCCATAGGCTCCTATGTCCACAGCCAGGAATTTGCAGTTGGCGTCTGCTATAGCCATGAGTACAATAGAAAAGTATTTCTTATAATTGTAGTACTCAGAGCCTGTTCCTGCCGGTTTAGCAATCCGTATGTGTTTCCCGTCGATGGCACCAACACAATTAGGGAAATGGCACATTTGCTCAAACTGTTCGGCACTTGTCAGCCAGATGTTCATTGTTGGTTGGGGGATATACTCCTGCTGTAAAGTGTCCCAAATTGCCCGACAGGTCTCTTTAACTATTCCGGAAATAGTTGAAATGCCAAGCCGGAATTGGTAATGGAGTGAAGTCAGGGATTCACCCGTAGCAAGGAAGCTGTGGAACAAAAAAAAATATGTTAGAAAAAATTGCACAGACCAACAACATTTAAATTTTTTGGTTTCATGGTAAAGTTTCAATAAATGGCACTGTGTAAATTTTTGTTCTGACAGGACGCACAATAAAAACTTCATGAAACAGGTGTAAAACAGTGTAATGACCACAAACAATAAAAAAAAAAAACATGCTACAGAAAATGGTACACAGTGTTTCGGCGCAGTATTTTCTACAGTATGTAATATCACATTACATATGAGCAATGACTAGTGTTGAGCGATACCGTCCGATACTTGAAAGTATCGGTATCGGATAGTATCGGCCGATACCCGAAAAATATTGGATATCGCCGATACCGATACCGGATACCAATGCATTTCAATGGGACGCAAAGTATCGGAATGGTTCCCAGGGTCTGAAGGAGAGGAAACTCTCCTTCAGGCCCTGGGATCCATATTCATGTGTAAAATAAAGAATTCAAATAAAAAATATGGATATACTCACCTCTCCGGTGGCCCCTGGATCTTACCGCTGTAACCGGGAGCCTTTGTTCCTAAGAATGAGCGCGTGAAGGGCCTTCGATGACGTCGCGGCTTCTGATTGGTCACGTGACCGCTCATGTGACCGCTCACGCGACCAATCAGAAGCCGCGACGTCAGCCGCGACGTCATCGAAGGTCCTTCACGGGCTCATTCTTAGGAACAGAGGCTCCCGGTTACAGCGGTAAGATCCAGGGGCCACCGGAGAGGTGAGTATATCCATATATATCCATATACTCACCTCTCCGGCGGCCCCTGGACCTTACCGCTGTAACCGGGAGCCTCCGTTCCTAAGAATGAGCCCGTGAAGGACCTTCGATGACGTCGCGGCTGACGTCGCAGCTTCTGATTGGTCGCGTGAGCGGTCACATGAGCGGTCACGTGACCAATCAGAAGCCGCGACGTCATCGAAGGCCCTTCACTCGCTCATTCTTAGGAACAAAGGCTCCCGGTTACAGCGGTAAGATCCAGGGGCCACCAGAGAGGTGAGTATATCCATATTTTTTATTTTAATTCTTTATTTTACACATGAATATGGTTCCGATACCGATTCCCGATACCACAAAAGTATCGGAACTCGGTATCGGAATTCCGATACCGCAAGTATCGGCCGATACCCGATACTTGTGGTATCGGAATGCTCAACACTAGCAATGACATAATAAAAAAGGCAGTGGAATGGCCACAAACAATAAAAAAATCACATGCTGCAGAAAATGCAACGCAATGTTTCAGCGCAGTATTTTCTGCAGTATGTAATATCACATTACATATGAGCAATGATATAATAAAAAAGGCAGTGGAATGGCCACAAACAATAAAAAAAAAACATGCTGCAGAAAATGGTACGCAATGTTTTGGCGCAGTATTTTCTGCAGTATGTAATATCACATTACATATGAGCAATGACATAAAAAAAGGAGGCTTACCGCAGTGTAACCATCAGCCGCTCCGCCGGTGTGATGGCAAGCCTCATCCGTGTGTCCTGCCTTTGGATGGCATCCCCAAGTTTTTCCAGCAAATAATCAAAATGTTCCTTCCTCATCCGCACATAATTAAAAAATTTGTCTGTGTTCTGCCGCAACTCCAGGTAGAGAGTGGACTGGACACCCCGGGTCATCCCCAGTTCATTTATCGGATGTATCCAGAGCCGTCTCCTTCGACTTTGCTGCAGAAGCATCCTCCGTCTTTCTGCTGCCGCCTCCTTCTCCCGCACTATAATATCTAGGCGATTCGTCTCAAATATCACGTCAGTTACCACACTCGCAATCCTACCAAGTACTCCTTCCATCTCTGCCACTAACTAAAACCCTCAAAGATGGGCTGTAAAAACAGTAACTATATAGTTTTCCATATTTTCCAGTAGCCAATCAAATTTGGGAGCCTCCCATTTTAAAAACGGATCCGTCGTAAAAAGGGATGCAACGGATGGTAAAAACGGATGCAACGGATGGTAAAAACGGATGCAACGGATGCAACGCATACAGTATTTCGACGGAACCGTTTAGCGGATTTGCGACGGATCCGTCGAAATGCTTTATACGTTGCATACGTTTTTCACTATTTTTGACGCATCTGTTTTTTACACAAAACGACGCATTTGGACGTCTGCAGAAAAACGCTAGTGTGAAAGTAGCCTAAAGGTACCTTCACACTTAGGCTACTTTCACACTAGCGTTAACTGCATTACGTCTCAAAACGTCTTTTTTTCGAAAAAACGCATCCAGCAAAAGTTTTTGCTGGATGCGTTTTTTCCCCATAGACTTGTATTGGCGACGTATTGCGACGGATTGACATACGTCGTGTACGTTTTACGACGGATGCGTCGAAATTTGGCGATACGTCGTCGGCAAAAAACGTTGCTTGTAGCGTTTTTTGTCTCCGCCTAAAAAACGTGTTGCGACGCATCCTGCGGCATGCGTCGTTGGCTACAATGGAAGCCTATGAGCGACGGATGCGTCGGGACACGTCGTACGACGCAATGCAGCGCTGCAATACGTTTTTTTACACTGAGCATGCTCAGAAGCTGGATTTTGTTGCCAATTGGCCAGACACCCACAAATCTATATAAACCTGGCCTGGGCCTTCAACCCCACATATATGGCCACGTATATACGTGGCACTTATATACGTGGCACTTATATAAGTGCCACGCATATAAGTGCCATGTATTTAAGTGCCACGTATATAAGTGCCACGTATTTAAGTGCCACGTATTTAAGTGCCACATATTTAAGTGCCACGTATATAAGTGCCACGTATTTAAGTGCCAGGTATATAAGTGCCACATATTTAAGTGCCACATATTTAAGTGCCACGTATTTAAGTGCCACGTATGTAAGTGCCATGTATTTAAGTGCCACGTATTTAAGTGCCACGTATTTAAGTGCCACAAATTTGAGTGCCACGTATTTAAGTGCCACGTATTTAAGTGCCACGTATATAAGTGCCACGTATAACCACGTAGTTATAGTATTTATGGTACGTGGCACTGAAATACGTGGCACTATGACTGTCAGAAAATGTTCATTAAACGGTTAGGTGTGAGGTTAGGGGTAGGGTTAGGGTTTGGATCCCTTTATCATCATCCGTAGTTCATTAATCGGATGAATCCACAGTCGTCTCCGTCTCCGTTGCTGCAGAAGCATCCTACGTCTTTCCGCTGCCGCCTCCTTCTCCTGCACTATGATATCCAGGCGATTCGTCTCAAAGATAACGTCGGTAACCAAACTAGCAATCCTCACAAGAACACCTTCCATCGCTGCCACAAAACTAAAACCCTCAAAGATGGGCTGTAAAAACAGTAACTATATAGTTTTCCATATTTTCCAGTAGCCAATCAAATTTGGGAGCCTCCCATTTTAAAAACGGATCTGTCGTAAAAACGGATGCAACGGATGGTAAAAACGGATGCAACATATGCAACGCATCTAGTATTTTCGACGGAAACGTTTAGCGGATTTGCGACGGATCCGTCAAAATGCTGTATGCGTTGCATACGTTTTTCACTTTTTTTGACGCATCCGTTTTTTCGGCAAAAAACGGATTTGCGACGTAATGCAGTTAACGCTAGTGTGAAAGTAGCCTAAGCGACGCTGCAGCGATATCGACAACGATGCCGATCGCTGCAGCGTCGCTGTTTGGTCGCTGGAGAGCTGTCACACAGACAGCTCTCCAGCGACCAACGATGCCGAAGTCCCCGGGTAACCGGGGTAAACATCGGGTTACTAAGCGCAGGGCCGCGCTTAGTAACCCGATGTTTACCCTGGTTACCAGTGTTAAATGTAAAAAAACACTACATACTTACATTCACGTCCCCCGGCGTCCGCTTCCCTGCACTGTGTGAGCGCCGGCCCTAACAGCAGAGCGGTGACGTCACCGCTGTGCTTTGCTTTCCGGCCGGCACTGACACTCAGTGCAGGAAGCTCTGAGCAGCAGCGCGGACGCCGGGGGACGTGACAGACATCAGAGGGTGAGTATGTACTGTTTTTTTTTTTACTTTTACAATGGTAACCAAGGTAAATATCGGGTTACTAAGCGCGGCCCTGCGCTTAGTAACCCGATATTTACCCTGGTTACCATTGTAAAACATCGCTGGCATCGTTGCTTTTGCTGTCAAACACGACGATACACGCCGATCTGACGACCAAATAAAGTTCTGAACTTTCAGCAACGACCAGCGATATCACAGCAGGATCCAGATCGCTGCTGCGTGTCAAACACAACGATATCGCTATCCAGGACGCTGCAACGTCACGGATCGCTATCGTTATCGTTGTAAAGTCGCTGAGTGTGAAGGTACCTTTAGGCTACTTTCACACTAGCGTTTTTCTGTAGACGTCGAAATGCGTCGTTTTGTGAAAAAAACACATCCTGCAAAATGTCCCGCAGGATGCGTTTTTTTCCCATAGACTTGTATTGGCGACGCATTGCGACGGATTGTCATACGTCGTGTACGTCGTACAACGGATGCGTCGAAAATTGGCGACACGTCATCGGCAAAAAATGCTGATTGTAACGTTTTTTGTCTCCGTCTAAAAAAAAGTGTCGCGACGCATCCTGCGGCATGCGTCGTTGGCTACAATGGAAGCCTATGGGCGCAGGATGCATCGGGACACGTCGTACGACGCAATGCAGCGCTGCAATACATTTTTTACACTGAGCATGCTCAGAAGCAGGATTTTGAAGCCAATTGGCCAGACACCCCCAAATCTATATAAACCTGGCCTGGGCCTTGAACCCCACATATGCCAGCAAGAAGACCAAGAGAGAAGAAGCCTGCCACCAAGACTCCAGCCTGCCACAAGACTCCAGCAAGCCACAAGACTCCAGCAAGCCACAAGACTCCAGCCAGCCTGCCACAAGACTCCAGCCACCATAGAGTCAGTGTGAGTATTGCCATTTTTGTGTGTGTGTGCATTTGTGTCTGTATGAGGTACTGACTACAGCAAGAGCTTAAAACCTGAATATAACCTGAGGCCTGCCATCATCCTGCAACAGCCAGTGCCCTGCTAGAGTCCAGATCCACCCTGAGGCCTGCCACTGTGAAGATATCCAGCTCCATCCGGAGGACTGCCAGCCTTTTTGTATGTGTGTATGTGTGCGTCTTGTGTTTGGGTCCGCCTGTGTGCTTTTGTGCATCTGTGTGTGTTTGAATAAAGCCTATGTGTTCTTGTGTGTGTGTGTGTGTATCTGTGTATTTTCGTACGGCTGTGTGCTTTTGTATGTATGTCTTAACGTGCCTGCACCTTATTATGCCTTTGCCAATCTTATGCCTGTTCATGTGCTATGCTTGTGTTATGACTGCGCCTATGTGCGCAGTCAAACAGGCGCAGTCACACAAACAGGCATGTTTGTGTGCATCTTGTTGATTGCATGTGCATTCGTCCATGCCTTTTGGTTAATTGCCTTTTTGGAGATGTATTTGCTAAGTATAGTGGTCTGTGCATCATGTGGTTTCAATGTGTGAGCGTGTGTCTTGTGTGTGTTTTTTCTATTTAAAATTGTTTTGTTTTTTTACTGTTGAAACCATTCTCAGTTGATGTACTTGTATTTAAAATAAAGAGCATTTTAGCTCCTAATTGTGATGTTTTAAAAAAAAAAAGAAAATAAAAAAAAATTAATAAAATGTTTTAAAAAAAATGTCCGTAGTATCATTTCAGAAAGGTAAATTTAAAACTTGTGTATGGTGTATGTACAAATGGTCACACCTGCAATAGAGAGTTGGTTGAGGGCTTATTTTTTAATAAAGGTGATACTTTAAAGGTTTTTTGGGGGAGGTGATTTTTGAAAATAACATGTGGTAAATATATTTTTACATGGTGGGTTCACATTTCAATTTAATATTTATTTTTTTTGTGTACATGGAAATGGTTAGGTGCACCTGTTTTTGGGTTTGGGTGTTCACCTTCATGAACATTTATCACATCATTTTAGCAGGGTGGTTATCGTTAAATATTACCAAGTTCGGGGCGTGGTCTAACTATAAATCCATTATACTTACAGCTACACCAGGGACCACAGCCACCGGCCATCACACAGGACCACAGGCACTGGCCATCCCACAGGGACCACCTGTGTAATTTTTTCTAAGTAAGTTTTGAAGACCCTAAATCTGCGACTTCAATGTGTAGAGCAGATTGCAAGTGTTTTTTAACTTACAGAACCACCAGGACCACAGCCACCAGTTATCCCACCAGGACCGCAGCCACCGGCTATCCCACCAGGACCACATTTCCAATTCTTAAAAAGTAAGTTTTGAAGACCCCAAATCTTCTACTTCAATGTGTAGAGCAGATTGCAAGTGTCTTTTAACTTACAGAGCCACCAGGACCACAGCCACCGGCTATCCCACCAGGACCACATCCACCAGTTATCCCACCAGGACCACAGCTACCGGTTATCCCACCAGGACCACAGCCACCGGCTATCCCACCAGGACCACATTTCCAATTCTTTAAATAAGTTTTGAAGACCCCAAATCTGCTACTTCAATGTGTAGAGCAGATTGCAAGTGTCTTTTAACTTACAGAGCCACCAGGACCACAGCCACCGGCTATCCCACCAGGCCACAGCCACCAGTTATCCCACCAGGACCACAGCTACCGGTTATCCCACCAGGACCATAGCCACCGGCTATCCCACAGCCACAATGTCCTCTTCTGACAGCCCTCCTCCACAGCAACAGCGTGTATCGGTAAGTAAACCAAAAAATTGTAAATGTTTATTTTTTTAAATTTTACATTTTTGTAAATCACTACATGCATTAATTATGTTTAAACAGGAAGCTGAATCAGATGAGGGGCTATCAGAAGGGGACGAGATGGGTGGAGAGATGCAAGTGGTGGAGGAACCAAGTGTAAGTAGTGGCCAAACATTTGCTTCACACATCACACTGCATGAAACATAAAAAAGATCTTCATACGTAACTAAACACATAAAGCAAATGCCTACATGAAAGATTACTATTTTCCTTTTTTTCAGTCTCCTGCTCCTGCTGCTGCACATCCACAACACCGTGAAGGTTCTCCCAGCCGCTCCCAGAGTCGGCGTAATCGTCCCCGCGGTCGGCCATCAGTGAGTTGTTATTTTTTGGGGATTGTATTGGTACTTTTTGGTTTCAGTGTACTAATTTTTTTATTTTTTATTCTTTGTTTTCACAGTCTTCACAGCGTGCTCCCGCCGAAGACCTTTATGATGACACCATAGATGTGGACCGCCTCATTGAGGAGGTTCGCGAGCGGGAGCCGCTGTGGAACATGGCTGACCGCAGGTATGCTGATACCAATGTCACCCGTCGGCTCTGGGACGAAGTATGCCAGAATGTGTTGCCGAGGTGGGAGAACCTTCATCCACAGCAGCAGAGCAGAGAATGTAAGTATTCACTTTTCAGTGATGTTTTGAGCTGAATGTAATGTATTGAATTTAACAATTTCTTTTTTCCTTTTCATTCTAGTCTTCATAGGTGGAAAGGTTAGGAAGCGGTGGCGGTCACTGAGGGATCGCTTCAAGAGGGAGTTTAACCAGGAGATGCAGGCCCCGAGTGGCTCATCAGGAAGGAGGACGAAATACAAATATGGCATGGCCCTCTCCTTCCTCAGGCAAACCATGCTGAGTAGAGCGTAAGTATTATACAGCCCACTAAATAACCATGTAACTTTGTTTGGTTTCAGTCAGGGCTTTTTCCTATCAATATATTAATTGTTTTTGTTTTTTCTTTCACAGCACCTTCTCCAGCCATCGGGCGCCTGCATCTGCCTCTGCGGCCTCTGGAGCGTTCTCTCAAGCGTCCGCCACCGAGGGCCATGTCGGTAGGCCCCACACCTCTGACCCCTCATCTGGCCCCTCTGTCCCCTCCACTTCATCCGCCCCAAGTTCTGGAGCATCATTGCAGCCTTTCTTACTCAAATCTGATGCTCCACAGTTAATGTTCCCTTTACCCCACCCCTCTGATCCTGCCACCTCTAGACCACCATTAGGTTCGTGGCGGCAGCGATAGAGGGGTCAGGAAAGGAGCTATGCTCCTGAGTTCTTACATCTGAATGCATCCTTCCAAAGCTCTTTCAAAATTTTGGGAGACCAAGTGACTGCTGGTTTCAACATGGTGCAATCACGCATCAGTGAAACCAGCCATGAAACCAGCAGTCGCTTGGATAGGCTGCATTCAGATGTAAGTCAATCTCCAGCCAACCTTTTTTTTCAATCCATGCTCAGGAGCATGGAAAAGCTTTCTTTTGAGCAACAGATGCGGGTAATGAATAGCTGCCATGATGCTCTACTCAAGGTCCTCCACGAACCCCAAACTACCCCCATACCTCCCCACACAGCCACTTCATTTCCACCCCAGGCCCCATCTACACATTATGCCCCACCACAGTCCCCATTTTCACACCATGCCCCACCCCAGGCCCCATCTACACATTATGCCCCACCCCAGGCCCCATTTCAACACCAGGCCCCATTTCCACACCAGGCCCCCCATTACCAAAGCCATTCCCAATACCCACGGCAATCCCAATACCCAACCCAGTCCCAATACCCAACCCAGTCCCAATACCCAACCCAGTCCCAATTCCCATCCCGGCCCACAAACCAAATTCCTTCCCCACTCTTTTCTTCCTTGCCCAGCTTTCCTTCCCCATTAAGTATTCCCCCTACCCCAACACCACCCCCCTCTAGTCAGCCTCCTGTTTTTACCCCCCCTTCCACTGCACCCCAACCCAAGTAGGCTTTCCCCACCTATCGACGTGGTCCAACCTTCCAGCCCCTCCTCCGCTCCTATCTCCACCCCACACTTTGAAAATTTATAATGTTTTGTAAAAATAAATTATCTTTTTATGTTTGAAAAGTTTTCTCAAAAAAGTTGAAAATAACAAACAAACAAAAAAAAAAGCAATAAAATTCAGTTTGATTTAAAATCTATTCTTTGTGTCTGTGCATTAATTTAGGTAATATGGTAACTTAAAAAAAGGTACAATAGAAATAAAAAACACACGTTTGAAAGGTATAACAAATTGGGTTTATTCCCAAGAAAACCACACTTTTTTACTCCTTTTTTTTTGGGGGGGGGGGGGGGGGGGTGTAAACACAATTTTTAAATATACAGAAAAACAAGAAACATAAAAACATGTCACACAATGGTGTCTTGCCATGGAAGCCACCCAACAGGTGACACAAAATAATCTGAAAACTGGTCCCTCATCCTGGTAACAGAACCTGTGGAGCGAACACAGCTGCTGCGGTAATCCCACAAGGTTATCTCCAATTCTTCGTCATCGACGGAAACAGGCTCCTTGGACAGTACAAAATTATGGAGCACCACACAGGCCTTAACAACTTCGTCTATAGAGGGGGGGCTGTATAGGCGCAGCTAAAAGGAAGCCCCCACATGACTGCGTTGCCATGGGGAGCAATGCAGTATCTTTTTGAAATTAAACAAGGGAGTCCCGGGATTGGTAGAATAGGAATGGGGGCGGGGATTTTGTGGAAAGGGAAGGGGGGGCTTTGAAAATGGGGGAAGGGGAATCAGTTGGTCAGAGACAGGCGAAGTGAGTGGACCTGCTGCCACAAGCTACTCACCATGGCCACCATTGACAGCTTGGTCGCTCAGCTTCGCAGGCAGGCACGATCCAGGAGGGCCGGATGGCTTGAAGAGCAGCTCACTGGGATGCTAGGGGGCAGCGGGAGCCAGGACAGTGGGAGCCAGGGCAGGAGTACCAGGAGGACGAGGCCGCCCGAGAGGCTGTCCCCCAATGTCACACCGCACGGCAGGTGCAGGCCACGGAGCCCCTCCGGGGACCCTGCAGGGGCTGGGGGACGCGGTGCAGCCACCTTGCCCGCCCCCCTCCGGCAGGAATCCACCCAGCGGCCCTGCCGGTGCGAGGCGACGAGGTGCTGCGAGAGCTGTGCAGGCGCGGCAGGACGTCGGCGCTGCACAGGATGTCAGGGCCGCACTTCCGGTTCGGCCTAGCAGTGGGCGCGGGGGCGCCGCAGCGCCGGGATCTACAGCACATACCCGCCGGGGAGCTGCTCCAGCGGCGGCGGAGACACCAGGGATGGAGCGAGGGAGGTGCCCAGCAGCGGCGGCATCATCCAGGAGCCGGGAAGGACTGCGGCGGGTGCACCAGGACCTCAGCCACACGGTGCACCTGGCTCTGGGACAGGACGGCACAGCAGGATGTCGGCCAGGCCGGTGGCATCATTGCGGCAGGGAGCGGGTCGCGGTCGCGCTGCGGGAGCGGCGTCCGGAGGGGACAGTCCGGCTGCGGCACACAGGGGATCCATGCAAGCTGCCAGATCCAGATCCAGCAGGAGGTCGAGGGAACGGTCGCCTTCACCAGTCTCGGTCCCCCCTGGTGACATGGAGGCCAGGGGCGCGGGCCTGGGGCAGATGAGTGGCAGCGACGACTCCGGGAACGAGCATCATGCTGACGGGGACCGGCAGGATTCAGGAAGCACGGCTGGTGGGGACACAGCACCTGCGCAGCCCCGTGAGTATACGTCCAGTCTTTTTCCGGTGCCGGGGGTTTCGGGGTTAGTTGAGCGGAGTGGGGGTGGTGGTGAGGTTCCGGGTGTTAGAGAGCTTTTGGCGGGTATGTCGCAGATTTTGAGGAGATTGGATGGCGGGGTTGCGGATAGTGTGGGAGCGTCGCCCTCTGGGGCTTGGGTGTCGGTTGCTGGTTGTGGAGTAGGGGGTCCAAGCGAGATTGCGAGTTCTGGTAGCGGGCCGCCATCTTCAGTGGCAGGGGTGTTGGTGTTGGTGCAAACGGAAACGGGGAAGGGTGATACCGTTAAGCTAGACGATAGGGCAAAAGGCGAGGTCTATGTGTGTTTTGAGGGCCCGCTGGGGGCCCATTTGAAGAAGGAGGTGAAGGAAAAGATTTGGAAAGATGAATATGTAAAGATTTTCTCTCTCCTTCCTTTAGAAAAATTTAATTTGGATAAAGGAAAGAAAGACGATAGTAAAAAGGAGGAGGAAGAAAAGAGGCGTTGGCGCCTTATTCCTCAGATGTTCGTTAACTGGCAGCAGGCATTTGCCATTCTGGCGAGTGTTATAGGGGAGAAATTCCCTGAGAATTGCTCAGGCCTTTTTTGTTATTTGGATGCTATTGGTGAAGCGCATCGTACCTACGGGGGCCAGGCTTGGCTGCGATACGATGAACAGTTCAGGCAGCGCAAAGCGGTGAGGCCCGAGATACGATGGGATCAAAAGGACATCGGATTGTGGTTGAAGGTGATGGCCCCGGTGCGATATGGGCAGTCCTTTCAAGTGGGCGGGGGGGTAGCAATCAGCAGTCAGGACAAGGTGGAGGAGGACAGGGGTCACAGGGGGCAAAGGAAAGGACGGGGACATGCTGGCAGTTTAACGACGGCCAGTGTAAGTATGGCGCCACCTGTAAGTTTAAACACGTGTGCTCCCATTGCAACGGGGCCTCACATGGGGCTGCTAAGTGTTTCAAGAAATCGCGGGGTAAGCCATCCGTGGGTGGCGGTCAAGGGGGAGACTCCGGTGAGGCTTCAAAAGATGGCCCCCTATCTAAATAGATACCCGGATCATCACAAGGCAGAGGTTATTAGGGATGGTTTTCTTGAGGGGTTTAAGATCCCTCACCCGACGCATGTTGTCCCCTTTTCTACAAAAAACTTGAGATCGGCTAGTTTGCATTCAGAGGTTGTTTCGGCTAAATTGGCAAAAGAGGTCGAATTGGGAAGAATGGCGGGGCCGTTTAGTTCGCTGCCTATGGCTGACGTAATTGTTTCCCCGCTTGGGGTGGTGCCCAAGAAGGAGCCGAATAAGTTCCGGCTAAATCAGCACCTGTCTTATCCCAAGGGATCCTCGGTTAATGATGGGATTGCGGAAGAGTTGTGCTCCGTTGTTTACACCTCTTTCGATGCGGCTGTCCAGTGGGTGCGCAGGTACGGGCCTGGGGCCTTGTTGGCAAAAACAGACATCGAGTCGGCTTTTCGGCTTTTGCCGGTGCACCCGCAGAGCATTCCTTTGTTAGGTTGTTGGTGGGAGGGGGTTTTTTACTTGGATAGGTGTTTGCCTATGGGATGTTCGATTTCTTGTGCATTGTTTGAGACTTTCATTACCTTTTTGGAATGGGTAGTGAGAGACGTTTCGGCTGTTCCTTCGGTCATTCACTACTTGGATGACTTTTTGTTTGTTGGTCCACCGGATTCTGTGGTGTGTGGTCATCTACTTGCTACCATGGAATGGGTGGCCGGACAGTTTGGTGTTCCTTTGGCGCAGGATAAAACGGAGGGCCCCTGCATGGTCTTGAGTTTTCTAGGGATTCTCATTGATTCCGAAAAAATGGAATGTAGGTTGCCGGACGATAAGTTGCTGTTGCTCAAGCAGGAGGTGGGCAGGATCAGAAAATTGCGGAAGGCAACTCTGAAGGAGTTGCAGTCGTTGCTGGTCCGCCTGAATTTTGCTTGCCGTATTATGCCAATGGGCAGGATTTTTTGCCGCAGATTGTCCAGGGCGACGGCGGGAGTCCGGTCAGCCAATCATTTTATCCGTTTGGTTAGAGAGCATAAGGAAGACCTTCTTGTTTGGCAACGTTTTTTGGAAAGCTATAACGGCAGGTCGCTTATTCAGCGGGAGGATCTCAATGCCTTTGACTGCGAGATCTACACGGATGCAGCGGGTGGAGTTGGTTATGGGGCCTATTGTGGAGGGAAATGGAGTGTGGGGGTGTGGCCTGAAGATTGGCGAAAGAAGGGGCTTACCAAGAATTTGACGTTGTTAGAACTGTTTCCAATTGTGGTGGCGGTGTTTATTTGGGGCGACAATTTTAGGGACCGGCGTTTACGTTTTCATTGCGATAACTCGAGCGTGGTGTCCGTGATTAACAGCTTATCTTCTTCTTCCCCCCCAGTAATCAGGCTGGTCAGGCAATTGGTGTTGAGATGCTTAGAGTTGAATGCATGGATTTCGGAGGTGCACGTGCCAGGCGTTCAAAACAATGTAGCTGACGCTTTGTCTCGTTTGCAGTGGGACCGTTCCCGGGAATTGGCTCCAGATTCGGAGGCGACAGGAGCGGCATGTCCTTTGCATCTGTGGCAGGTTGTTACGGAAGGGGAGGCCGACTGATTCAAGCTTCAGTGTCAAACAGGACTTGGTTAGATTATACGGCGTCATGGGCCATGTGGGAAGGTTGGTTGGCTCAATGCGGCTGAGTCTGATGGCGATAGGACAATGGCGTTATTGGCCCTGATAGGTAAGGTGGTGGAATGAGGTTGGTCTGTATATCTAGGATAAACAAGTTTATAGCAGGTTTGATTTTCGGTTTTCAGCTGCAAGGGTTAAGGGACATTACAAAGGACTTTGTAATACGGCAGGCGTTGAAGGGTTTTCGCAAAGGTAATGTAACTTTTGACAAGCGTAGGCCCATTTCTTTTGGGATGTTGCAGTGGTTAGATGAGGCCTTAGGTTTCATTTGTTCTTCTCAGTTCGAGGTGGTACTGTTTCGGTTGGCCTTTTCTTTAGCATTTTTTGGTGCTTTGCGTTTGGGAGAATTGGTTTCCCCGAGCAGGGACAGGTCGGGTGGTCTTTTGGCGGAAGATGTGGTTTTTTGGGATGGTGGTATCGCTTTTTGGATAAGGCTTCGAAGACGGACCAGCTGGGCAGGGGAAAGAAAGTAGTGTTAGGAAGGGTGGATGGTAGTGGGATGTGCCCGCAACACTGTTTGGAAGCATATTGGAGTTTGTGCCTGGTCAGGTCAGGCCCTTTGTTACAACACCAAGAAGGGGATTTTCTGTCACATTTCCAGTTTGTGGCTATTTTGAAGAAAGGCTTGCAATATCTGGGTGTTAACCCGGATAATTTCGGTTCGCACTCTTTTCGCATTGGGGCCGCGTCCGAGGCCGATGGTTTGGGCTTGGGGCCGGATGTGATTAAGAAAATAGGCAGATGGAGTTCTAATCGTTACCTGTCTTATGTGCAACATTGATTCGGCGATGCTGGGGTGTGTGTTTTTTGGCGTTTGTTAATTGTGGTTATGTTTTCCAGGTCGGCCCCCCTCCTTGGCTTGGATTGTTGGACACTCTTTCGTTTACTGGGGTGCACTCCGGGCTGACGCTAGGTCGAATGGTAGGCAACTGGGTTTTGGTCGGGAGGCAGTGGTCATTCATTGGATGGGTCATCGTGGTATGTTATGGCATAGCTTGTTGTCGGAACTCTCCCGCGCCGCCCGTTTGGATCGCCCCCCGGACATCTTGGTGGTTCACCTGGGAGGTAATGATTTGGGGGCGAAACCAGTGAGAGAACTGATTCGGGATATCCGTTTCGATTTGTTGAGATTGTGGGTTTCTTTTCCTGGTATACTGACGGTGTGGTCGGACATTGTGCCACGCCGGAAGTGGCGGGAGGCCCATTCCCATAAAGGGATTAACAGGGCCAGGGTGAAATTGAATAGGACGGTGGCGAGTTTTGTGTCTCGGAACGGGGGTATTGCCGTTAGACATTTTGAGCTGGAGGCCGGGGTTGGGAATTTCTGGAGGGATGATGGAGTGCATCTCAACGAGATAGGTATGGATTTATGGGCTCTCGGTCTACAGGAAGGGGTAGAAAGAGCTTTGGCGATAGTGGGGCACTCACAAACAAACAAGTATAATAATGCAAAATGATGATAATCTGAAAAGGAATATACAATTATTACAAATGATGAAAATAATATGAAAGTGGATGTGCATATATAATAACACAACAATTGGTTGATAAGTGAAAAACAATATGGAGAATAATCCATAATGCACCTATAAAATATAATAATCACAAAACAGTAGCTGGCATTAGTGACAGCACCGTACTATAAGAAAGTGAAGCAAAATACAATATGATGTAGACAATAATACAACACAGTGACAATAATGCATTGATAGATATAATTATTCCTAGTAAAAAAAATTGTAATAATTGTATATTCCTTTTCAGATTATCATCATTTTGCATTATTATACTTGTTTGTTTTTTCACTGGTGTTTATTCGTATTTTTGTCCAATCACTTTTACTTTTCTGATATACACTTTATTTTCCTAGCTAGTGTGTCTATGTCACAGTATTTCTTATATGCACTACTTTGCACTTCACTCTTAGTTTTTTGCATCTTATTGGTTTATATCAGTTCTGTTTTTATTTCTTTTCACACTGTTTTTTTATATTGTCACGTCAATTTTTGTGCTTGCGCAGTGCACTCTTTGCATTAGATTTAGCAAATGCGCCCTTGTCTTATTTCTGCATAGTACGGCTGCATACTTCCGGCTTCTATTTCCAGCGTTGTTGTATCATTGCTGTAGCAACTGTTGCTCCCTTATTGTGCGCGCGCGCAGTAGGTTTGCTTCCTGATCTAGCAATGTGCGCCTGCGCTGTAAGCGTCTGATAGACGCCGAATAACTTCCTGTTTGAAGCGCCATACATGTAATCACGTGTGTCGCTTTACGGTGCGCTTGTGAGGCGAAATAGGCACGTCACTCCTAGGGCTGCACGTACGGCATCTGGGCTTAAGGTACGTTCTTCTACCATGACGCATGGTCACAGGTGTCGGCATTTTATCTTAATTCCTCTCTGCCCCTATTGGTCATGACCAGCATATAACCCCTATCTGGCCAGTACCCAACCACCCCTGGACGAAGCATTTCGGTGCGAAACGCGCGTCGGGTGTGGTGGGTCCCCGGGTCCTTCCTCCTGGTAATTATATCTACATTTATATGTTACATCTATGCAGTATGTAAGTATTTTGTTAGGCTGTCCTAGCTGATCAATTTCTCTTATGGGCATGGTGTTATATGCCATATGTATATGCATGTATCATATTCTATGTAAGGGATCTACTATATACCTCTTGCCACACATGTTCCATATTTAATTACTTTCTACTGCTTTACCTTTTTGTATATTGAGGTTGTCTCCTGTGTGTGACCCACCGTTGCTGCTGCACTGGTGGTCACTACCCCTAATATTTTTATGGTTGTATTTTATTGTTTTTATGTATCAATAAAGTTTACATTTTTCTCTATGTCTTGGTCTTAGTGTGAGGGTGTTTGTTTTGGTATGCTATTCCAGAAATAGTGGAAATGCCAAGCCGGAAATGGTAATGGAGTGTCAGAGATTCACCCGTAGCAAGGAAGCTGTAGAAAGAAAAAAAATGTTAGAAAAAATTGCACAGACCAACATTTAAAATTTTTGGTTTCATTGTACTGGCACTGTGGACATTTTGGTTCTGTCAGGACGCACAATACAACCTGCATGAAACAGGTGTAAAACAGTGTAATGACCACAAAAAAAAAAAAAAAAAAAAGCCATGCTGCAGAAAATGCGACGCAATGTTTCAGCGCAGTATTTTCTGCAGCATGTAACATGACATTAAATATGAGCAATGACATAAAAAATAGGCAGTGGAATGGCCCAAAAAAATAAAAAATAACATGCTGCAGAAAATGCAACGCAATGTTTCAGTGCAGTAGTTTCTGCAGCATGTTACATGACATTAAATATGAGCAATGACATACAAAAGAAGGCAGTGGAATGGCCACAAACAAAAAAAAAATAACATGCTGCAGAAAATGCGACGCAGTGTTTCAGCGCAGTATTTTCTGCAGTATGTAATATCACAATTACATATGAGCAATGACATAAAAAAAGGCAGTGGAAAGTCCACAAACAATAAAAGAATTAAATACTGCAGAAAATGCTACGCAATGTTTCAGCGTAATATTTTCGGCAGTATGTAATATCACACTACACATGTGCAATGACATAAAAAAGGAGGCTTACTGCAGGGTCACCATCAGCCGCTCCGCCGGTGTGATGGCAAGCCTCATCCGTGTGTCCTGCCTTTGGATGACATCCTCTAGTTTTCCCAGCAAAAAATCGAAATGTTCCTTCTTCATCCGCACATAATTAAAAAATTTGTCGCGGTTCTGCCGCAACTCCAGGTAGAGAGTGGACTGGACACCCCTGGTCATCCGCAGTTCATTTATCGGATGTATCCATAGTCTTCTCCATCTCCGTTGCTGCAGAAGCATCCTCCGTCTTTCTGCTGCCGCCTCCTTCTCCCGCACTATGATATCTAGACGATTTGTCTCAAATATAACATCAGTTACCACACTCGCAATCCTACCAAGTACTCCTTCCATCTCTGCCACAACTAAAACCCTCAAAGATGGGCTGTAAAAACAGTCAGTATATAGTTTTCCCTATTTTCCAGTAGCCAATCAAATTTGGGAGCCTCCCATTTTAAAAACGGATCCGTCGTAAAAACGGATGCAACGGATGGTAAAAACGGATGCAACGGATGCAACGCATGCAGTATTTCGACGGAACCGTTTAGCGGATTTGCGACGGATCCGTCGAAATGCTGTATGCGTTGCATACGTTTTTCACTATTTTTGACGCATCCGTTTTTTACACAAAACGACGCATTTGGACGTCTACAGAAAAACGCTAGTGTGAAAGTAGCCTAAGTGAAAAAACCAAAATGACAACTACAAGACACAGAAGAGGAAGGTATAAAAGAAAGCTGATAACAATACGGTCCTGTGTAGGGACCCAATTCGTGTGTGTACTCAAGAATGGCTCATTTCTGGCTGTTCATAAAAATAAGTCTCATTGACTTTTATAGATGAAAATAAATGGCTAAAAAAACCACCTACAGTGCTCAGCCTATTTTAGCCAAAAGATCCCCAAAAAAGTGAATAAATCGGGAAAGCTTAATAATGTGCCAATTGCCTTATGATCCACAGCACTTATCAGGCACTATTTATAAATACTAATTTGCTGATGTCATTTTTTTGGCTGTGTACCATCATGTACTCATGATTCATAATTCATGTATTGAAGCTCATCAAGAGAATGCTAAGAGTGTGCAAAGCAGTCATCAAAGCAAAAGGTGGCTACTTTGAATAACCTAGAATATAAGACATAATTTCAGTTGTTTCACACTTTTTTGTTAAGTATATAATTCCACATGTGTTAATTCATAGTTTTGATGCCTTCAGTGTGAATGTACAATTTTCATAGTCATGAAAAAACAGAAAAATCTTTAAATGAGAAGGTGTGTCCAAACTTTTGGTCTGTACTGTACAATAACGGTCAAATTTTTAGGCAAACTTGAAATTGTTCCAGAAAATGAAGTATTTCTCCCAGAAAATGATTGTAATTACACGTTTTATTGGACACATGTTTATTTCCTTTGCAGTTATTGGAACAACACAAAAGAAGAGGAAAAAAAAGTCAAATTGGACATAGTTTAACACAAAACTCCAAAATGGGCCGGACAAAATTGTAGGCACCTTTCCAAAATGGTGGGCAAAAAACTTTATTTTAAGCATGTGATGCTCATTCAAATTCACCTGTGGCAAGTAACAGGCGTGGGCAATATAAAAATCACACCTGAAACCAAATAAAAAGAGAAGTTGACTTAATCTTTGTATTGTGTGTCTGTGTGTGCCACACTAACCAGAACAGAAAGAGAGCTGTCTGAAATTGAATTGAGAACTGAAATTGTTGAAAAATATCACCAATCTCAAGGTTACAAGTGCATCTTCAGAGATCTTGATGTTCGTTTGTGGTGCTCAACATAATCAAGAAGTTGAAAACTCATGGCACTGTAGCTCAATTTGCTGGATATAGGAGACAGAGAAAAATTAATGGAAGGTTGCACTGCAGGATAGTTTGGATGGTGGCTAAGCAGCCCCAATCAAGTTACAAAGAAATTCCAGCTGTCCTGAATCTTCAGGTTACATCAGTGTCAGCGCAAACTATCTGTTGACATTTGAATGAAATGAAACGTTTTGGCAGGAGACCCAGGAAGACTCCACTGCTGACATAGAGACATAAAAAAGCTAGACTGCAGTTTGCCAAAAGTACAGTAAGTGAGTAAGCCAATATCCTTCTGGGAAAGTGTCATAAGGACAGATGAGGCCAAGATAAAGCTTTATGGTAAAGCACATCATTCTACTGTTTACCAAAAACGTAATGAAGCCTGCAAACAAAAGAACGCAATATCCACAGTCAAAAATTGCAGATGATATGGGGTTGTTTTGCTGCCTCTTTGACTGGTTGCCTTTATTATGGGCAAGGCATCATGAAAACAGAAGATTACCTAAGGATTTTGGGTCGCAATGTAGTGTCCAGGGTAAGAAAGCTGGGTTTGCATCCTAGGTCATGGGTCTTCAAACAGGACAATGACCCCAAGCTTACTTCAAAAAGCCCCCCAGAAATGGATGGAAACAGTGCGCTGGAGAGTGCTTAAGTGGCAACAATGAGTCCGGGTCTAAATCCCACTGATCATCTGTGGAGAGATCTTAAAATTGTTGTTGGGAGAAGGCGCCTTCACATTTGAGAGACCTGGAGCAGTCTGCAAAAGAAGAGTGATCCAACATTCCAGATTAAAGACGGAAGAAGATCATGGATGGTCATAGGAAGCAATTGATTGAAGGTATTTATTCCAAAGGGTGCAACCAAATATTAAGTTGAGGGTGCCAACAATTTTGTTCAGACCATTTTTAGGGTTTTATGTGAAACTATGTCCAATTTGTCTTTGCTTCTCTGTGTTTTTTTGTGGTCTTCCAATACACACAAAGGAAATAAACATATGTATAACAAAACATGTGTTTTTGCAGTAATTTTTTGGGAAAAATACTTCATTTTCTGGAACAATTTGAAAAGTGCTAACACTTTCGGACATGACTGTAGCTTTTCATACTCAAAGCATAACCAAGAGCCCCATTGTCTCACTTTGATCTCCCTACTTTCAGCGACATTATCTTAGTCATTTTCATTCTGTCAGCTTTGTCCTCTGTCTGTGTCAATTCAAAGACCCACTATATATTCACCTGCTGCTGTGCCTCCTCCTCCACATCCAGCAATTTATAATCTTCGTATTGAGTGTCGCCAACAGACACAGAACCTTGATAATCATGTGTAGCTTGCTGTTCTTCATCTATTTCCTCTTACAGGCTGGAGTTTCTTTTCAGGATGAATATGAGAGGGATGACATTGCTGAGTCATTCATTTTCCATACTGAGAAATGTCTCTTTGAGGGACGTCTGTAGACAACACGCATCCCTCATCCACTGCCAATGATGGATCTCAAAGTAACTTACGCTCCAGTTTGGCTGCTGCATGATATACTCTGTCGCCACTTTACTCTACTCATGCAGCTGCTTCACCCTATACAGCATCTAATCAGATCACTGCGTTTTTGCACAGACAGGAAGTCATACTTCAGTTGAAATGAGCAGATTCTTTCCTGGCCATAGCCACCACACCCCACAAGTGGATATACAGTCGTGGCCGACTGTGTTGGCACCCTTGAAATTGTTCCAGAAAAGGAAGTATTTCTCAAGGAAAATTATTGTGTACATGACACACATGTTTATTTCCTTTGTGTGTATTGGAACACAAAAAGAGGACAAAAAAAGCAAATTGGACATAATGTCACACAAATCCCCAAAAATGGTTCAGACAAAATTGTTGGCACCCTCAACATAATATTTGGTTGCACTCCCTTTGGAATAAGTAACTGCAATCAATTGCTTCCTATAATCATCAACAAGCTTCTTACACCGCTCAATTGGATTTTTGGACCACTCTTCCTTTAAAAACTGCTCCCGATCTCTCATATTTGAAAGCACCATCTCACAACAACAATTTTAAGATGTCTCCACAGGTGTTCAATGATATTTAGTTCCGGACTCGTTGCTGCCATTATTGAACTCTCAAGTGCTTTGTTTCCATCCATTTCTGGTGGCTTGTTGAAGTATGTTTGGGGTCATTGTTCTGCTGGAAGACCCATGGTCTAGAACGCAAACCCAGCTTTCTGACACCGGGCACTACATTGCAACTCAAAATCCTTTGGTAATCTTAAGATATCATGATGCATTGCACACAGTCAAGGCAACCAGTGCCATGGGCATCAAAACAACACCAAATCATCTTTGAACCTCCACCATATTTGACTGTAGGTATTGTGTTTTTTTCTTTGTAGGCCTCATTCCATTTTTGGTAAACAGTAGAATTATGTGCTTTGCCAAAAAGCTCTATCTTGGTCTCATCTGTTCACAAGATACTTTCCCATAAGGATTTTGGCTTACTCACATACATTTTGGTAAAATGCAGTCTAAACTTTTTATATCTCTGGCGTCAGCAGTGGCGTCCTCCTGGGTTTTCTGCCATAGCTTTTCATTTAATTCAAATGTTGACAGATAATTCGCATTGACACTGATGTACCCTGAGTCAGCAGGGTAGTTTGAATTTCTTTGGAACTTGACTGGGGCTGCTCATCAACCATCCGGACTATCCAGCATTGCAATCTTTCATCAGTTTTTCTCTGCGGTCCATGTCCAGGAAGATTAGCTTTTGGCTATGGAGTTATAGATGTTTAGTATGATTATGAGAAGGTGAAGATGAATAACCACCACTTTGCGGAAGGGAAAGACACAGCTCCTTGTTGGAGAGGCTTGTCCCAGTTGCGGTGGCGCTTCGATGCTATTGAAAATATTCCTCCAGTGAGACGTGAAACTCATGTATTCTCCTTGCCCATAGTAGATGCTCCAGGTGTTTACAATGCAGTGCAAGTATAAAGTTGAGTAAGTTTTAACAAATAATGGTGGCTGTATATCTACCAGCAAAGCTAAGCGCTCGCCATTGTTTTTTGAAAGGCAGCCTGCTTCATGAGGTTGGACAGCAGCAACGGCACCACAAGCAGCTTGAGCAGATAAGCGTTTAGTTGGCATTCAAGTGGATGATGGGGCACATATGCATGTGCCATTGACACACAGTAAGACATAGATACCTGCCGGTACGCCGGTAGGGGATGTGGTATTTATATTGTTCCTTTTTCCTCCAACCCCTGTTTGCATATATTGTGTTTCATTAATGTGTCCATACATGGTGGTACTGCTACACATTAAATGTATTACCACTGTGTATAAGAGTATTGCTTATGTGTATTGCTCTAACCATATATGTATTTGCACACTGTTTGTGAGGGAAAGCAAGCACCCCGAGCCAGTAAAGTGTTAGGGGAGAAGTTTCCCAAGTTGGCCAATAGATGGGGCATCATAGAAAAATAGCATAGGAGGTGCATAGTTGGAATAAGACAGTGAGGGCTTCCTGTTTTAGTTCAGTTGGGGCAAGAGCACCCATGTGGGACACAGAGCTGGCTAGCCCAGGGCAACACCATGCCCCGCAATGTTTGACAGAAGATTGGGCCCAGCAGATAGTATCCAGGGGGACAGAGTACAGAACGGAGTACAGTGACACCAGCGATAGCGGTGCAGTATAAGCGGAGTGGGAGAAGTGCACCAAGATGTGGCAGGTTTTTGCATGGGCCGCTATTCTAAAGAGCGTTACGAAATGGCAGAGAATACCCCCATGAAAGATAGAAATACTGGGTATTGAGGAAACTGAGGGGCCGTATAGTATGGACCGTCCTGGGGACAGGCTTAGCAACAGTGGGAAGAGGCAAAGGAAAACATTGCCAATTGTTATGATTGACTGTGCCCTGGATAATGCTGTGTTAAGTAAATAAGTGGAAATTAAAGTGAAGCCTGTGACTCTTTAATTGCGGAACCATCTGTGGGGGACACACTCTCGTAGCTGGAGATCCCAGATGACATCGAGAAACAGCACCGAGGTACTCGGAGAAGAAAGCATGATCTTGTGCTGGGAGGGGGCCAGGGGGTGATATCAGGGTTACTGATGGCCATGACTATAGCCCTGGGCCCCAGCCTCCCCCGAACCCTACACAGGTACTAATGGAGGGTGTGGCCTGGCTGACATAAAGATGAGCGCCGTCTGATTTCTGGCTTAGTTGCTTTTCCCAAATGAGCAGGTGATGTTGCCTCATGTGTGGATGGAGCGCTGTTGTTCCTAGTCTGGCTTACTTTTTTCTTGCAGAGTCTGCAGAGTGCAAGAGCATTATCTGGTGACAACTTGCAAACGAAATCTCATACACAAAATGCCCACGTGTATGACTCACATCCACCATGACCAGAGCTTTCAGACATGCATCACTTGCTCCAGAGCCAACAAAGGAAAAGCTGATTTTTCCCAGAATGTCTTTTAGCCACACATCACTTGTGCTGTATATTGTCGAGGCCAACACTTTCCTCCTCTGATGGAAGCACCTCTTTGTCATTCCTGTTTGGTTCCGTGGATTTGTCCACCAGTGAATCATCATCATTGTCATTCTTGATTTGGCTGACAGTTGCCTCTGTGTAGGAAATGGCCTGCGCTCCTAGCCCCAACACCTGATTCCCACCTCGAAATTTGGCTTGGTTCAGATTGCTACTATTACAAGTGCCCATGCACTCACCACCACTGCTCAGAAAGTCAGCAACACAACGTGGCAAAAAATTGTGTCCTACCTCCTCCACTCCCATAGCCTGAAACAGGCTGTTGTATTCGGGTGGCATGTTGGGTGTAATATTGAACTATTACAGCAAAGAAGTGTGAAAAAAGTTTTTCACAACTCGAATAAGTTAGACAGCTGCATTTACATTTCTGAAATATGGAGATTTTTCTTTTGCCTTGAAAAATTAAAATATGACTTGTCCTTTTTACAGACCAAGAAGTACACTGTCACTCTCTGTGATACACAATCCTTGATTTCAGGATTTTGGTATAGTAGCAAAATTAGGCCAGAAGGGTATTAAATTCATTAAACTGTCCTCCTTGTTTCCCATGTGTGAAGAATAAAAAAATGCTATTACGGTGCTGTATTGCAATAGATCACAGATCACTCACAGTCACAATGACTCTGTAGGTACATCAGCTCACTATCACTAGAATCTTTTTTTATTTTTGCAATCCTTGTAAATTGAATTACGGTACAAATAATTCAAATTCGCAAGAACCAAGGAATTTCATTAAATTAATCTCGAAATAAATTTGCTGATGATTAGTCTGCTCTTGTCTATTCAATAGAAATGATTTTATGCCAGAAAGTCTCATATGTAAGGCTTTGGCCAAAAAATGCATCAATGGCAGACACTTTAGTTAAAAAAAACATTGGGGCAGATTTACTTATCGTGTCTAATACATTGCTTAATATCGAAAAGGTAACACCAAGAAGGAAAAGTCATGCAATTATGGAAATCACAGAGTCCATAAACAAATTGATACTCAAATTCTGAAAATATAGAAATCAAATTTTCGAAACAACTTTATTCCATATGGAGTATGAGCCAAGTGCAGAAATAACGGCACTTATACACTTTGGATGCTATCAATGAGGTTATTAATGGTTGTCTGAGCACCACATGCAGAAATCCCAGCACTTACACACCTTGGCTGCTATCAATGAGGATATTAATGGTTGCCTGAGTGCCACATTCAGAAATCCCCCCAGCACTTACACACCTCGGCTGCTATCAGTGAGCTTGCTAATGGTTGTCTGAGCCCAGCATACATAAATCTCAGCACTTGCACACCTCTGCTGCTATTAATGAGGTTATTAATGGTTGTCTGAGCGCCACATGCAGAAATCCCAGAACTTACACACCTCGGCTGCTATCAATGAACTTATTATTAATTGGCTGAGCACCAAATGCAGAAATCCGTGCATTTATACACCTTGGCTGCTATCAATGAGGTTATTATTGATTGTCTAAGCACCACATGCAAAAATCCCAGCACTTACACACCTTGGCTGCTATCAATGAGGATACTAATGGTTGTCTGAGTGCCACATGCAGAAATCCCCCCAGCACTTACACACCTCGGCTGCTATCAGTGAGGTTGTTAATGGTTGTTTGAGCACCACATGCAGAAATCCCAGCACTTACACACCTTGGCTGTTATCAATGAGGTTATTATTGATTGTCTGAGCACCACATGCAGAAATCCCAGCACTTACACACCTTGGCTGCTATCAATGAGGATATTAATGGTTGTCTGAGCGCCACATGCAGAAATCCTGACACTTATACACCTTGGCTGCTATCGATGAGGTTATTAATGGTTGTCTGAGCGCCACATGCAGAAATCCTGACACTTATACACCTTGGCTGCTATCAATGAGGTTGTTAATGGTTGTCTGAGCACCACATGCAGAAATCTCGGCACTTACACACCTCGGCTGCTATTAATGAGGTTATTAATGGTTGTCTGAGCACCACATGCAGAAATCCCATCACTTACACACCTCGGCTGCTATCAATGAGGATATTCATGGTTGTCTGAGCGTCATATGCAGAAATCCTGACACTTATACACCTCGGCTGCTATTAATGAGGTTATTAATGGTTGTCTGAGCACCACATGCAGAAATCTCAGCACTTACACACCTCGGCTGCTATCAATGAGGCTATTAATGGTTGTCTGAGCACCACGTGCAGAAATCCCGTCACTTACACACCTTGACTGCTGTTAATGAGGTTATTATTGGTTGTTTGAGCGAAACATGCTGAAATCCTGTCAATTGCACACCTTGGCTGCTAACAATGAGCCTATGTGCCCACATTGCAGATTTTTAGCATTTTTTTAGCATTTTTGCCGCGGTTTTCCACTGCGGAAACGCTATGAAAATGCTAACAAAAAGCATCCCATTAATTTTAATGGCATTACGCAACTGTTGTGCCTATGCTGCATTTTTTTCAACAGCGGAAACGCTTTGCGGAAAAAAATGCAACATGTTCATTAATTTTGCGGAATCGTGGCGAATCCGCTGCCATAGACTTGTATTGGAATGCTTGAAATCCGCAAATATTAAAAATGTTTGAGGATTTCAAGTGCATTTGCTACGGTTTAAACAGCAGCAAATAGGAAGTGACATCATGGCCATCCCATCATGCCACCCCATCACGCCATGCGCATTCCATTATCTAGGAAGACGAGACTCCCAGATCATTCTCGTCTTCCTGGATGATGGCTGCCAACATGGAGTGTTATGACCGCATGGCGCTGGATGTGCCGTTCATGATAAGTGTGGTAAGTGTCTATGTGTGTGTCCGCGTCTATGTGTGTGTTTATTTGTAGTGTATTTGTGGTGTATTTGTGGTATATTATGTGTCTTGTCAGACACAGGGCAATGAGACTACTGCTCCCATCGGCCTGTGTCTGTTTCCCTATCAGTAGTGGTAGCAGGCTCAGCTCGATGGGAGTAGTATTTCTCATCGAGCTGTTCCTGCTGTAAAAAAAACTCTTTTTTTTGCCCCTACCCAATATTTTTTTTGCACCCCCCCCCCCCCTTATGTTCCCAAATATTTTCTCCAACATTATTTTTTTTTAGCATGGCCCAATATTATTACATTTCGTCGCTTTTTTTTATTATCACCCCATTTTTTTATTTTTTTTTTACATTTGTCCCCAAAATAAATTTTCATTGGTGGCCAGTGGTTACCTGTGGAAATAAATTATAATTACCTGTCTCTGACGATCGCCACCTAAAATAAAATAAAAAGAATAACCCATATACTTACCCACACACCTATTTCCCCGAAGCCCTCGTTCACCTTAAGAAAAAGGAAAATAACAAACCACAAAAGATACCTACCCTCCGTAGAATCCAATTTAAACGAGTGTTCCATGATGACCTAGAGTTTAGAGCAGACACATAACGTGGCTGCTCTAAACCACCGCTGCCGATACAATGAACGGGACCGTAAAGCAACCCCGTTCATTGTACATCAAGTTCACCCGAATGCAGCTCGCATTGCTCGGGTGAACTCATGTGGTACTCACTGCGGCTGCGTGGACTCCCCGGCTGACCTGAGGTGAACTCAGGAGCGTGGGAAAATTTACCACGCTAATCAGTTCATCTTCCGTCAGCCGGGGAAGCTGCGCAGAGATGAACTAATTCATTCTGCAGTGGTTTACAGCAGGGCTGGTCGTATTAGCACTGTTCCCTGTTGTAAACTTGTTAACCCTTTGTGATGGAGTTAGTGCGTGGGACCTGACTGAACGGCGGAGAGGTATGGATATATATATTTTTTTGTTTTTTTTGGATTAGCTGTGTAATATATTTTGTCAAAACTTGGTGTCATTATTTCATTAAAACATTTTTTTCATTAATGTGTGTGTCTTTCTTTTAACCCTTTACTATTCTATGGTTAATAATGGATAGGTGTCTTATTGACACCTCTCCATTATTAACCTGGCTTAATGTCACCTTTCAATAGCAAGGTGGCATTAACCCCTTATTACCCCATATGCCACCGCTACACGGCAGTGGGATGAGAGAGGCTAAGTGCTGGAAAAGGCGCATCTTATATACGGGGTGGCTGAGGGCAGATTTGAGGGGGTGCAAAAAATGGTCCCTCTCTAGGCTATTAATATCTACCCTCACTCACTGGCTTTCCCTCTCTGATGGTGAAAATTGCGCGGGAGCCCATGACATTTTTTTCCGCGATTATAGCCTTAAATTTAACACCTACAGTTGCAAATTTTTCATAACACAAGCTAAAACATTTATTAAATCCTTACCTAAAAATAGGTTTTGATATGACATGGTTTACTGTATGCAAACCACGTGTTTTATCATGCCAGGTTCTGTAATACTTTTTTAAGCTAGGGTTATTGTTAGGGCTAAGGTTAGGGTTACGGGTTGGGGCCGGGGGTTAGGGCTAGGGTTGGGGCTAGGGTTAGGGCTAGGGTATGGGTTAGGGTTGGGGCTAGGGTTAGGGTTAGGGCTAGGGTTATGGTTAGGGTTAGGGCTAGGGTTAGGGCTAGGATTGGGGCTTGGATTGGGGCTAGGGTAGGGCTAGGGTTGGGGCTAGGGTTAGCTTTGGGGCTAGGGTTAGGGTTAGGATTAGGGTTAGGGGTGTAGTTAGGGTTGGGATTAGGGTTAGCGGTGTGTTGGAATTTGGTTTAGAGTTATAATTGGGGGGTTTCAACTGTTCAGGCACATCTGGGGCTCAGCAAACGCGAGCTGCCGTCTGATCTCAATAACAGCCAATTCTGCGTTGAAAAAGTCAAACGGTGCTCTTTCCCTTCCAAGCTCTGCCATGTGACCAAACTTAGATTTACTCCCACATATGGGGTATCTGTGTACTCAGGACAATTGCACAACAACTTTTGGGGTCCAATTTCTCTTACCCATGGGAAATGCAAAAATTGGGGACAACAGTATAATTTTTCAACGGACAAAAAAACTTTGCTTTGTGCGTCGTGTCCGGCAGTTATGTGTTGCTTATGTGTTTATCAGTTTCTCCGGTATGTGTTGAAAATATCATGATGATTCATACCGGAGATTCTGTTGAAAGAGCCGTGTAGGGGTGGTTGTGTGTGTGCGCACATGTGTACTTGGATTCATACATATCTACATCGGTTTTGCATGCGTGTTTCAATGTGGATATACATGTGTGCAAATGTATATATAGATATAATATTTTGATTTTTTAATCCAAATTTATTGACTTGTAATTGTAGATCGAAAAGCACCCGGAGGTCTGGAACCACACCATTGAACAATATAAGGGCTCATATACAAAATACGATGCCTGGCAGGCCATTGTGACCAATATTTATCCCCAGTGGCCTCAGCTACTTAAAGCGGGACAAAAACTGATTTGTAAGTATTTATTAATTTGAATTTGTGTACTGTTTTGAAATATAGATTTTGGAAATCACTTTTTTTTTATTGTTTCATTTCAGTGGACAACGTAAAGAAAAGGTGGCGATCTGTGACCGACAGGCTGATGAATTCACAGCTGAGGACACAAAGCGGCAGCTCGCCACTAAAGAGGTGGGTGCCGTACGCAGACCAACTGCAGTTCATTTTGACAAGCAGGAATTTGCGGAGGTAAATGATAAATATTTTTTTATCTCCAATGTTTCAAATAGTCTTTTATTAACATGGCTTTTTTATTTCTTCTGCAGAACTGAAGGTAAAATTAGGGCCCAAACACCACCGGCCCATGAAGGCAACTGCCCGAGCATGGTCTTGGAGAGGAGGTCGAGGCCTTTCTGTTGTGCTCCTCACCTGATCCTCCGGGGGCCAGGCCTTCATCCGCTATGTTTGTAGCTGATACGGCATCCTCCTCTATGGATGCCAGTTCGTCCTCTGCTGTGGAAGTGGCGTCGGTGTCTACTGATGCTGCTCCTGCCTCTGGCACTGCGTCAAGCTCTGCTGGTAGCATGTCAAGGCCCACTGGGATGGGGGCTGGTTCTGCCCATGCCCTGACATTGAGAAGGGTGGCACCCAAGAATGGCAGAAAGATTGAGTCTTCGACTAGTGTGATTGAAAAACTCACTAGTCGAACCCTCAATCTGACCGATAATACTTCACAGCAAGATGAGCTTGACAAATTTGGCTAATTGTTAGCCGGCCGCCTAAGGTCAATACCACGGGACAGGCAGAACATCTATATGTCAGCAGCCATTGTTCATTTAATGGCTGTTGACGTCCCATCCACTATACCCCCGCAATCAGCCATAATAACGGGGATTATGAATTTATTTAATCCCCAAAGTGTGCCTCCACCACCACCAGCAGCTGCATCACTGCATTTTGGGCAGGCGGCAGCATACAGACCCGACGCTGCTGAAGCCTACAATTATGGCCGCCCACCAGCACCTCCAACTGGCCATCATGCAATCTCCCCAAATAGCAGCATGACCTCACAAGACCTGTTTCCGGAGTATGGGTAAAATCCGGAGTACCAGCAGTTTTGAGGATTTCTGTCACCACCAACCAGCCCGGCCGTCCCAACCCCCCCCTGTCCTGTTGACAAGTTGTTATAACGTCCATTCTTGATGGACATGTTTGGACAATGTTTGTCCTAATATTTTACTATATAAGTCTAGCTAAGACATTTCTTACATATCTAATGTTTATGAAAACAAATTTTGGGGGGAAAACTGTGTCTGTGGTAATTTTTTATCAAAAAAAGGAGTATATGCTTACAGTTTGTGTACTGTGGGTAATGGGATCAGAAAAAGTGTCAGTCACAAAGAGTCAAAAACTCATGGAGACAAAATTTTACATTTAATTCAAAGTTATTTTTAATTAACCTTTTTTTTGTTTGAATTGTTCAAGAAAATTATTTTTTATTAACCTTTTTTTGGTTTCAATTGTTCAAGAAAAATGGGCCTTGATTGCTTGGGGTTAGGCATCAGATCTTCTCTACTGTTCAGGCTGCTCATCACCGGCAAAGGAGTATTGCCAGTGCACGGCACCTTCAGGACTCATGAAGTAGTCAGTGAAGGTTTCTCACACACGCACACCCGAGTTGGATTGTGTCATGTCGGACGCTGTTCAGACCAGGTCATCCGACAGACAGCGGTAGTTCCGCTTTTGACCACTATTTGCTCATTGGCGTCGGCTAGATTTTGTCTAGCTGTTCCGGGGTTAATTTACCTGATCCTCAGATTGGAGGCTGGGCCATGCCCATTGCATTTTTATAGTTCTCCTGATCATTGGGTGTCGCCGATTATAGCTTCTGTCTTGCGCATTTGTTATCTCGGTCTGGAGTGGAGAGCTGGTCATTGGAGTATCGTTGCTGGTGGTGTATTTTCCCTTGTCTTATTTACTCCTTCCTATATTTGTGTTTATTTTGCCCTGCACATTTTAGTGTATTCCTGAGTGACTGCAGCGTGATGTATGTTTTCCTTTATCCTTGTCTGTGCTAACTGTGGGTACTGGTGTATAGCATTCACTGGGTGGAGGGCGAAGGTTTCCAGCTCAGGGTTGTATCAGGAGGCAGGGTGAGGTTCGAGGCCTGAACATGCACACCATCAGTGTAAACTTCAGGTAGAGGGCCAGTCAGTATTTCCCTAGTCTTAGGGAAATTGCAGGGGCCCGGGTTATAAGCTCTCACCCACCTAGTCTCTCCGTGACAGATTGCCTTCCTTGACCCAAGTTGTCAACTGCAATTAATTCAGACAGCTGTGACTCCTCAACTACCTCTGCACTGTATTCACGAGCGTAGTTGTGGAGTACAGAGCATGCCTTAATTACAGTGTCAACGGTCTCCAGATCTAACTGGATGGCAGTGTGAAAGATCCTCCACTGACTACACATGATTCTGAAGGTGCATTACACATAGTTTTGTGCACGGCTCAGCCGATAATTAAAAATCCTTCGCCGGTCATCCATTGCCCTTTGTGGGTATGGGCGCAGCAGGTTGGTCTTTAAGGGAAATACCTCATTCGATACCATCACAAAGGAAACTGGATGTGTGGAACCCGGCAAAGGTCTTGGGGCTGGGAGCGTTCCACCAGCTCGAAGAATTTGCAGTCCAATCTGTGATGATTACAACACCCGAGAGTCCCCAGAACTGCCATAAGCAGTTTTGAAATGCAGACTTTGATGGAATGCTCTGCGGGCGTCAGGTTGCGTTTGCAGAGCCCCTGATGTGCCTAAACAGTAGGAACTCCCCACAAGTGACTCCATTTTGGAAACTAGACCCCCAAGGGAACTTATCTAGATGTGTGGTGAGCACTTTGAACCCCCAAGTGCTTCACAGAAGTTTATAACGCAGAGCCGTGAAAATAATAAATGTGTTTCCTTTCCTCAAAAATATTTTTTTAGCCCAGAATGTTTTATTTTTGCAAGGGTAACAGGAGAAATTGGACCCCAAAAGTTGTTGTCCAGTTTCTCCTGAGTACGCTGATACCCCATATGTGGGGGTAAACCACTGTTTGGGTACATGCCGTGGCTCGGAAGGGAAGTAGTGACGTTTTGGAATGCAGACTTTGATGGAATGGTCTGCGGGCATCATGTTACGTTTGCAGAGCCCCTGATATGCCTAAACAGTAGAAACCCCCCCACAAGTGACCCCATTTTGGAAACTAGACCCCCAAGAAACTTATCTAGATGTGTGGTGAGCACGTTCAACCCCCAAGTGCTTCACAGAAGTTTACAACGCAGAGCCGTGAAAATAAAAAATCATTTTTCTTTCCTCAAAAAAGATGTTTTAGCAAGCAATTTTTTATTTTCACAAGGGTAACAGGAGAAATTGGGCCCCAATATTTGTTGCCCAGTTTGTTGTGAGTACGCTGATACCCTATATGTGGGGGTAAACCACTGTTTGGGCACACGTCAGGGCTCGGAAGGGAAGTAGTGACATTTGAAATGCAGACTTTGATGGAATGGTCTGCGGGCGTCACACTGCATTTGCAGAGCCCCTGATGTGCCTAAACAGTAGAAATACCCCACAAGTGACCCCATTTTGGAAACTAGACCCCCCAAGGAACTTATCTAGATGTGTGATGAGCACGTTCAACCCCAAAGTGCTTCACAGAAGTTTACAACGCAGAGCCGTGAAAATAAAAAATCATTTTTCTTTCCTCAAAAAAGATGTTTTAGCAAGCAATCTTTTATTTTCACAAGGGTAACAGGAGAAATTGGGCCCCTAAATTTGTTGCCCAGTTTGTTGTGAGTGTGCTGGTACCCCATATGTGGGGGTAAACCACTGTTTGGGCGCACGTCAGGGCTCGGAAGGGAAGTAGTGACATTTGAAATGCAGACTTTGATGGAATGGTCTGCGGGCATCACGTTGCATTTGCAGAGCCCCTGATGTGCCTAAACAGTAGAAACACCCCACAAGTGACCCCATTTTGGAAACTAGACCCCCAAAGGAACTTATCTCGATGTGTGGTGAGCACTTTCAACCCCCAAGTGCTTCACAGAAGTTTATAACGCAGAGCCGTGAAAATAAAAAATAATTGTTCTTTCCTCAAAAATTATGTTTTAGCAAGTAATTTTTTATTTTTGCAAGGGTAACAGGAGAAATTGGACCCCAACAGTTGTTGCCCAGTTTGTCCTGAGTACGCTGGTACCCCAAATGTGGGGGTAAACCACTGTTTGAGCGCACGTCGGGGCTTGGAAGGGAGGGAGCACCATTTGACTTTTTGAACGCAAGATTGGCTGGAATCAATGGTGGCGCCATGTTGCGTTTGGAGACCCCTGATGTGCCTAAACAGTGGAAACCCCTCAATTCTAACTTCAACACTAACCCCAACACACCCCTAATCCTAATCCCAACTGTAGCCATAACCCTAATCACAACCCTAACCCCAACACACCCCTAACCACAACCCTAACCCCAACACACCCGTAACCCTAATTCCAACCCTAACCCTAATCCTAACCCTAATCCCAACCCTAACCCTAATCCCAACCCTAACCACAACTGTAACCCCAACACACCCCTAACCCTATCCGTAACCCTAACCACAAGCCTAATCTTAACCCTATTTCCAACCCTAGCCCTAATTCCAACCCTAACTCTAATTCCAACCCTAACCCTAAGGCTATGTGCCCACGTTGCGGATTCGTGTGAGATTTTTCCGCACGATTTTTTAAAAATCTGCAGGTAAAAGGCACTGCGTTTTACCTGCGGATTTACAGCAGATTTCCAGTGTTTTTTTGTGCGGATTTCACCTGCGGATTCCTATTGAGGAACAGGTGTAAAACGCTGCGGAATCCGCACAAAGAATTGACATGCTGCGGAAAATACAACGCAGTGTTTCTGCACGGAATTTTCCGCACCATGGGCACAGCGGATTTGGTTTTCCATAGGTGTACATGGTACTGTAAACCTGATGGAAAACTGCTACGAATTTGCAGCGGCCAATCCGCTGCGGATCCGCGGCCAATCCGCTGCGGATCCGCGGCCAATCCGCTGCGGATCCGCAGCCAAATCCGCACTGTGTGCACATGCCATAACCCTAACCCTAACCCTACCCATAACCCTAACCCTAACCCTACCCCTAGTTCTAACCCTAGTTGAAACCCTAACCCTAGTGGAAAAAGAAAAAAAAATAATTTCTTTATTTTATTATTGTCCCTACCTATGGGGGTGATAAAGGGGGGGGTTATTTATTATTTTTTTTATTTTGATCGCTGTGATAGAACCTACCACAGCGATCAAAATGTACTTGTAACGAATCTGCCGAACGGCAGATTCGGCGGGCGCACTGAGCATGCGCCCGCCATTTTGGAAGATGGCGGCGCCCATGGAGAAGGCAGACCGACACCTGGAGCCTCGGTAAGTATAAGGGGGGGGAGATCGGGGCATGGGGGGGGCGTCGGAGCACGGGGGGGTGACATAGGAGCACGGGGGGAGCGGACAGGAGGACGGGGGAGCGGAGCACAGGACGGAGGGGACTACGGGACAGATCGGTGGCTTGGGGGGGCGATCGGTGGGGTGGGGGGTCACTTCAGTATTTCCAGCCATGGCCGATGATATTGCAGCATCGGCCATGGCTGGATTGTAATATTTCACCAGTTTTTTAGGTGAAATATTACAAATCGCTCTGATTGGCAGTTTCACTTTCAACAGCCAATCAGAGCGATCGTAGCCACGGGGGGGTGAAGCCACCCCCCCTGGGCTGAAGCACCACTCCCCCTGTTGCTGCAGATCGGGTGAAATTGGAGTTAACCCTTTCACCCGATCTGCAGGGACGCGATCATTCCATGACGCATACGCTGCGTCGCAGGTCGGATTGGCACCGACTTTCATGACGCAGCGTATGCGTCAAAGGTCGGGAAGGGGTTAAAAATGGCAAAGGGCTTGAATCGCAAATATTAGCACACAAAATCTGCCGAAACGTGAGTGCATTTATCCATTGCGGTAAATACAATATCCTGAATTGTAAGGAATTGTATTTACTAACTTTCACTCCAGCCCTCCCCAAAACTTCAGGACGACGTACAAGTACACAACTTTATAGTTTACTTTTGCCTTCAGTTTAATCAACTCTACATGAAAACTGATTGAAATGTTTGACCTTAGACCAAGTTCATGATCTGTATGTGCAGAGCAATGCCCAATCTGACCACGGGTCTCACTACACGAACCTTTAACCTCATAGACACATATGTGCCTGTGCTTTCTAGAAATCCATGGTCAGTCCAGGCATTGCGGTCCATATACAGACCTTTAACACGCTCATTTGAACTGAGCCTTAGAAAGATGATGTCCGAATGCTCATTCAACCAACATTCAACCAAGAGCATCTTCTCCCCACACTTAGATCAGCTGCCATTTATGCTTTTTCAAAGGCGTCCTCGAAGTCAGCGAGACAGTGATAGCAGCCGCATAACTCACAGAAAGGTCAAAAGGATTTGAGATCGAAATACAACTATCATCTGTAAGGAAAGAGTCGGGGCTGCCATACACAAACGGACCGCCAGTCAATAAGAAAACTATAGTTCTGACCAACTTTGCTCTGATGTGTATGGAAGTACTGTACAGTATAATGTTACATTGACCAATTGGGGCCACATTCTTTACTTCACACAATTACTTGTCTGCAGAATTTTAATTTTGCATGTTCTTTTTAGAAACCATTTGCAAACTTTATGGCGCTACATAAATTGGTATAATTTAATGTGTATACGTGTTACAGATTTGATGGTACAGATGTCTATCAGCAAGTTATTTTGTATATCAGGTGAGCGAGTCTCAAATACAGCTATAACCGGGATTTTATCAATTAATAAATCTGCCGGAGATCCTTCAATTTGGATTTTAAATAAGTTTTCAGTTTTAGTGCTGGATTAAATCAAGATCAAGATTACATTGGATGCGTTAACGATTTATAGAAAGGAAAGTTATTGCTATCGTTACATCTTCCCTTGCTGAAGCTTTGCAATTGTGCGGCTTATTTACATTTTTATTCCTTTATTGTTTGAACTTCCACTAACTCAGAAAATATTTTATGACGACTGAATGTATAAATACAAAAAATATGTTTATTTTACAAGTATTTAAATGAAATGTTTGTGTTAGCCAGAAAATGCATAAATCCAGGTGATCACAAGATGCTACAATGAAATGTGATCTATGATGGTCCCTTGTATGATGTCATCTCACAAATGGACTGAATGGAAAGCGCTGAGGTTCCTTTCTTTTTTTGCCATGATCATATGCAGAACATTCAGGACCTAAAGCACAAATGAAGCACAGATGTTATGATTATTAAGCATTTATCTCTTATAGATGATGAGTATATGACATAGCATCCCATTACCATGTGCAATATTATACACAATATCCAAAAGATATGTACTGTATGTGTGATATATTTGCTTCATAATTATTTAGTCAGAAAATGAATTTAACATTCACATTTTACAGGATTCAGAATCTTGTTTCTAACAATCCATGCAAATGCCCAGAATTGTTTGCACCTGCCACATAGAAACATAAGTTCTCATTCATGCAATCAAAGCATTCAAAGATTCATAACATTGGCCATTATGGACACTGTTTACATCTGCATTGGAACCTCCATCCCAGTTTCTGATATTTTGCCAGAGGAAATTGATTGTAATATTTTGGACACCATTGCAGAAAATCCAATGGACCCGATTAGATTCAATGGGATCATCGAAAACCAATCATATCCAGCCTGCAAAAGGTTTGGGACTGCCAAGTTTTCATATTTTTGTTCCAATAAGTGCACAAAAATATAGATATATAGATGAAGTGAATAAAGCCTAGCTTGGGTTAACATAATTTAAATAGTAACAAATAGAGATGAGAGGATCCTGCTGACCATAAGAGCTTACACTTTACAGGAGAGAAAGGACCCCACTGACCATAAGAGCTTACACTCTAAAGGAGAGAGAGAGGACCCTACTGACCATAAGAGCTTAGGGTACTGTCACACTCTGCAACTTTCCAACGATCACGACCAGCGATACGACCTGGCCGTAATCGTTGGAAAGTCGTTGTGTGGTCGCTGGAGAGCTGTCACACAGACCGCTCTCCAGGGACCAACGATGCCGAAGGCCCCGGGTAACCAGGGTAAACATCGGGTTACTAAGCGCAGGGCCGCGCTTAGTAACCCGATGTTTACCCTGGTTACCATCGTAAAAGTAAAAAAAAAAAACCGTACATACTCACATTCCGGTGTCCGTCAGGTCCCTTGCAGTCTGCTTCCCGCTCTGACTGAGTGCCGCCGTAAAGTGAAAGCAGATCACAGCGGTGACGTCACCGCTGTGCTCTGCTCTTACATTCCAGCCGGCAGTCAGTCAGAGCGGGAAGCAGACTGCAAGGGACCTGACGGACACCGGAATGTGAGTATGTACGGTTTTTTTTTTTTTACTTTTACGATGGTAACCAGGGTAAACATCGGGTTACTAAGCGCGGCCCTGCGCTTAGTAAGCCGATGTTTACCCTGGTTACAAGCGAACGCATTGTTGGATCGGTGTCACACACACCGATCCAACGATGACAGCGGGAGATCCAGCGACGAAAGAAAGTTCCAAACGATCTGCTACGACGTACGATTCTCAGCAGGGTCCCTGATCGCTGCTGCGTGTCAGACACAGCGATATCGTATGGATATCGCTGGAACGTCACGGATCGTACCGTCGTAGCGACAAAAGTGCCACTGTGTGACAGTACCCTTACACTCTACCCGAGATAATGTACCCTGCTGACAATAAGAGCTTATGCTCTACAGGAGAGAGAGGATCCCACTGACCATAAGAGCTTACATTCTACAGGAGAGAGAAGACCCCACTGACGACAAGAGCTTACGCTCTACAGAAAAGAGAGAGGACCCCACTGACCATAAGAGCTTACACTCTACAGGGGAGAGAGAGGACCCCACTGACCATAAGAGCTTACACTTTACAGGAGAGAGAGAGCACCCCACTGACCATAGGAGCTTACAATCTACAGGAGAGAGAGAACTTCACTGATCATAAGAGCTTACACTCTACAGGAGAAAGAGAGGACCCCACTGACCATAAGAGCTTACACTCTACAGGGGAAAGAGGACCCCACTGACCATAATAGCTTACACTCCACAGGAGAGAGAGGTTACTGCTGAACATAAGAGCTTACACTCTACAGAAAAGAGAGGACCCCACTGACGATAGGAGGTTACACTCTACATGAAAGAGAGGATCCCACTGACCATAAAAGCTTACCCTCTACAGGAGCGAGAGGACCCCACTGATCATGAGATCTTACACTCTACAGGAGAGAGAGGACCCTGCTGACCATAAGAGCTTACACTCTACAGGAGAGAGTACCCCACTGAGTATAAGAGCTTACACTCTACAGGAGAGAGAGGACCCCACTGACCATAAGTGTTTACACCCTAAAGGAGATAACTCCACTGACAATAAGAGCTTACAATCTACAAGAGAGAAAGAGGAAACCACTGACTAAAAGAGTTTACACTCTACAGGAGAGAGAGGACCCCACTGACGATAGGAGCTTACACTTTACCGGAGGGAGAGTACCCCACTGACCATAAGAGTTTACACTTTACAGGAGAGAGAGAGCACCCCACTGACCATAGGAGCTTACACTCGACAGGAGAGAGAGGACTTCACTGATCATAAGAGCTTACACTCTACAGGAGAAAGAGAGGACCCCACTGACCATAAGAGCTTACACTCTACAGGAGAGAAAGAACCCCACTGACCATAAGAGCTTACACTCTACAGGAGAGAGAGAACCCCACTGACCATAAGAGCTTACACTCTACAGGAGAGAGAGAACCCCACTGACCATAAGAGCTTACACTCTACAGGAGAGCGAGAACCCCACTGACCATAAGAGCTTACACTCTACAGGAGAGAGGACTCCACTGACCATAAGAGCTTACACTCTACAGGAGAGCGAGAACCCCACTGACCATAAGAGCTTACACTCTACAGGAGAGAGGACTCCACTGACCATAAGAGCTCACACTCTGCAGGAGAGAGAGGACCCCACTGATCATAAGAGCTTACACTCTACAGGAGAGAGAGGACCCCACTGACCATAAGAGCTTACACTCTGCAGGAGAGAGGACCCCACTGACCATAAGAGTTTACACTCCACAGGAGAGAGAGGTCCCCGCTGACCATAAGAGCTTACATTCTACAGGAGAGAGAGGACCCCACTGACCATAAGAGCTTTCACTCTGCAGGAGAAAGAGGACCCCACTGATCATAAGCGCTTACACTCTACAGGAGAGAGAGGACTCCACTGACCATAAGAGCTTACACTCTACAGGAGAGACAGAGGACCTCACTGACCACAAGAGCTTACCCTCTACAGGAGAGAGAAAGGACCCCACTGACCATAGGAGCTGTCACTCTGCAGGAGAAAGAGGACGCCACAGACCATAAGAGCTTACACTCTACAGGATAGAGAGGACCCCACTGATCATAAGAGCTTACACTCTGCAGGAGGGAGAGGACCCAGCTGACCATGAAAGCTTACACTCTACCGGAGAGAAAGAGGACCCGACTGACCATAAGTGCTTATACTCTACAGGAGAGGGCGGACCCCGCTGATCATAAGAGCTTACATTCTGCAGGAGAGGACACCACTGACTATAAGGGCTTTCACGCTACAAGAGAGGGAGAGGACCCCACTGACCATAAGAGCTTACACTCTGAAGGCTTCTACCGAGTGTGGCAACCTCTCACATGTGGTGGAGAATGCGGGCAGCGATCCTGGAACCCGGTAGAGCCTGTGGACAATTATTTGTCCTGGTTGAAATCCGCCATCTAGCACAAACCATCCAGCAACATTGAGAAGCTGTTGAAACATCTTGTGCAGGCACAACAGCAGTACCAACTTGCTAGTTAGCAGGCACAACTAGTGCAACACGATACGAATGAGCTGTTGGTACAGCAGCTTCAGCAATTTCAGCAGCAGCGATAGCAGCAGGAGATGCTAATGCAACCAATGGAGCTCCTTGCAGAGTTAGTTCAGGTAAGTTCGGCAGTCTACTTCTCATCTCCGGAAAGTGATGCATATGCCCTGAAAACGGTAAGGCACAGGCTGGTTAAGCATAATACAAGCATTGTCTGCTGAGACTGCAGTCCATAGGTTCAGGGGGCATATTACACTGAGCGGCTATGTGCCCAGGATTGTGACACTGCCATCAGACCACATGCTTCATCCCAGTCTTAGAGGTCCCCTCAGCAGGATTGGGACATCCTCCAATTATGAGCCTAGCCATACTCTTTGTTGAGCCCGTCCCATTTTGGGTATCCCAGTACAGGGATGTAGTAACAGCTGGTTTCCCAGGGGCTTTGTCCACCACCTGGTACCTCTCAACCAGTTCAACCAGATTGTCTGCATTCCAGGGGTCTCACTGGGCAACCCAGGTCTGTATGGGCGTGGGTAGGGAGTGGATGAATCTGTCCATTACCACACACTTAACCCTCTGGGCCGGAGTGGACGATGCTAGCTGCAGCCACTTTTGGACCAGGTGTAGCTTGTCAGACATCTGTGAACAGGGTGGTTTACCATCAGCATTTGCCCAGCGGTGGACTCATTGAGCCCTTACAGACATTGTCACCCCCAGGCGTGCCAGTATCTTAATTTTTAACTTCCCATACTCCTTGGCATACTGGAGGGCTAAGTGATAATGTACCTTCTGGGGCCCCCTGTCAGATATGGTGCTAGGACCCTTGCCCATTGCTTCAGCAGAAGTCTTTCCACCCACTCAAAAACTGTTAAGAATGCTTCCACCTCATCCCCTAGAGGGTAATGCAGAGATTTTATTTGCCAGGCTGTTACCGTGAGATTCTAGAGTATTGTAGGTCTTGCCCTACCTGCCAGATAACTGCCCCTGTGTCTCACTTCAAAAGTCCCTTAGTTCCCTTGCCGGTGATAAAAATTCCCTTTTTTGTGAATTGCTATGGACTTGGTGGGGCCTCTTGTTAAATCTCCACATTGCCACAAATACTTCTTGGTTGTCATGGATTATGCAACCCGATACCTCGGAGCAGTGCCATTGTGGAACTCCTCAACTAAGATTATCACGCGGGAGCTTGTACAAATCTTTGCTAGGATCGGATTGCCCAAGGAAAATTTGATGGACCAGGGAAAGTTGTTTATGAACTAAGTGATGCTGGAGCTGTGCAGAGCCCTCCAGATCACTGAGCTGCGAAACTCCATGTACCATCTGCAGACCAATGGCCTGGTTGAGCACTTCAACAAGACCTTGAAGGCCATGCTCAAGAGGGTCATTGAGAAGGCCGGGTGAGACTGGAACTATCAAATCCTGGTGAGGTCATGAACCACTGGAAGCTCCTTCCCTGGGGGCCTGTCCTGAAGCCAAGGATGAGGAGGTCGTAATTGCAGAGATATTGATGCCAGCCCAGAAGCAGCAGTGTTGAGAACTGCTGCAGCAGAACCATGATCTGTTCTTGGAATTGCCAGGGTGCACACAGGTCGTGAAACATGACATACTAATGGATCTGCATGTAAGAGTGTACCTAAAGCCCTACAGAATCCCCAAAGCACGGCGGGAGATAATCTCACAAGAGGATGCTGGACCTTGAGGTAATAGAGGAATTAAAAAGTGTCTGGTCAAGTACCATCGTCCTTGTACCGAAACCCAGTGGCGAGTGGTGGTTTTGTAACGGCTATCGTGAGCTCAATGAAGTGTCTAGGGTTCACCCGTTCCCAATGCCCTGCATGGATGAACTTATTGAGCGACTAGGGCCTGCGAGGTTTATCACAACCCTCGACCTAACGAAGGGATACTGGCAGATCCCCATGTCGGGGAGTGCCAAAGAGAAGATGGCATTCTTGACGCTGGATGGCTGCTTCTATTACACCAGGATGCCATTCAGTCTGCAGGGGGCCCCCATTACCTTCCAGAGGGCAATGGACCGGATCTTGGAGCTGCATAGGAAATATGCCTCAGCTTATTTGGATGACATCCTCATCTTCAGCCATGACTGGAGTTCGCATCTCCCAAAAGTGCAGGCGGTCCTCAATGTCTTGAGGAAAGCGGGGTTTACAATAAACCCGAATAATTGTGCCGTTGGGAAGGAGTAGGCTAGGTACTTGGGCTACATCATTGGGAGAGGCATAATCAAACCTCAATTAAATAAAATAGAGGCGATTCAGGAGGGGCTGCAACCACTTTCCAAGAAGCAAGTGAGGGCATTTCTTCAGATTGTGCGGTACTACCAGCAGTTTATTCTGAATTTCGCCACGATTGCCGCACTGTTAATGGACCTTCTCATGGGCACCAGGCCGACGGTGGCAAAATGGACTCCTTACACAGAGAGGGCATTTCAGGAACTCAAGCGAGCTCTGTCTAGGCACCCTGTTCTTGTCGCACCAGAACAAAAATTTGTGTTACAGACCGATACTTCAGAGGTTGGATTAGGAGCGGTACACTCACAGGAAATAAATGGAGGGGAGCATCCCATCCTATATCTGAGCCCAAAACTCTCTTCTTTCGAGAAGAATTATGCATTTGTGGAGAAGGAGTGCTTGGCCATGAAGTGGACCATGAATACACTAAAGTACTACCTTCTGGGCTTTAGATTCAAATTAGTGTCAGACCATGCCCCGCAGAGATGGTTGAGTGAGAAAAAGGGAAAGAACGGCGGGTGACTAAGTGGATCTCACCTTTTCAGGACTTCTCGTTTCCTGTAGAACACAGGCCAGAGAAGTTACATGGCAATGCGAATGCCCTCTACCGAATTCCTTGCCTAGTGTTGGATGGGGCCAAAACCCCTGGCTTTGGGCAGAGGGGGAATATATGACAGTCACTTGCTTTGTAGAGGTAGGGAGGTACGTGTCACTGCACATGCAGTGGTCAGTGATGTGAAACCAGAGTGTTTTTGTGCTTCCAGTACACTAGGTGCTGAGAGGCCATGTATAGAGTTTAATGCGCCGGTTTCATGTGAGCACTCGCATTGTGGGTAGGAGGGTGCTCACTGTACCCCTTTCCCTGTGGGACCTGCATGTGTTTGAGGACCTGCAGTAATATCATGATCATGTGACCAGCACATGACATGATATACCTGGACCTGTGGTTCAGTTGGTATGTGCTGTGGGGGAAGTTGTACTTCCCACAGAAGTGAGGACTAAGAGTGGCATTTTCTAACTGTGTGTGGGAGGAACACGCACCAAGGCAGCTGAACTGTATGTTATAATTTTGTTTTGTTTTTTACCGAGCCCAGAGAGCTGTGTTTTGTTATAAGCACCGTGGTTTATGTTGCACTCAATAAACCCACTGGTGTTTTCATGTGCATGTGCTCCTGAGATTGCCTGAAGGTTTCTACCAAGAGTGGCTATCCCTCACACACTCTATAGGAGAGAAAGAGGACCCCACTGACCATAGGAGCTTACACTCTACCGGAGAGAGAGGACCCTGCTGACCATAAGAGCTTACATTCTTCAGAAAAACAAGAGAGGGCCCTGCTGACTATAAGAGCTTACACTTTACAGAAGAGTGAGTAAGGACCTTGTTGACCATAAGAGCTTAAACTCTACAGGAGAGAGTGAGAGCGGACCCCACTGACCATAAGAGCTTACACTCTAGAGGAGAGAGAGGACCCCGCTGACCATAAGAGCTTACACTCTACAGGAGAGAGAGGACCCCGCTGACCATAAGAGCTTACACTCTACAGGAGAGAGAGGACCCCGCTGACCATAAGAGCTTATATTCTACAGGAGAGAGAGAGGACCCCACTGACCATAAGATCTTACTCTCTACAGGAGAGAGAGGACCCCACTGACCATAAGAGCTTACACTATACAGGAGAGAGAGGACCCCTCTGACCATAAGTGTTTACATTTTACAGAAGAGAGAAGACCTCGCTGACTATAAGAGCTAACACTCTACAGGACAGAGAGGACCCCACTGACCATAGGAGCTTACACTCTACAGGAGATATACAGAGAGGATCCCGCTGACCATAAGTGCTTACACTCTACAGAAGAGAGAGAAAGGACCACATTGATCCATTCATCTCTAGTGGTAAAGAAATTGGCAGTTTGTTATTGTTAAGATTCAATTAAGATACAAGTAATTCAGCCTCTTGTATAATAAATAAAAGATGAGTTCTCCTCTTGTATGGTGTCTGAGAAAATGTCTCACCATGAATTAAGAATACCTTTTTAAATTTATTTTGTGTCTCATGATTACAGGAAAAGAAATGGTTTTATGCAACCAGGCTAATAATAATAAAAAATAAATCAAAGCAAAATTTGTGAAAATTGATGATTTCTTTTCAGTTTGCATCTATTGAACATTAATGCAAAAAACAAAAGTCTACCACCATAGCAATAAATAAAGTGGAAGGCAATGATTTAATCTCAAATGTTTTAGGCCGTTGGAGAAAAACTTCTGCACAATAAGAAACTTTATTTTTTTTGTTGTAAATTAACAAAATGCAAAGTGAATGAACTAAATAGAAATCTAAATCAGTTGAATATTTTGTGTGACTGTCATTTGCCTTCAAAACATCATCACTTCTTCCAGATACAACTGTGAAAAATCAGGGATTACCGTATTTATGATTAAAGTCACGAGTTTAAGTTCAAATACCATTGAAACAGAACCAGCTATGTAAGGGGCTTAAAGTTGGTTGAGAAAAAGCCAAACTCTGCTACAAAGGTGAGGTTGTGGATAATTTGGGCCGGCATGTAAGTAAATGGAATTGGATTTGGATTATTAAGGTCTTCAATGCTGAGAGTTAAAGGCAGATATTTTTACATCAAGTAAAAACCATCAGGAATTGGCTTCAAATTTATTCTGCAGCCAGACAATGACCTTAAACATACAGCCAATGTCATCACCCAAAAATGCATTTTACATGGGTCCACAAGGTGATGTATGGGACTTAGCCCCTATAAAAACAATACAGGCACCTGATATTGGTACAGTGCCTGTGAAACTTCACACTAGACCTCAAGCAGCTTCGATTGTGTGCCTCTCCACTCTTCCTCCAGACTTTGGGACCTTGATTTGCAAGGTCTACGGTGAAGTTTCCACAATCAGTGATAGTTTGGGGACCCATGTCATCTGATGGTGTAGGTCCACTGTGTTTTATCAAGACCAAAGTCAGCACAGCCGTCTACTAGGAAATTTTAGGGCACTTCATGCTTCCCTCTGCCAACAAGCTTTTTGGAGATGGAAATTTCATTCTCCAGCAGGACTTGGCACCTGTACACACTGCCAAAAGTACCAATACCTTGTGTAAAAACAACAGTATCACTGTGCTTAATTGGCCAGCAAACTCGTCTAACCTTAACTCTATAGATGGTATTGTCAAGAGGAAGATGAGCGACACCAGACTCAACAATGCAGATGAGCTGAAGGCTGCTATCAAAGCAACCTGGGTTTCCATAACACCTCAGCAGGGCCACAGGCTGAGTGCCTCCATGCCACCATTGATGCAGTAATTGATGCAAAATGAGCACCAAACAAGTATTGAATGCATTTAGTGAACATACATTTCAGTAGGTCAAAATTTTGGATTTTAAAATCATTTTTCGAGCTGGTGTTATAAGGTATTCTAATTTACTGAGATAATGACTTTTGGGTTTTAATTGGCTGTAAACCCTAATCATCAACATTAACAGAAATAAACACGTGAAATAGATCACTCTGTGTGAATTTTCTGTTGACAGACTTGTGCGCATATCCGTTATGATTGCATTGGCCGAACTAAAAGCCTGTTCAGACAACATACTTGCGGCAAGACGTGGCAAGGCATGGCAGCACCTCCAAGTCATACAAGGAGAGGTCGAGCCAGGTGTGCAGCTTGGTCACTTAAGTAGTCATTTGTCATAGAGTACACCCACAGATAGCCCTTGCTGATATGACGGCCCAGTTGGTGGACAACCCCCCTCTTGAGTTTCACCTGGTGTGCGTGGTCCTCCCCTGTAATCCTTGTGGGTGAAAAGAGCTGGTACCTCTGAAAAAAACAGCATTGTCTGAGGGTAATCTTTTCAGCAACTCTTCCACAATGGCCCTCTGGCATGCATGCACTAACAATGGCACGTCTGCCTCCAACATGTGAGAAGGAAATTTCTCCTTGTACTGTTGGTCAAGAAAGGTGCACAGTCAATATTTCATGGTGGACAAAATGTCTTTCACGTGAGTGACTTGGGAAAGACATCTGGTAATAAACCTTGCCATGTGTGGCAGACTACAAAGAGTCAAACGTTCAATTTTTTTATATCACCTTTATTACACACGCCAACAGCAGACTCAGGGATAATACTAGTAAATAGTGAAGTTTGCATATCTCTTCACTGTTTGTACCAGTTGCACATCTGCTAGATTAATATAACTATTTTAATTTAACCAATAGAATTTTTTTATATATATTTTTATGAGACTCACCAACAGCACACTCAGGGAAATTACTGGTAAATAATGACATTTCCTACAATCAGCAGGTTTTGCGCCAGTTGCATAACTGCTAGATAAATATTAGCTATTTCAGCACTAGGCAAGGAATATTATTTAGCAAATAGCTCTTAAAAAAGATGTTTAATATATGCTGGTACTGAGGAATATTATTTAGCTGTAAAAAAAAAAGTGGTTTTAGTACAGGCTGGTACGCAGTAATATTATGTAACTCCAAAAAAAATTGTTTAATGTATGCTTGTATTAATTAATATTATGTGGCTCTAAAAAGAGCTGCTTTGTATATTATGGTAGTGGATGAAACCTTCTTTATCTCTCCCTAATCCCACAGTCTGTTCCTAAACTATACAACACAATGCAAACTAGCAGAGATCTGCAGCATGTACTTGCGATAATATCACCCAGGTGCCTGCCTTTCCTTCAGATTAAATCTCTCCCTATACTATCTCCACCTAACAGAGAGCTAATCTTCACCCTCTGTAGCTCATAACAATGCCTTTTGTAATTACAAACTCTCCCTATACGCTCCTTTCACACTCCCTTCGCTCACACTATGCTCACCCTATGCTCACCCTACGCTGTTTCTGGCTGCAATGTGCGCAAGATGGTGCTGGCAGGCTTTAAATAACCCCTATGAAACTGTAATGCCAGCCAATCACAGTATTGTCACACCATAGTTGGCGCTGCTATTACTGTGATTGGCAAGCCAGCCAAGCATGTTTATTGGCTGCAAATAAAGCACCAAACATACTGGGTGGGTCACTCGAATATACGGAGGTGAATAGCAAATTACTTGCCAAGTAATGAATAGCCCGAATACAGTACTATCCATGCAAGTAATGAATAGATAGCGATAGATAACAGTGAAATATTTAATTAGTGCCTTGCATGTGAAGTTTATTGTCCATGTATTAACCTAATAAATAAGTAAATGTATGAAATAAATTACATGGCAGTCCTCATATTTTTGGTCTATGGTTATTGTGCCCCTTCCCAGCGTAAAAATACCAACCCGCTGCAACCCCAGAAGTGGCACAACACATGAGATCCTCTAATTCTGTTTTTTCGCCTGGCTCTTCCCAATGCCCTGGTGCATTGGCAAATTGGGTAATGGGGATTGGGGTTTATGTCAACTGGGAACTGTCCAAAGACACAGCTGACATGACGCCCTGGTGCTAGTAATAGTGTGGTGTCTGTCAGCACTGTGTGATGTGAGAATTTGCTGTTCTCTGCCCCAGGAATGGCAGTTGGCTATGCAATATGCATAATCCTGGGCAAAACTTGTCTACTGGTTGCAGCCTCACTCTATACAAGTGTATGGAGCAAGGCTATGCCCCGTCTAGTGGCCGTGACCGTCTTGTGAGTGTAGCCGTCTACTGGGCACAGCCTGGCCAATACAATGCATTGAGTGAAGTGACATCCACTAGGCGAGTTCTACCCAGGAGTATGCATATCACATACCTGTCCGCTGTTCCCGAGAGAACGGTGAATCTTCACAGTGTACAGTGCATGCACTGGGAGGATTCAAAAGTCTACAGTCAGACAGAGTGACTGCAGACATTTCATTTTAGACCAGACAATCCATTTATGCCTTATTTGCTTGTGAATTATTTTTCTGTCAGGGAGCTGATTCCATAAATAAATGTGTGTAAGATAATATTTCAGAGAGCAGCATGACTATCTAAAAGTTTGGGGGTGACGTGAGGGATTGTTCTGATAGGTTTCATTTAATTTGTTTCAAAACCTCTTGCCCTATCTGTCAATCAAGGCAATCCACAGGTCAAGCCAGGGGAGGCAAAAAGTAGAATAGAAAGGGACCAGGAACAAAGGTAAAATTGGCATATTGACTTCCGACACTGCTGGAATGATGCTGACACTGGAGATCAGAATAAGTGTTTTTATTTTATTGATTGAGAAGTGGTTGTCCTAGTAGTGGAAAACCCCTTTAACTCAAACTCAACCAGCGTCCTTGGAATGAGTACGTTAAAAATACAGCACAGCTAAAATTACAGGCTGCTCTCTAAGCCTGCATCCTAGGTACACAATTCTATCATGTTTTATAGTTCAAAGGTCAACCAGCATCTGCAATTTATATCACAGCACATTTCCCCCAAGGAACACCTCTCCAATGTTTTGTATCTGCAATATATAGACCATACACCATTGCTTGCCTGTTAGCACATAGAGATCAAACGGCACCCGTTATACTGTAGATGCAACTAAACTATTTATAGTTCCTGAGTGTGAATCATTCTCCATGTCAGGTTCACTCCCCAGCAAAACTCGTAATTTTACCTGTGTTTCAGGTACAGTTCCAATCTTGACAAAATCAATGATTCCTGTTTCAATCTTTGTGCAGTCCACAACAGTGAATTCATTGTCATTACTATTCTCCTCATCAAGAAGGATTCCATCAACCTGGGAAAATAATGTGCAAATGCATAAAAATGTTATAAAGATTCAGATGAAGAAACTGAGCCTAATAAGGAAGCCTACTCCAAAATGGTTTGTTTGTCTGGGATTAATAAGAGATGTAGAGAGTCTATAAATATTATAAATAAAGTCAGTCCTTCACCCACAGACCCTAGGAACCGAGTGATTATATGATGGAATTGTGAAGTGAACACAAATATTAACACTGATGCTTTGCCTGTCCACTAACTCTTTTCGTTCACTTGAAATGTATCTGGAGCCAACTGGTATAGTCTACGTCACCTTCCACGTTTATAGTAGCTGAGCCTCAGTCTGAGCACAGTAGAAGACAAGCGATGATGTCTCCTACTTTTCTTGATTTGTACTTTTTTTCTCCTCGGATTGTATCTCATTTAGCTAAATTACAATTTTCACTTTTAGATGTATACTTCTTTAAAAAAATTGTGCAAGTAGACTGAATTCTGAAGCTTATTTTCACCTACTTGAAGTTCTGTCGAGCCATTTATACTTAGAAATAGCTCTTCATAAAACTAGAGAGTTTAGTCTATCTTGAATGATCCAAAATATAATATTGTAAAAGTGTAAGTTTTGAACCTGTCTGAACATGAATGACAAAAAATGGAAATATTATGGGAAACAGTTGAACAAGTGATGATGAACAATGAACAATGTCTATCCCATTTGTAGGATCGAGCTTCCTAAAAAGCTTAACCAAAATTACAATTTCAAATGTTAAAAATGAAAAGATCATTGTTCTTAAATATGTTTAATGCATATAAAAGGCTTCTTACTGTAACATAGTAGGCACATGTGCAAGTAAAAGATTAAATATATAATACTAATATGGTGTAAAAAGTATAACATGGTGTTTTCCAAGGTCGCCTGCCAACACCAAATTGTGCTTCCGTGGGCAGGATTTAGGCTAGCTTCTCTAATTCTCAGGTCCCATGGGATCCCTGGCCTACACTCTTTAACACTTGTTCAAGGATGTGGATTTACACAGAGAGCATGGGTACACAGAGTAACTGCTAGCTGGTGGAGCTGGCTGGCATGAATGGTCAAGTAACTAGGCCAAACCAGAAGGTACAGATCATAGGAACAAAAAATTCAGGCACAAGAATGGTCAATAAACGAGTTCTGGAATCCAGACATTGTCTAGAACCACACGAGCTGAGAACAGGTTTATGGAACAGTTAACACAGAACTAACACTTACAGTGGGAGATTGAGACTCATATTTGGGTACATATTTTTTTCCTTCATGTCAATATGATAATACCAAATGCCAAATTTATTTATTTGATTTTTTTTATGTTTTACCAATTTTACTAAAAGAAAATACATTTTTGTCACCATTTTATTTCTCCTTAGAATAGTCTGAGGCTTAGTTTTGCAGGACAGTCTATAGTTTTCACTGATACTTTTTGTATATATTAGAAATGAGTGGGTCTTTTCCAAATTATATTAGCCAACTTTGCAGAATTTTCCACAAAAATTGGATTTTGGGTAATTATATGTGTACAAATCTCAATGCCAGAAATATTATAATTGATTGGAAAATACCCGTGGGGGAGAGGAGAGAAAAAACCCAGCTGACCATAAGAACTTATTTTTTCCAGGCAAAAGAGAGAGGACCACACTGATCATAAGAGCTTACACTCTACAGGAGAGAGAACACCCCTCTGACCATAAGTGCTTACACTCTACAGGAGAAAGAAGACCCCTCTCACCATAAGAGCTTACACTCTACAGGAGAGAGAGGACCCCACTGACCATAAGAGCTTGCACTCTACAGGAGAGAGAGGACCCCACTGACCATAAGAGCTTACATTCTACAGGGAGAGAGGACCCCACTGACCATAAGAGCTTACACTCTACAGGAGAGAGAGGACCCCGCTGACCATAAGAGCTTACACTCTACAGGAGAGAGAGAGGACCCCACTGACCATAAGAGCTTACACTCTACAGGAGAGAGAGAGGACCCCACTGACCATAAGAACTTACACTGTACATGAGAGAGAGGACGACACTGATCATAAGAGCTTACACTCTACAGGAGAGAGAAGACCCCTCTGACCATAAGATCTTACACTCTACAGGAGAAAGAAGACCCCTCTGACCATAAGAGCTTACACTCTACAGGAGAGAGAGGACCCACACTGACCATAGGTGCTTACACTCTACAGGAAAGAGAGGATCCCACTGACTATGAGCTTACACTCTGCAGGAGAGAGATAGGACAACACTGACTATAAGAGCTTACACTCTACAAAAGAGAGATGATCCCATTGACCACAAGAGCTTACACTCTACAGAAGAGAGAGGACCCCACTGACCATAAGAGCTTACACTCTACAGGGGAGAGAGGACCCCACTGACCACAAGAGCTTACACTCTACAGGAGAGAGAGAGGACCCCACTGACCACAAGAGCTTACACTCTACAGAAAAGAGAGGACTCCACTGACCATAAGAGCTTACACTCTACAGGGGAGAGATAGGACCCCACTGACCATAAGAGCTTACACTCTACAGGAGGGAGAGAATACTGCTAAACATAAGTGCTTACATTCTACAGGAGAGAGAGGACCCCACTGACCAAAAGCGCTTACACTCTACAGGAGAGAAAGGACCCCATTGACCATAAGAACTTACACTGTACAGGAGAGAGAGAGGACCCCACTGACCATAAGTGCTTACACTCTACAGGAGAGAGGACCCCACTAACCATAAGAGCTTACACTCTACAGGAGAGAGGACTCCACTGACCATAAGAGCTTACACTCTACCGGAGAGAGAGGACCATGCTGACCATAAGAGCTTACACTCTACAGGAGAGAGAGGACCCCACTGACCATAAGGGCTTACACTTGACAAGAGAGAGAGGACCCCACTGACCATATGAGCTTACACTGTACATGAGAGAGGACTCTTCTGACCATAAGAACTTACACTTTATAGGAGAGAGAGAGGACCCTGCTGACCATATGAGCTTACACTGTACAGGAGTGAGAGAGGACCCTGCTGACCATAAGAGCTTACACTCTACAGGAGAGATAGAGGACCCCACTGACCATAAGTGCTTACACTCTACAGGAGAGAGAGGACCCCACTAACCATAAGAGCTTACACTCTACAGGAGAGAGGACTCCACTGACCATAAGAGCTTACACTCTACCGGAGAGAGAGGACCATGCTGACCATAAGAGCTTACACTCTACAGGAGAGAGAGGACCCCACTGACCATAAGGGCTTACACTTGACAAGAGAGAGAGGACCCCACTGACCATATAAGCTTACACTGTACATGAGAGAGGACTCTTCTGACCATAAGAACTTACACTTTATAGGAGAGAGAGAGGACCCTGCTGACCATAAGAGCTTACACTGTACAGGAGTGAGAGAGGACCCTGCTGACCATAAGAGCTTACACTCTACATAAGAGAGAGGACTCCCCTGACCATAAGAGCTTACACTCTACAGGAGAGAGAGAGAGGACCCCACTGACCATAAGAGCTTACACTCTACAGGAAAGAGAGGACCCCACTGACTATAAGAGCTTACACTCTACAGGAGAGAGAGAGGACCCTACTGATCATAAGAGCTTATATTCTACAGGAGAGAGAGGACCCTGCTGACCATAAGAGCTTACACTCTACAGGAAAGAGAGGACCCCACTAGCCATAAGAGCTTACACGCTACAGGAGAGAGAGGACCACACTGACCATAAGAGCTTACACTCTACAGGAGAGAGAGAGGACCCCACTGACTATAATAGCTTACACTCTACAGGAGAGAGAGGACCCCACTGTCCATAAGAGCTTACACCCTACAGGAAAGAGAGGACCCCACTGACCAAAAGAGCTTACACTCTACAGGAGAGAGAGGACCCCACTGACCATAAGAGCTTACACTCTACAGGATAGAGAGGACCCCACTGGCCATATGAGCTTACACTGTTCAGGAAAGAGAGGACCCAATGACCATAAGAGCTTACACTCTACAGGAGATAGACACAGACCCAGTGACTCTAGAGATGGAAAATGACTCTACAAACTGTGAAACTGCTGATCTCAGTTGGCTCAGGTACTGCAATCCACTTTCCAAGTCTGCTAAATGTCACAGCTGCAGAATTATTGGGCAGCCCGTGCTGCCACATGAAATTACGTTGCTTGCTCTCTGATACTTTATCAATGTGGGAAGTTTTTTTTCTACAACTGCAAATTGAATTTTAAGATGTTTAAATTTGTGTGAAATCATAAATTTTGTGAAAATTTACCTAGAACTTGATCATATGCAGATTGATCTGCTCATTTCTAGTAAATATGAACAAAAATTACAATCCTGTTTCAATTATGTATTTATTATTATTATTTTTTCAGTGTGTTCACTAGGTGAAATAAATAATGATATATTTTTATTCTGATTGATATAGAGGCAATACCAGGCAACATACCGTATGGTTATTTTTGGGCATTTGTTTTTTTTTATTAAAATAAGGACTCTTTTGTTATGATCCGGTGGTAGGATCTCAAAACTGACCAGACAGATATGACTAGAATATAGTGACAAGTTCTGGGGATGTGGAAACTATATTGACCGCAATCCTAATCCTATCCACACACACTAAAGGTAGCCGTGGAGCGTTCCTAAAATCCTAGACGCCTCTTCACAGCCTGAGAAACTGACTACCCCTAAAGAGAAAGCAAAGATCTCACTTGCCTCAGAGAAGTAACCCCAAAGTATTGGAGAGCCCCCCACAAATAATAACGGTGAGTTAAGGGGAAAATACAAACGTAGAAATGAAACAGGATTAACAAATGAGGCCCGCTAACACTAGATAGATAGAAGATAGATAGGAGTCTGTGCGGTCAATACAAAACTATCAAAAATAAGCCACGCAGAGAATGCAAGAACCCCCACACCGACTCACGATGTGGGGGGCGCACGCTGCACCCCAGAACTAACCAGCAAGCAAAAAATCACATAAAGCAAGCTGGACTGAACTCATCATACACTGAGAAACATTTCCAAGGAAATAATGAGCAAATTGAACAAGCAAACTTAGCTTCTCCAGCAGGAGACTGGTCACAAGGAATATTCAGGAGAGCTGAGAATCAGGACTGAATACACCGACAGCAGGCGACAAGTAAAGGTCCAGGTGAATTAAATAGGCCCAGCCTAGGCAGGAAATGAAGAAGCTGAGCCCAGCCAAGACCAGCCATATCGCTAAAGGCCACCAGAGGGAGCCCAAGAACAAACTCACACAGTACCACTCATGACCACAGGAGGGATCCCGAGAACGGAATTCACAACAGTACCCCCCCTTGAGGAGGGGTCACCGAACCCTCACCAGAGTTCCCAGGCCGATCAGGACGAGCCAAATGAAAGGCACGAACCAAATCGGCCGCATGGACATCGGAGGCGACAACCCAGGAATTATCCTCCTGACCATAGCCCTTCCATTTCACTAAGTACTGAAGCTTCCGTCTCGAAATACGAGAATCCAAGATCTTCTCCACCACATATTCCAACTCCCCCTCGACCTAGACCGGAGCAGGAGGATCAACAGAAGGGACCACAGGCACCACATATCTCCGCAACAACGACCTATGGAACACATTATGAATGGCAAACGATGTTGGGAGGTCCAAACGAAAAGACACAGGGTTTAGGATTTCCAAAATCTTATAAGGACCGATGAAATGAGGCTTGAACTTAGGAGAGGAAACCTTCATCGGGACATAACGAGAAGACAACCATACCAAATCCCCCACACGAAGTCGGGGACCCACACAGCGACGGCTGTTGTGATCCGCTTTTTGGGCTCCCCTGGTGGTGGCTGGTGGTACTGGAGGCTTGTGTGTGCTTTTCTCCCTCAGCTCACCTGTTTCCATCAGTTTTGGGAGTTCCCTATTTAGCCTTGCTCTCCAGTCACTTCCTTGCCGGTCATCATTGTAACCTGAGTCATTCAGTTGCATGTTCCTGCTACTAGTCTGCTGATCAGCTAAGTGGACTCTTGTCCTTTTTGTTTGTATTTTTTGTCCAGTTTACAGTTTTGTCATTCCCTGTTACTGGAAGCTCTTGTGGACTGAAATTGCCACGCCTGTGTCATGAGTTGACACAGGAGTCTTAAAGTAATCTCAGGATGGGTTTTTGAAAGGGTTTTTCAGCTGACCGTGAAGTCCTCTTTTGTATCCTTCCTCTATCTAGTAAGTGGACCTCGCTTTGCTAAATCTACCTTCATACTGTGTATGTCTTTTCCTCTGAACTCACCGTTAATATATGTGGGGGCTACTATCATCTTTGGGGAATTTCACTAGAGGTAAGCCAGGTCTGTTCCTTCCTCTTCCAGGCGTAGTTAGTTCTCCGGCTGGCGCGTGGCATTTAGGCAGCCGTAGGAATGCTCCCTGGCTACTGTTAGTTGTGTGGTAGATTTAGGTCACGGTCAGCTTGAGTTTCCATCACCCGAGAGCTAGTCTGTTATTTTGTGCTTCTGATGTTCCCATGCCATTGGGGAATCATGACAGTATGACCAGCCGCTGTTAAAGTAATTGGCAGAAGAAAGGAGAGTAAAAGAAGTCTGTAGATTTTTTTTTTTTTTTTTTTCCCTCTCATGTTTGCTACTTAGTTGGCTCAGTTGTATTTCTGCTCTATTTACAGCCTTGCCTTTCTCTCCTTCTAACCCTTGAATGGCTCTGATCTCTCCGGTTTAAGGATGGACCCTCAGAGTTTGGCTGCAGGTTTTAATAATCTTGCTACGAAGGTTCAGGATTTACAAGATTATGTTATACGTACTCCTATTTCTGAACCTAAGATTCCTACACCAGAGGTATTTTCCGGAGATAGATCTCGGTTTCTGAATTTCAAATGTAATTGTAAATTATTCCTTTCTCTCAGACCTCACTCCTCTGGAGATCCTGTTCAGCAGGTTAAGATTGTGATTTCTTTGCTGCGAGGTGACCCTCAAAATTGGGCATTTTCATTGACACCAGGGGATCCTGCGTTGCTCAATGTGGATGCGTTTTTTCTGGCTTTAGGGTTGCTGTATGAGGAACCTAATTTGGAGATTCAAGCTGAAAAAGTTTTAATAGCCCTGTCTCAAGGGCAAGATGAAGCTGAGATATACTGCCAAAAATTTCGTAAATGGTCTGTGCTTACTCAGTGGAATGAGTGTGCCCTAGCGGCAAATTTCAGAGAGGGCCTTTCTGATGCCGTTAAGGATGTCATGGTGGGGTTTCCTACGCCCACAGGTCTGAATGAGTCCATGACAATGGCGATTCAGATTGATCGGCGTTTGCGGGAGCGCAAACCCGTGCACCATTTGGCGGTATCTTCTGAAGGGATGCCAGAGAAAATGCAATGTGACAGAATTCTGTCAAGAAGCGAGCGGCAGAATTATAGGCGCAAAAATGGCTTGTGCTTCTACTGTGGTGATTCCGCGCATGTTATATCAGCATGCTCTAAACGTACTAGGAAGGTTGACAAGTCTGTTTCTATTGGCACTTTACAGTCTAAATTTCTTCTGTCTGTAACTCTGATTTGTTCATTATCAGTTATTACCGTGGATGCCTATGTGGACTCTGGCGCCGCTCTGAGTCTCATGGATTGGTCCTTCGCCAGGCGCTGTGGGTTTGATTTGGAGCCTCTGGAAGTTCCTATACCTCTAAAGGGTATAGATTCTACACCTCTGGCTTGTAATAGACCACAGTTCTGGACGCAAGTGACTATGCGTATGACTCCAGACCATCAGGAGGTGATTCGCTTCCTCGTGTTGCATAATCTACATGATGTTTTAGTGCTTGGATTACCATGGTTACAATCTCATAACCCAGTACTGGACTGGAAAACTATGTCTGTGTTAAGCTGGGGATGTCGGGGGGCTCATGGGGACATACCTTTGGTTTCTATCTCGTCATCTATTCCCTCTGAGATTCCGGCTTTTTTGTCGGATTTTGGGGATATTTTTGAGGAGCCTAAAATTGGTTCTCTCCCTCCCCACAGAGAGTGTGATTGCGCCATAGATCTGATTCCAGGCAGCAAATTTCCAAAGGGTCGTTTGTTTAACCTATCTGTACCTGAGCATGCTGCCATGCGAGAGTATGTTAAGGAGTCCCTGGAAAATGGACATATTCGTCCTTCTTCGTCACCTTTAGGAGCTGGGTTTTTCTTTGTCTCTAAAAAGGATGGCTCGCTGAGGCCTTGTATTGATTATCGACTCCTGAATAAAATTACAGTCAAATATCAGTATCCGTTGCCGCTGCTTACTGATTTGTTTGCTCGTATAAGGGGGGCTAAGTGGTTCTCCAAGATTGATCTCCGGGGGGCGTATAATTTGGTGCGAATTAAGCAAGGGGATGAGTGGAAAACCGCATTTAATATGCCTGAGGGCCACTTTGAGTATTTGGTGATGCCTTTCGGCCTTTCTAATGCACCTTCAGTTTTTCAGTCCTTTATGCATGATATTTTCCGTGAATATCTGGATAAATTTATGATTGTGTATTTGGACGATATTTTGTTTTTTTCTGAGGACTGGGAGTCTCATGTTCAGCAGGTCAGGAGGGTTTTTCAGGTCTTGCGGGAGAATTCTCTGTGTGTAAAGGGTTCTAAGTGTGTTTTTGGGGTTCAAAAGATTTCTTTTTTGGGGTACATTTTTTCCCCTTCTTCTGTTGAGATGGACCCTGTCAAGGTTCGGGCTATTTGTGACTGGACGCAGCCTACTTCTCTAAAGGGTCTTCAGAAATTCTTGGGCTTTGCTAATTTTTATCGTCGATTTATAACTGGTTTTTCTGGTGTTGCTAAGCCTCTTACGGATTTGACTAAGAAGGGTGCTGATGTTGCCAATTGGGTTCTGCCGCTGTGGAGGCCTTTCGGGAACTTAAGCGCCGCTTTTCGTCTGCCCCTGTGTTGCGCCAGCCCGATGTCTCTCTTCCCTTTCAGGTTGAGGTCGATGCTTCCGAGATCGGAGCGGGGGCGGTTTTGTCGCAGAAAAGTTCCGATTGCTCAGTGATGAGACCTTGTGCGTTCTTTTCTCGAAAATTTTCTGCCGCCGAAAGAAATTATGATGTCGGTAATCGGGAGCTCTTGGCCATGAAGTGGGCATTTGAGGAGTGGCGTCATTGGCTTGAGGGTGCTAGACATCAGGTGGTGGTTTTGACTGATCACAAGAATCTGATTTACCTTGAGTCTGCCAGGCGCCTGAATCCTAGACAGGCGCGCTGGTCGTTGTTTTTCTCTCGGTTTAATTTTGTGGTCTCATATCTGCCAGGTTCTAAGAATGTGAAGGCGGATGCCCTTTCTAGGAGTTTTGAGCCTGATTCCCCTGGTGATTCGGAACCTACAGGTATCCTTAAGGATGGGGTGATATTATCCGCTATTTCCCCAGACCTGCGACGTGCTTTGCAAGAGTTTCAGGCGGATAGACCTGATCGCTGTCCACTTGGTAGACTGTTTGTTCCTGATGATTGGACCAGTAGAGTCATCTCGGAGGTTCATTCTTCTACGCTGGCGGGTCATCCTGGAATTTTTGGTACCAGGGATTTGGTGGCTAGATCCTTCTGGTGGCCATCTCTGTCTCGAGATGTGCGTGTTTTTGTGCAGTCTTGTGATGTGTGTGCTCGGGCCAAGCCTTGTTGTTCTAGGGCTAGTGGGTTGTTGTTGCCCTTGCCTATTCCAAAGAGGCCTTGGACGCACATCTCTATGGACTTTATTTCTGATCTTCCTGTTTCTCAGAGGATGTCTGTTATCTGGGTGGTGTGTGACCGTTTTTCTAAGATGGTTCATTTGGTGCCATTACCGAAGTTGCCTTCCTCGTCTGAGTTGGTTCCTTTGTTTTTTCAAAATGTGGTTCGCTTGCATGGTATTCCTGAAAATATCGTTTCTGATAGGGGTACCCAGTTCGTTTCTAGATTTTGGCGGGCATTCTGTGCCAGGTTGGGCATTGATTTGTCTTTTTCGTCTGCCTTCCATCCTCAGACTAATGGCCAGACGGAGCGAACTAATCAAACTTTGGAGACGTATTTGAGGTGTTTTGTGTCTGCGGATCAGGATGATTGGGTTGCCTTTTTGCCGTTGGCGGAGTTTGCTCTTAATAATCGGGCTAGTTCTGCCACTTTGGTTTCCCCTTTCTTTTGCAATTCGGGGTTTCATCCCCGTTTTTCTTCTGGTCAGGTGGAATCTTCGGATTGTCCTGGAGTAGATGCTGTGGTGGATCGGTTGAATCGGATCTGGGGACAAGTGGTGGACAATTTGAATTTGTCCCAGGAGAGGACTCAGCGGTTTGCTAACCGCCAGCGTCGGGTTGGTCCTCGCCTTCGTGTTGGGGACTTGGTGTGGTTGTCTTCCCGTTTTGTCCCAATGAGGGTTTCTTCTCCTAAATTTAAGCCTAGGTTCATCGGTCCCTATAGGATTTTGGAGATTATTAACCCTGTTTCCTTTCGTTTGGACCTCCCGGCATCTTTCGCTATCCATAATGTGTTCCATCGGTCGTTGTTGCGGAGATACGAGGTGCCGGTGGTTCCTTCTGCTGAGCCTCCTGCTCCTGTGCTGGTTGAGGGTGAATTGGAGTACGTTATAGAGAAGATCTTGGACTCCCGTATTTCCAGGCGGAGACTCCAGTATCTGGTTAAGTGGAAAGGCTATGGTCAGGAAGATAATTCTTGGGTAACTGCCTCTGATGTTCATGCCTCGGATTTGGTTTGTGCCTTTCATAGGGCTCATCCAGGTCGCCCTGGCGGTTCTTGTGAGGGTTCGGTGCCCCCTCCTTAAGGGGGGGGTACTGTTGTGATCCGCTTTTTGGGCTCCCCTGGTGGTGGCTGGTGGTACTGGAGGCTTGTGTGTGCTTTTCTCCCTCAGCTCACCTGTTTCCATCAGTTTTGGGAGTTCCCTATTTAGCCTTGCTCTCCAGTCACTTCCTTGCCGGTCATCATTGTAACCTGAGTCATTCAGTTGCATGTTCCTGCTACTAGTCTGCTGATCAGCTAAGTGGACTCTTGTCCTTTTTGTTTGTATTTTTTGTCCAGTTTACAGTTTTGTCACTCCCTGTTACTGGAAGCTCTTGTGGACTGAAATTGCCACTCCTGTGTCATGAGTTGACACAGGAGTCTTAAAGTAATCTCAGGATGGGTTTTTGAAAGGGTTTTTCAGCTGACCGTGAAGTCCTCTTTTGTATCCTTCCTCTATCTAGTAAGTGGACCTCGCTTTGCTAAATCTACCTTCATACTGTGTATGTCTTTTCCTCTGAACTCACCGTTAATATATGTGGGGGCTACTATCATCTTTGGGGAATTTCACTAGAGGTAAGCCAGGTCTGTTCCTTCCTCTTCCAGGCGTAGTTAGTTCTCCGGCTGGCGCGTGGCATTTAGGCAGCCGTAGGAATGCTCCCTGGCTACTGTTAGTTGTGTGGTAGATTTAGGTCACGGTCAGCTTGAGTTTCCATCACCCGAGAGCTAGTCTGTTATTTTGTGCTTCTGATATTCCCATGCCATTGGGGAATCATGACAGACGGCGGTTAGAAAAGCGCTGAGCCTTCTCTTGGGACAAGGTCAAATTGTCCACCACATGGTTCCAAATCTGCTGCAACCTATCCACCACAGAATCCACCCCAGGACAGTCAGAAGACTCAACCTGACCCGAGGAAAAACGAGGATGAAAACTAGAATTGCAAAAGAAAGGTGAAACCAAAGTAGCAGAACTAGCCCGATTATTGAGGGCGAACTCAGCCAATGGCAAAAAGGTCACCCAATCATCCTGGTCAGCAGAAACAAAACATCTCAAATAAGTTTCCAAGGTCTGATTAGTTCGTTCGGTTTGACCATTCGTCTGAGGATGGAAGGCTGACGAAAAAGACAATTCAATGCCCATCTTAGCACAAAAGGACCGCCAAAATCTGGACACAAACTGAGATCCTCTGTCGGACACAATGTTCTCCGGAATACCATGTAAACGAACCACATTCTGAAAAAACAGAGGCACCAAATCGGAGGAGGAAGGCAGCTTAGGCAAGGGTACCAAATGGACCATTTTAGAAAAATGATCACAAACCACCCAGATGACAGACATCTTCTGAGAGACAGGAAGATCCGAAATAAAATCCATGGAAATATGCGTCCAAGGCCTCTTCGGGACAGGCAAAGGCAAAAGCAATCCACTGGCACGAGAACATGAAGGCTTGGCCCGAGCACAAATCCCACAGGACTGCACAAAGGAACGCACATCCCGCGACAAGGAAGGCCACCAAAAGGACCTCGCCACCAAATCCCTGGTACCAAAAATCCCAGGATGACCAGCCAACACTGAAGAATGAACCTCGGAAATAACTCTACTGGTCCATCTGTCCGGGACAAACAGTCTCTCCGGTGGACAACGGTCAGGTCTATTGGCCTGAAACTCCTGCAACACTCGTCGCAGATCAGGAGAGATGGCAGACAAAATCACCCCCTCTTTGAGGACACCAGTCGGTTCAGAAACTTCCGGGGAGTCAGGTACAAAACTCCTAGAAAGGGCATCAGCCTTCACGTTTTTCGAACCCGGGAGATATGAAACCACAAAATTGAAACGAGAGAAAAAAAGCGACCATCGAGCCTGTCTCGGATTCAACCGTTTGGCAGACTCGAGATAAGTCAAATTCTTGTGATCCGTCAAGACCACCACACGATGCTTGGCTCCCTCAAGCCAATGTCGCCACTCCTCAAATGCCCACTTCATTGCCAACAACTCTTGATTGCCAACATCATAATTCCGCTCGGCAGGCGAAAACTTTCTTGAAAAGAAAGCACATTGTCTCATCACAGAGCCATCAGAGCTTCTCTGCGACAAGACAGCCCCTGCTCCAATCTCAGAAGCATCAACCTCGACCTGAAAGGGAAGAGAGACATCGGGCTAGCGTAAGACAGGAGCCGAAGAAAAACCGACGCTTCAGCTCCTGAAAGGCCTCCACGGCCGCAGGAGACCAATTCGTTACATCAGAACCCTTCTTGGTCAAATCCGTCAAAGGCTTAACCACACTAGAAAAATTAGTGATGAAGCGACGGTAAAAATTAGCAAAACCCAAGAACTTCTGAAGACTCTTCACAGAAGTAGGTTGAGTCCAGTCATGAATAGCCTAGACCTTGACTGGGTCCATCTCAATAGTAGAAGGAGAAAAAATAAAGCCCAAAAAAGAAACCTTCTGGACTCCGAAGAGACATTTAGAGCGCTTCACAAACAAGGCATTGGCACGCAGGACCTGAAATACCATCCTGACCTGCTTCACATGAGACTCCCAATCATCAGAAAAGACCAAAATATCATCCAGGTACACAATCATAAATCTATCTAGATACTCTCGGAAGATGTCGCGCATGAAGGACTGAAACACAGAGGGGGCATTAGAAAGCCCAAAAGGCATCACCAAGTATTCAAAATGGCCTTCGGGCGTATTAAATGCTGTTTTCCATTCATCGCCCTGCTTTATGCGCACAAGATTATACGCTCCTCGAAGATCTATCTTGGTGAACCAACTGGCCCCCCTAATTCGGGCAAACAGATCGGACAACAGTGGCAAGGGGTACTGAAATTTGACCGTGATGTTATTTAGAAGGCAATAATCTATACAGGGTCTCAGAGAACCATCCTTCTTGGCCACAAAAAAGAACCCCGCACCCAAAGGGGACGAGGACGGGCAAATATGTCCCTTCTCCAAAGACTCCTTTATATAACTTCGCATAGCGGCATGTTCTGGTACAGATAAATTAAAAAGTCGTCCCTTAGGGAACTTACTACCAGGAATCAGATTTATAGCACAATCACAATCCCTATGAGGAGGTAGGGCACTGGATTTGGGCTCATCAAATACATCCTGGTAGTCCGACAAAAATTCAGGGACTTCAGAAGGAGTAGAAGAAGCAATTGACACCAAAGGAGCATCGCCATGAATTCCCTGGCAACCCCAACTTGACACAGACATTGCTTTCCAATCCAGGACTGGATTATGAGCCTGCAACCATGGCAGACCCAACACGACAACATCATGCAAATTATGTAGCACAAGAAAGCGAATCACCTCCTGATGTGCAGGAGTCATGCACATGGTCACTTGAGTCCAGTACTGAGGTTTATTCCTGGCCAATGGTGTAGCATCAATTCCCTTCAGTGGGATAGGGAATTGTAAAGGCTCCAAGTTAAAACCACAGCGCTGGGCAAATGACAAATCCATTAAATTCAGGGCGGCACCTGAATCCACAAAAGCCATAACTGAGTAGGATGACAGAGAGCAAATCAAAGTAACAGACAAAATGAATTTAGGCTGTATAGTACCAATGGTGACAGACTTGGCGAACCTTTTTGTGCGCTTAGAGCATGCTGAGATAACATGAGCAGAATCACCACAGTAAAAGCACAACCCATTCTGACGTCTGTGGTTTTGCCGTTCAGCTCTGGTCAGAATCCTGTCGCATTGCATAGGCTCAGGTTTCTGCTCAGAAAATACCGCCAGATGGTGCACAGGTTTGCGCTCCCGCAAACGCCGATCAATCTGAATGGCCAAAGACATTGACTCATTCAGACCCGCAGGCATGGGGAACCCCACCATAACATCTTTAAGGGCTTCAGAAAGACCCTTTCTGAAAATCGCCGCCAGGGCGCACTCATTCCATTGAGTGAGCACAGACCACTTCCTAAACTTCTGACAGTAAATTTCTGCCTCATCCTGACCCTGAGAGAGAGCCAGCAAAACCTTCTCTGCTTGGTCTACCAGATTTGGTTCCTCATAAAGCACTCCAAGTGCCAGAAAAAACGCATCCACATTTAGCAATGCAGGATCTCTGTTATGACCCCAATGGCAGAGGGTCTCAAAAGTACATACCAAGTCTGCAAACACAAAAAAAACAGCTCTTAGGGCAGTGGTAACTGGGCTGACCATATATCTAATCCTAGCACCACAAATAGCAGCAGCCGGGGAACGTGCCTAAGTTGGTTCTAGACGTCTCGTGCCAGCCGGAGAACTAACTAACCCTAGAAGGGAAAAGATAGACCTTTCTTGCCTCCAGAGAAAAGACCCCAAAAGTTGGATACAAGCCCCCAACAAATAATAACGGTGAGGTAAGGAGAAAAGACAAACGTAAGAATGAACTAGATATTTAGCAAAGAGAGGCCCACTGACTAATAGCAGAATATAGTAAGATGACTTATACGGTCAGCAAAAACCCTATCAAAATTTCCACGCTGGATATTCAAGAACCCCCGAACCATCTAACGGCCCGGGGGGAGAACACCAGCCCCCTAGAGCTTCCAGCAAAATCAGGAATCACATTTAGTACAAGCTGGACAAAAAATAAGAGCTATGCAAATAACCAAAAAACAAGGAAGCAGGACTTAGCTTAATTTTGCAAGATCCAGAACCAGCAGACAGGAGCAAACAGAAAGGAACTGATTACAACGATGCCAGGCACAGGACTGAGAATCCAGGAAGTTTATATAGCAACACCCCTGGACTAACGACCCAGGTGGGTGCCAAACTGAGGAAAGACAATCCCAGAGTCATATCACTAGTGACCACAAGAGGGAGCCAAAAAAGTCTAATTCACAACAGATCTCCTGGCGCCAGAGAGAATGCCCAATCTTGAGGGTCACCACGTAACAAAGAAATAACAATTTTAACTTGTTGAACAGAGTCACCAGAGGAGCGCGGTCTCAGAGAAAGGAACAGCTTACAATTATTCTTAAAGTTCAAAAACCTAGATCTATCTCCGGAGAACAGTTCAGGAATTGGTATTTTAGGCTCTGACATAGGACTGCGGACTACATAATCCTGAATGCCCTGTACCCTTGCAGTGAGATGATCCACATTAGAAGACAGACTCTGAATGTCCATATCTGCAGCTGAATTCAGAACCACCCAAAGATTAAGGGGAGGAGAGAGGCTAAACACAGTGCAGAGACAAAAAAAAAAAAAAATGACTTCAGGATTTCTCTTCTCCCTTTTCTGCTGCATTAACACTTTATTGGCCTGCTGTACTGTTATGATCCGGTGGTAGGATCTCAAAACTGACCAGACAGATATGACCAGAATATAGTGACAAGTTCTGGGGATGTGGAAACTATATTGACCGCAATCCTAATCCTATCCACACACACTAAAGGTAGCCATGGAGCGTTCCTAAAATCCTAGACGCCTCTTCACAGCCTGAGAAACTGACTACCCCTAAAGAGAAAGCAAAGACCTCACTTGCCTCAGAGAAATAACCCCAAAGTATTGGAGAGCCCCCCACAAATAATAACGGTGAGTTAAGGGGAAAATACAAACGTAGAAATGAAACAGGATTAGCAAATGAGGCCCGCTAACACTAGATAGATAGAAGATAGATAGGAGTCTGTGCGGTCAATACAAAACTATCAAAAATAAGCCACGCAGAGAATGCAAGAACCCCCACACCGACTCACGATGTGGGGGGCGCACGCTGCACCCCAGAACTAACCAGCAAGCAAAAAATCACATAAAGCAAGCTGGACTGAACTCATCATACACTGAGAAACATTTCCAAGGAAATAATGAGCAAAATGAACAAGCAAACTTAGCTTCTCCAGCAGGAGACTGGTCACAAGGAATATTCAGGAGAGCTGAGAATCAGGACTGAATACACCGACAGCAGGCGACAAGTAAAGGTCCAGGTGAATTAAATAGGCCCAGCCTAGGCAGGAAATGAAGCAGCTGAGCCCAGCCAAGACCAGCCATATCGCTAAAGGCCACCAGAGGGAGCCCAAGAACAAACTCACACAGTACCACTCATGACCACAGGAGGGATCCCGAGAACGGAATTCACAACACTCTTTATTCTGAATTTTTTTCCCAATATTTATTAATTCCACCTGTTGAATTGAACATATGATGCTTTGATCACATTGATATAACCCAGCACCATGCTGGAGATATAAACATATAATATGGAACATTATTAAAGCTGTCACTTTTATACTGTTAGGGTTTGAACTATGGCAGATCTGAGTCCAATATTAGTCCTATGGTTGAACTAGCAACTATCGGCACCCAACTATCACGCTGTGGGGAGCTGATGGAGTTACAGAGAAAGTGATCTCTGTACTATAAATTTATATATATACAGTGCCTACAAGTAGTATTCAACCCCCTGCAGATTCAGCAGGTTTACACATTTGGAATTAACTTGGCATTGTGACATTTGGACTGTAGATCAGCCTGGAAGTGTGAAATGCACTGCAGCAAAAAAGAATGTGATTTCTTTGTTTATTTTTTTTAAAAATTGTGAAAAGTATTTTCAGAGGGTCATTTATTATTCAACCCCTCAACCCACCAGAATTCTGTTTGGTTCCCCTAAAGTATTAAGAAGTAGTTCAGGCACAAAGAACAATGAGCTTCACATGTTTGGATTAATTATCTCTTTTTCCAGCCTTTTCTGACTATTTAAGACCCTCCCCAAACTTGTGAACAGCACTCATGCATGGTCAACATGGGAAAGACAAAGGAGCATTCCAAGGCCATCAGAGACAAGATCGTGGAGGGTCACAAGGCTGGCAAGGGGTACAAAACCCTTTCCAAGGAGTTGGGCCTACCTGTCTCCACTGTTGGGAGCATCATCCGGAAGTGGAAGGCTTATGGAACTACTGTTAGCCTTCCATGGCCTGGACAGCCTTTGAAAGTTTCCTCCCGTGCCGAGGCCAGGCTTGTCCGAAGAGTCAAGGCTAACCCAAGGACAACAAGGAAGGAGCTCCGGGAAGATCTCATGGCAGTGGGGATATTGGTTTCAGTCAATACCATAAGTAACGTACTCCACCGCAATGGTCTCCGTTCCAGACGAGCCCGTAAGGTACCTTTACTTTCAAAGCGTCATGTCAAGGCTCGTCTACAGTTTGCTCATGATCATTTGGAGGACTCTGATACTGACTGGTTCAAGGTTCTCTGGTCTGATGAGACCAAGATCGAGATCTTTGGTGCCAACCACACACGTGACGTTTGGAGACTGGATGGCACTGCATACGACCCCAAGAATACCATCCCTACAGTCAAGCATGGTGGTGGCAGCATCATGCTGTGGGGCTGTTTCTCAGCCAAGGGGCCTGGCCATCTGGTCCGCATCCATGGGAAGATGGATAGCACGGCCTACCTGGAGATTTTGGCCAAGAACCTCCGCTCCTCCATCAAGGATCTTAAGATGGGTCGTCATTTCATCTTCCAACAAGACAACGACCCAAAGCACACAGCCAAGAAAACCAAGGCCTGGTTCAAGAGGCAAAAAATCAAGGTGTTGCAGTGGCCTAGTCAGTCTCCTGACCTTAACCCAATTGAAAACTTGTGGAAGGAGCTCAAGATTAAAGTCCACATGAGACACCCAAAGAACCTAGATAACTTGGAGAAGATCTGCATGGAGGAGTGGGCCAAGATAACTCCAGAGACCTGTGCCGGCCTGATCAGGTCTTAGAAAAGACGATTATTAGCTGTAATTGCAAACAAAGGTTATTCCACAAAATATTAAACCTAGGGGTTGAATAATAATTGACCCACACTTTTATGTTTAAAATTTATAAAAATTTAACTGAGCAACAAAACTTTTTGGTTTGTAAGATTTATGCATCTGTTAATAAATCCTGCTCTTGTTTGAAGTTTGAAGGCTCTAACTTATTTGCATCTTATTAAACCTGCTAAATCTGCAGGGGGTTGAATACTACTTGTAGGCACTGTATATATATATATATATATATATATATATATATAATTATATATATAATTTATTTATATATATATATATATATTTATATATATATATATATATATATATATATATATATATATATATTTATATATATCCTTAACCATGACAACCTTCTATGTGAATTCGGCAGACTATCATTACATAACACCAACAATATGGAAGCCATTGAAGTGGCAGAAATGTCCTCTCATGTACTTAGGTTTCAACCTAGCCTGTACTGTTCGTTATTTATGTGCAGAAAACTTTCATCCCTATAGACAGTAATTCTATATCTTTTGGAAAAATGTGGCTCCTGCCACTCTCTCTCGAATAAAATTTCACCATAAGATCTGAGAATCTTAGTCAGCCATTCTGAAGTTGATCTTGGCTGCCATGCGCGTAATTGTAAAATATTTTCTCATGGCTAGTATGTGTTCAGGAGATTTACTACTAATATGTCTTATTATTATTGGCCAAACCCTTTTTGTTTATACAGAGCCAATAGAAAAAGACATTTTGTGGCTGACACGGGCCCATCCCAACTTGCTGATTTGTCCCATACGTCCTCTCAGCCAATAGCCCTAACCTGCTTCCAACGGGTAAAATTATGCATTCATTCTTTTCAGTTGCTAAAAGGAGAATATTAACAGTCCCCTAACATTGTCTTACACACAATCTCGCGCACTACAATGGCTGATAAGTTTCTGAACACTGCTGTCAATAGAAGGGGCGCATGTGCTTTCAGGCTACCAGAATGAAGTGGAGGTCAGTGATAGATCTTAACTGCATTCATGAAAAAAAAAGATGTCCCTGTGACATTCAGGAGATCATTTGAGCATTGGAACATACATCTACATATAGGATATGTAAGCAGTCCTCAAATTGCATTTAAAGCAGAAAAAAGAGAGGTTTAAATTAAATAGGCCACCAATAGGGATGAGGAGACCTGTAGAAGTTCGAGTTTGTCGGGTTCGACGAAACTATAACCCACAGTTTTGGTTAGGTTCCAGAACTGTACCCAAACTAGAACCTGAACCTTTAAGAAATCAATGGGGACTTGAACGTTGGAGCTGGAAAATTCCTCTCTCCTCTCTCTTTCTCTTTCCCTTTCTCTCTATCTCTTCCCGGATATGTAAAATGAACTTCCAGGAGTGGTGGAAATATTTGAGGTTCAGCACCATACACTAGGTGTTCGGTACGAACCCCATACTTTACAATGTGAGTTCACTTATCTCTAGTCATCAGTATCTGGACACTGGGGGTGCGACATCGGGCACACTTAGCGATCAGCTGTTCCTGGTGCTGGCAGCGGCCGGTAGTGCCCAGTTATGTTGCTGCATAGCACAGCTCTGTAAAAAGCATAGTGGCCATGGCCAGTTATTGCACATGCATCCCCTATTGATTCGAATAGGGAGCAGTTGTGCAGTACCCATTCAATACATATGACAGAGATGTGTTGCTTCACAATTGAGCACTTCCAACTGACACTGGGAATAGCTGATCGCTGGTGTGCCAGGTGTCGCTCCCCCACTGATCAGATATTGATGACCTATCCTAAGGATATGCCATCAATATAAAAGTCCTGGACAGCACCTTTAAGTTAATTATATTAAGATTATGGACATTGTTGCAGGCTTCAAACAACATTTTTATAGGTAATAATAACATTGTATTAGTCAAGACCATACACAGAATTCACAGTGTGCCGTCATAAAATCAGGATAAGACGTATATAAGCAGCACAGCTCCATTCACAGAAAAATTAAATGTTACAGGTCTCAAACATAGGGAAGTACGCAAAAAAAAAATATTTATGAATTTCGATTCTTTTTTTCATTGGGTAATGACAGTGGTGTGGCCCCAATACAAAATCTCCAACAGGGTCCACAAGTATCTCATATAATGAAGTAAAAATGAAGGAGTATCAAGATGGCAGCCTTGAGGATCTTCAGCAGATAAATCGACAGTGCTGATGGGGGCAAGCATGTGAACCAACAGTCATTCCATCTAAATCTGTCAAACATTGACAGCGGCAAATGAATGGTTAACAATAGTGATGAGCGAGTATGCGCATTACTCGAGTTTTCCGAGCATGCTCGGGTGTTCTACGAGTATTTCAGCGTGCTCGTAGATTATGTTTGAGTCCCCGCAGCTGCATGATTTGTAGCTGCTAGACAGCCTGAATACATGTGGGGATTCCCTAACAAACAGGCAATCCCTGCATGTGTTCAGGTTGTCTAATAGCTGCAAATCATGCAGCTGCAGGGACTCAAACATAATCTACGAGCACGCTGAAATACTCGGAGAACACCCGAGCATGCTAGAAAAACTCGGGTAACGAGCATACTCGCTGATCTCACTAGTGAACCGATTTGGGAATTGATCTCTGGCTACTGTTGTTAGAGACAGATGTGGGCTATGTATACAGCCAGCATCTATGGGGTGTGGGTGACTGAGTACCCTCCTCACATGTGGACCCAAACACAGACATAGATTTACTTCCTTTTGCATGAAGGGATTAATTCTATTGGTTTCCTTGTCTGGGCAACACCCTAGGCCCCGGTGCCAAATCAAGCCCTGTCCCTGGCAGAGGACACATCTGAATGCAGTGTGTCATCACTGGTTACAGAGGAGAGATAATCTCTGTGACTGCCCGAAGCGCTGCCTATCCATAAGCATGGGAGAACTGGTGCCGTAATGGGCAGCTTCCTATGTAGCCAGAGAATATTCAGGTAATCAAGAGTGTGGTGTGAGGTCACAAAATCATTACTGCACGATACAGTAAACTTATGCAGTGCCCCAGAGTCCTGGTCGTTGCAGTACTGATGCTCCGCCGCTAAGGGGGGCTATGGTACGTCTGATGGCACTGAAGGAGTTCACCTGACCAAGTATCACAGACACCAATACACTTCACAGTCTGGCCTCCAGGGGGAGCTAAGGGTGCTATGTATTAGGCCACTCCTCACAATCTGGTAAAACTGGGGGTTAGATAGGAATTTAGTCAGAAGCTGACTGGGTTGGAACCAGGCAACATCCTGTGGCAGAGGGTGTTGCAGGGGAAGATTCAGGGGGGTCCCTGTCAGGGGTGGGATCCTGACAGAGGCCTAGCGAACAGAAAGAACGTTACGGGACCGCGCCTGCAATTCATCGCGGCGGTACCCCAAGAAAGGACAAGAAGCGAGGTTTATTGTGCTGAGCACAATCACCTAAGCAGACACAGGGGGCAACATTTGGAGAGGGGCGACTCTAGGGTCCCGGAAGAGCTCCAAGCCTACCCATCATACGGGTGCGTCCAAGCCATATCATCTGGGAGGACGAAGAAGAACATCATAATCGAGTTGTGAGGGAACTTCAGAAACAGACACAACAGTTGTGGGGACTATCCCGTAAGCACAGCAGGGAAGGACCACAACACACAAGCGCTAGAAGGTAGGCACAGATTTCCACCTGCAAAGGGACCTCTGGAGGTGCCATCGGACCGGCCGGACTCAGGTAGCCCGGTTGACCGTATTCCGGACTGAGGATCCTGAAGCCTTCAGTAAAGAGGTAAAGAGACTGCAACCTGGTGGCCTCGTTATTCACCGCGACCTGCACCGCACCATAACATCATCACATTCTCAACTTTCACTGGACGCCCCTCAGCAGGGTCACAGACCGGGCCTAGCCACCGTGACAACCCCAGAACTGAGACACAGAGGCCCGGTACCGGGTGCCCCTCGGCCCTGAAGCAATGGGGGCGCTCCACTTACACTGTAACAAACAGAGGACACACAAAGAACCCATAAAACAACTATTAATTAGAGATGGGCGAACACCTGGATGTTTGGGTCCGGCGGGTTCGGCCGAACAGTTACAAAAACTTCAGGTTTGGGTACCAGAACAGTACGCCGACCCGAACCCGTGCCCCATTCACTTGAATGAGGGGCCCGAGCATCCAGTGTTTGCTGCGCTGTAATGTGCATAATAGCGTAGCAAACATCACTTCTGATCGGTGATGATATCATCCCCGCCAGTCAGAGAGACGCGGTTCCCACACAGTCAAATGACAGCGTGAGTACTCAGCTGTGATCGGAGGTATAAAGTTTAACTCTGGTCACTGGTGTCACCTAATGGGAGAACTGCTCCTATCATCCGACACCTGCTGCTGATAATAACAGCGAGAGAAGGAGCGGTGGATGGGAGTATTCATCAGCCGCTCCTGACCTGTAAATAAATAATTTAAAAAAAACAGCGTGGGTTCCCCTGTATTTTTGTTAACCAGCCAGACAAAACTCACAGCTGGGGCTCCAACCCTCAGCTGTCAGTTTCAGCAATGCTAGAATGCAAGAATAGAGGAGGTTTCACGCCGTATTTTTTATTTAAATAAATAATTAAAAAGAAAACGTCCCCCCATTTTTGACAACCAACCTTCCTAAAGCGGACAGCTAGGGGCTGGAATTCTCAGGCTGGTAAAGGGCCATGGATGTTGCCCCCCAGCCTAAAAATAGCAGCCCACAGCTGAACAGAAAAGACACATCTATTAGATGCGCCAATTCTGGCGCTTTGCCCAGGTCTTCCCACTTGCCCTGTAGCCGTGGCAAGTAGGGCTCATGTTTGCAGGGTTGATGTCACCTTTGTATTGTCAGGTGACATCAAGCCAATGGCTTAGTAATGGAGAGGCGTCTATGAGACACCTCTCCATTACTAACCCTATAGTTGCATTATAAATAAAGACACGGCCATAATAAAGTCCTTTAATTGAAAAAATTACACAGACTCCATTAATAATCTCAATTAAACCATACAGACAACCTCGCCTATACCACCTAAGCCCATGATCTCCTTTAATACCAAAAATAATAAAACAACAAAATACCATACCTGTCCGTTGTTCTGTCCCACGCCATAATCCATGTCTGGGGAAAACAGCTTTAAACCTGGACAGCGCCAAAATGCGACCGTCCAGGCTGAGAACCACTGGTGAATGACCTGCTGTGAGCGCAGCCTCAGTGATTGGAGGTGACGTCATCGAGGTTACCTACGGTCACTGAGGCTCCGTTCCCAGAAAGACTGAACTGCAGTGACCATGTGATATTTCAGTTTTTCTTTTTTATTAAATTTGCAAAAATTTCTACATTTCTTTTTTTTCAGTCAAGATGGGGTGCAGAGTGTACATTAATGTGAAAAAAGTAACTTTTTTCAATTTACCAAATGGCTGCAATGAAACAAAGAGTGAAAAATGTAAACGGGTCTGAATACTTTCCTTACCCACTGTATAGAGACCTGTGGTGGGACCATCATACTATGTGTAATGCTGCCCCCACAGCAACATACATCATACAGGATTTCACTCGCTACTTTACCTGCAAAAATTGCTGTAACCCCTAAAAGAGATGTTCGACTGTACTGAAATTTGGACTGTACATACTTTAATTTATGAGAAGTGAGAGGGACCTCAGCATCAGCGATTAGAAACATTTTCGCATCGAATGGTCTCGCTGACCTGTCGCCCAGCCGATAGTCTTCACTAGGGTTGAGCGACCTTGACTTTTTTAGGGTCGAGTCATGTTTCACGAAACCCGACTGTTGGAAAAGTCGAGTCGGGTGAAATCGGCCGATTACTGCGCAAAGTCGAGGATCGGCCGGAACACGAAACCCTATGCACGTCAATGGGGATTTTTTTTTATTTTTTTTTTTCTTCTCTCTCTCTCTCTCTCTCTCTCTCTCTCTCTCTCTCTCTCTCTCTCTCCGTCCCGGCACAGAAAATTTCGTTTTACACATTCCAAATCGCTACTGCGCACAAGCGATAAAATGATGCGCGCCCTAACCCCTATGTCATCACTCCGCCCACGCTCCTTCATTGGCTGTAAAAATGGCGCTAAACGCGTCATACAAAACGTGACTTTGGCGCCAAGATCGCGTACCGCATGGCCGACCCCACACAGGGATCGGGTCGGGTTTCATGAGACGCCGACTTTACCAAAAGTCGGCGACTTATGAAAATGAACGATCCGTTTCGCTCAACCCTAGTCTTCACTACAAGATAGACTTGCTGCACGCAGTTCTGCATGGCGGTAGTTTATGTGCGGTGCTTGCATTTCACTACTGACAAATTCCTTCTTCGTTTGCTAACAATGTACAGATACAGTTTGGAGGAGCAGGTTTTGTTGTAAAAACTTATTGTTAAACTGAGTCCTTAAAGACGAGCCAAAGAGAGTTTCTATAAAAGTTTTAAAGGTCGAAATACGCCATCCATGCCGTGTATTGAAGGCTTCTTTGATGACAGAGTAATCTCCAAGAAACTGTGGCCACCAAGACCTCCGGATTTATCACCGGCAGATTTTTTTTCCTTTGGGGCCATTTGAAGAGTTGGGTGTACAGTAACAAGCCACAAACATAACAGGTAGAACTGATATTACCAATATATGGTCACTGTATGGTGGGAATATTGGTCCCACTACTACAGAGCTTTTAGTTAATGATCAGTGTGGTGGTATTATCACCATTGTATATCTGGTGATATTTGCCTGCTATATTCTAATATCATCAAATCTTAAATAGTGATATTATTGGAAATATAGGTAGTAGTATTGAATTCCTTCCGTCAGGGTATTGCAAGTAATAGACACCCCAATCTGGGGTAGGGAGCGAGGGCAGCATTGGCCTGTGTGCTTTTAAATGCCGGGGCTGGATTTTAGTCCCAGCCCATCCCTGCCCCCCTCTATAGACACTTAAGGGCAGCAGGAGGAGTCATTTGATCCATCTCAGAAGACAGATTTGTAGACTTTTTTGAGCAGTTTTTAAAGGTAAAATCAGTGTAAGGAGAAAAGAAGAAACTGATAACTTGGAAATAAGACTTTTTCTCAAATTGTATGAGAGTTTCTTATCTTATCTTTTACTATGAATTTATAAAAACAAATGAACAGCGCAGTTATTGGATAAGAATGATGGAGAATGTTGTAAACAATTACCGTACCTTTCTTAGCAATTTTGTAAATATTTGACTTGGATGAATATGTGTTTCTTTTGCCAATGATCGAACAGCAATAGGCCCAACCTGTAAAAGTAAAAATCATTAAAGCCAAATGCTAAAATCTTGTTTCGTTATTAATTATACAATGCTCTTACATTTCTTAAATGGTATAAACTGTACATATATACAAAAAAGATTGGCCACTTGCTTTTAAATATATTTATATCAACATGTATAAAGATTTTTAATATACCTCTACTTTGAGTTCTACCGCTTTTTCAGAGGTCTCCCACTGCTCTACCAGCCATAAACAATCTCCTCTTCACTGGTCATGTCTTGCTCACTGGCCATGTAATGTGATGCCCGGGGGGCACCGTCCCCACATATTTATTTCCTATTGAGCACTCCTGTCCATTGGTTTTTACTGTCTCTGTCTTCATATGGTGCACGTATCTGTCTGAGCACCACCATCTTTAAACCTTCCGTTTCACAAGTTCTAATTCCTTGGGCTGACACAGGGACAGGAGAAGCAGGGAGCTCCTTAGTAAACACTCTCCTTTACTGCAAAGATTCTACTGCATGTGACTATGAAATGGTGATGCAGCGCCCCAGGGTCCTGGTCGTTGCATTAATGTCATTTTCCTCTACGTGGGAGTGATGTTACGTTTGGAGGCAATGAAGGAGATCTCTTTACCAGGTATCACAAACATACAACACATTTCATCATCCAGGCCACTAAGGGGAGCTATGCTCCTATTTATTAGGGCACTCTTCACACTTAGGTAAAACTGGTTGCCTGGATAGGAAGTTAGTTAGTTGCTGGCTGAGCTTTGCTCAGGTAGTTGATCCCTGACAGGGGTGGGATCCTGTCAGAGGCCGAGACAGAAGGACACGGAGCTGTGCCTGCCCTGAGTGTGGCAGCTTCCAGAAAGAGACACTGAAGGAGAACTGTATTGTAGAGAGGGTGAAAAAGTCGTACTAAAGGAGTGGATATCAAAGGTGTTCTGCCCTACACAGGCTGCCTCCTTCTGAGGCACAGGATCCCGGTAGCTGGAAAACCGAGGGAGCAACAGTCCTTTATGCCTTGCTCCAGAGACCGGCAGGACAGCTAATTTCACGTTACCTGCCCGCCCTATACTCAGGAGGCAAGGTGGCACCCACGAGAGGCTGGGGCATGATAGAGATCCTGTAAAATGCCTCAAGTCACCGGTCATACAGGTTTGTCCTATCCATCTGGGGGACAGAGAGAGAGACGTAACATCTGTAACATCTTCAACAGTTGTGAGGACCTTATGAGATGCTTAGCAGTAAGGTACTAAAACACACGGCGCTAGAGGAAGGCTACTGATTTCCACCTGGATAAGGGGACTCTGGATTTGCCTCCAAACCGGCCAGACTCTGCCTACCCTGTGTTCTGGTACCCTGGACTGTGGATGCTGAAGCCTTCAGTAAAAGGTAAAGAGACTGCAACCTTGTGTCCTCGTTCTTCACTGCACCTCTCCCCATTCACCATCTAACACTGGGAAGCCCTGGGGATATACTTCACCTGTGGGAAGGTATCCCATCTAGCTGCCATAACATCACTCCAGCGGACCCCTTAAAGCAGCGTCGGTCACCCTGACCGAATACCACAGGTGGTGTCACAAACATTCCCCTTTAAAGACCTTTCCCTTTTACACGGATGTCCCTAGGGCCATGGACCGGGTCAGCCACCGTGACAACCCCCTGCGAACCGAAGGACCCAGTACTGAGTACACCTAGCCCTAGACGAGATGATCCAGTCACTTGTGCTAGAGACGCTAAATGTGGCAGCATGCAGACGTGTTTACTAGTATTCATGCACCGAATTGGCAATCTAGGACATCCACAGTAGAAACCAAAGTACAAGGAAGCACAAGAAGACATGGAGAAATGGGACATGAGATCCCCTTGGCTTGACCCACATGGGAAGCATTACATGACCAGTAAAGAAAGGGATGATAATGGGTAGCAGAGCATTAGAAGACTTTAGAAAGGCGGAACAGAAAAAACATCATGTGAATGGGGCTGAGAGTGGAAGGCTTTATTCACACTAATATTTTTCTTGTCCATATGCTTTTTGTTTAAAAAAATTGACTGCTAACATACAAGACAATGGAGCTATTTGCACTTCAGTATAATTTCACTTACCCGTCTGCATTCAAGGTTAAAAAAAACTCTATTCATGCTCTATTCTGGGTCTACTTTTATAAATAATCAGAAAAAACTGCATAGAGAAGCCATACACTCGCTTTCTGTTTTGACTGACCCATCTTTTGGTAAATCTCACATGATTGTGTAATATAACATTTTTCACAGCAATAATTCCATACATTAATTCTGAACGATGCAAGAAAGATGATATCACTGTCACTGTTCTTAGAACACTCTGCAAAATGTTTCATTTGGCCTTCTATTGGAAAAATAGAGTTCATGTTCCCAAAGAGAGGCAAACTCTCTCCAAGCCTGAAAAAAGCCCTAGTACAATCTATGTGTCTACGCGTTTCATCCATTTGGCTGCTGTAGCGTAGACTTACAGTACCAGAAGAAAAATTACGGAGGTTGCATAAAAATTATAGGACAACCTTATGATATAGTAGGCTACAAGTGATGGGACGTAAGGTGCCTATGGCACCTCAAGCTGCTTATGGCAAAAAAAAAACATATTTTTGTGACGTTTTGGTCCCCCTTAGAGGCTGCTTATATTTATTTTAGTTATATAGTTTATTATAACAGTATTTCTAAAATCAAGCTTTCGGGATGATACCTCTAAACTATCAATGTGTCAGATAATTCAGACAGTCTAGGAAAATAGTGGAATTTTGGTGAGTCTCTTTGGTATCTGGAGGACTTCACCATCAGGAGATAATGCACCAACTGCATAATCTGAATGTAGTTACGGATCCACTGCACAGAAACCATCTCTAATTCTAATAGATTCATTGTAGTAAAAGGTTTTAGAATTAGAGATGAAAGAACTTTTTTTGAATAGAAATAAATTGTACACACATTTGCCAAAATGCAGATTGTTTTTGTAATTCACTTCTGCACAGATTCAGCAAAATGGTAACCTGATGACCATGATTTTGCTGAACCATGAAGGGTCATCCAAAAGTTACAAATGAAAAAAAATACTTATGAACACTTTACGGTTCACCTCTCTGGTCCCTCTGGTCTTCACTGTTCCCTTTGCAGTTCTTGTTGCAATTTCCTATCATCGACACGAGCGATGAAATCCTGGTGCTCATCACGCTAAAGCCTCATAAGAGCCAGAAGTCCCGACATCGCTTGAGGACACCCAGGATTTCAGAGCTTGCAATGGCGATGAGAAGATGCAACAAGGGATAATGAGGAGCACAGGGGCCGGAGAGGTGAGCTGTAAGGTGAGTTGAAGGATTTTTTTCTATTACAAAGTATATTTCTTGTGCTATTGGGTCTTTTGAGACCGCAGAGCCTAAAAAGGAACATTCCATTCATAGAGAATAGCTTTACTGCAAATCACATTTCCCGGGAAAGTCCACTTAAAGGCCACCAATACTTATCACACTTCACTTTTACAAGTCTGTAATATGTTCACATTTGTCCATTAATAAGTGGCAATCCTGTGCAATACTCACTTGATCAATGATTTGAGTAGTAACTTCATAGTCCGATATATATATAATCACATTTCTTGAAGAACCTGATGAAGATGTTGCCAGCTGAAATCCATCTAACCAGTCTCCTAACAGACAGAAAAGAAAAATATATACATTTGTGCAAATACATTAGGCAACCAGTCACTGATTACAGATTTGTCTCTGGAGTAGAATGCTGGAAGCTTTGAGCTGGGGCTAAACAATTCCCATTGGGTGGCTCCAAAGTCAAGGTGTCCTAGTGAAGTAGGGAACAACATGATCCTGATTTGCACAACAGAGGACATAATAATCACCACACTTATTGTTCATTATAACATTACTGTTTGACTTCCATTGTCTGAAAAAATATATTCTAGGTTCTGGACGCTGGACAACCTCCTTATCTCCAGCAACATTACTTAGGGTACTGTCACACAGTGCAATTTTGATCGCTACGACGGTACGATTCGTGACGTTCTAGCGATATCGTTACGATATCGCAGTGTCTGACACGCAGCAGCGATCAGGGACCCTGCTGAGAATCGTACGTCGTAGCAGATCGTTTGGAACTTTCTTTCGTCGCTTGATCACCCGCTGACATCGCTGGATCGTTGTGTGTGACACCGATCCAGCGATGTGTTCGCTTGTAACCAGGGTAAACATCGGATAACTAAGCGCAGGGCCGCGCTTAGTAACCCGATGTTTACCCTGGTTACCAGCGTAAACGTAAAAAAAACAAACAGTACATACTTACATTCCGGTGTCTGTCCTCCGGCGTCTCAGCTTCTCTGCACTGTGAGCGCCTGCCGGCCGGAAAGCGAGCATGGCGGTGACGTCACCGCTCTGCTTTCCGGCTATGGTGCTTACACAGTGGAGAGAAGCAGAACGCCGGGGGACAGACACCGGAATGTAAGTATGTACTGGTTTTTTTTTTACGTTTACGCTGGTAACCAGGGTAAACATCGGGTTACTAAGCGCGGCCCTGCGCTTAGTAAACCGATGTTTACCCTGGTTACCCGGGGACTTCGGCATCGCTCCAGCGCCGTGATTGCAAAGTGTGACCGCAGTCTACGACACTGGAGCGATAATCATACGACGCTGCGACGTCACGGATCGTGCCGTCGTAGCGATCCAAATTGCACTGTGTGACAGTACCCTTAGACAATCAGTTAAAATGGTTGGAGAGGTGAAGTGTGGTTTAACGCAAGAGTTCTGCCTCCCTGTGAGATAATTCCAACGAAATTTGGCGTATTGCCAAGACACAGGCAAGTATTCTAATCAACCAATCATTCTGGAAGACCCAGCGCACTGTCCCGATCCATTTGCAGATGCTCTTAAAGAGGCCCATAACACCAAAATGTACTCCCAAATCACTAGATCACTCTATACCTATGTGACCAAACAGTCGCTCACATAGATTCCTAGCTAAGAAATCACTGTTTTGAAAAATGTTTAGGCTGTGTGCACATGTTGCGTTTTTGCTGTTCTTTTTCAGCGCACATCTGTCACATAACCTGAAGGGTTTCCTGATGCCAGGAACAGGACAGTGAATGGAATCCTTAAAGGGACTCTGTCACCTGAATTTGGAGGTAACAATTTTCAGTCATATGGGCGGGGTTTTCGGGTGTTTGATTCACCCTTTCCTTACCCGCTGGCTGCATGCTGGCTGCAATATTGGATTGAAGTTCATTCTCTGTCCTCCATAGTACACGCCTGCGCAACAGATTGCCTTGTGCAGGCATGTACTACGGAGAACAGAGAATGAACTTCAATCCAATATTGCAGCCAGCATGCAGCCAGCGGGTAAGGAAAGGGTGAATCAAACACCCGAAAAACCCGCCCATATGACTGAAAATTGTTCCCTCCAAATTCAGATGACAGAGTCTCTTTAAGTCTCAAGCACATGTTGATGATTTGGGGAAGATGTAAATCTGCATAATGTCAATTTTATAAGCATTTTTGCTGCAGATTTCACCAATACACATGAGAGGGGAAAATCTGCACCAAACCACAAGTAAAAAATGCAGCAAAAACACTTCAAAAATGCACATTCTTGCTACTCACGTTGTATATTCAAAACCTCACTAAAGCGGTTCCACCTGAACGTTGGAAAGCCAATGTTGTAGATATGAGTAATTAAACTTAGGCCACTTCCAGAAAGCTGAGCACGAGGTGTGTTAGCGTTAACATTTCTACCATAAAAAGGTTTCTATGAAACGTATGTCAAGTTAGCATGCAAACAAGGGAAATTCCGGTAACGACTAAGTGAACGAACAATGGGATTTTGCACAACTGAGGATTCTCCCTGAAACTTCTTGTGACCAAAGATGGCTCCACCTCTGTAATCTACAAAGAGGAAGAAGGAAAAGATCTCCTAAAAACATTAAGAGTGGAGCCAACACCAGTTTATCATTCTCTTCCAAAACCAAACCCTTCTCATGTCACCAAGGATTGGCATGATAATCGTGGTTAAAGAAAAAGTATTCTCTTAGATTACTTTTTTTTAGACCCCACATACAGTATTTGGAAGTCTGCTTCAATTCCTCTGTATAATATGTCTTTCATTAGTTTCTTTATTCTCATTTTTTCATACAAAGATTGGGACCTCATCTGCCAAATCTATCTCTAGTGTCAACTTTAAGACTACAAATTTGTGGAGAACCTACCGCCATCAAGATACCTTATTCTAATTGTAACCATTGTTACAATGGGTCCTTTTTAAATCAAACACTCTATTTGTAATATTTATTCTCCCTCTAGTCATAGTCAGACCTATCGCTAGATTCTTCAAATATTGAGGCGTTAGCCCCTAACTTACGTGGCTTCACATGTCTTGCACAATGTTTAAAGATTCTTAGTAGGTAAAATCATGTTTTTGTTATTCCCATCTGCACCACACACTTTAGAATGAAGAATGTTCCAGAAGCCAACTATTCAGCCTGTCTGCATGGTTGTATATTAGGGATGCCCCCTACAGAAAGGAACAAAGACACACAGGCCACACCAGATGTAGGACACAAATGCTAATGTAGGCTTTATACATGAGATGCAGCCTGCATGTCTTCCTCTGCTTACTGTCACTGAATGGAAACATTGATTCCTGAAGCTGAACACTTTGCAGGTGAAATTAGTGCACTTACACTGATGAGCAAGCACATCTATAATCACAGAAAGCTATATGTAATATTTGCGCTAAGGACACCTATATGAAGCTATAAATAGTTAAAATGCTATTGCTAGGACATGTCATAAGCAAGGTTCTTCGTTAAAGACTAGGATTAACAAGATGTGTTTACCTTAATATCAAGGAAAAGGAAAACTGTATCCAGTGCTGGCATGCGGAAAGGTCCTTCACTCATGCACTTAAAGGTTGGTATCTGAAGCCTTCTCTGAATCTCTGTTCCAAAAATATCCAATATGTTGCAGAGCAAATGGTGGTATAGGAGACGCTGTCCCGGCCGGTGACTAGCATACTCCCCCAGAGCTTGGTGACTGCCGTGAACAGGCAGTGGTGGCCACGTGTGTATAGCTAAAGCCGACAAGGTGCAGGACCTTGTGTGATGTCACAGTCACGTGATGTGTACACGTGACCAGCTACAGAGCTGCGGAGCTAAGGAGCTATGAATAGCACACAGGACCAACTAATCCTACGCGTTTCAGAGTCACTGACTCCTTCATCATCTATAATCACAACAATAAGATCAACATACTGGTGCTCCGTGCTGAGAAAGTCTGAGGCCAGCTCCTCACACTCCTCCGCCTCTTTTTCAGCACAGACACAGCACAGACACGGAAGACGTTTCACCTTCATGAGAATGAAACTTTAGATCATACAATTTCTTCAAAGCATATTCCACATATTCCTTGTGTATAAACTCCACAATCCCATTATCCTTGTGCACATCAGCATAGCAGACATCTCCAGCTTCTTTCATATGATCTTTCAGATCTTGCGCAATGCCTGGATGGGGAAGCCCTGAGATGAGTACTGTGTATTATTCGCTGGGACTGTTTCTCCCACGGGGTCCTCTATATCCACCCCCTGATCGCTGATTTGACATGGGAAACTCCACACAACCATCGAGACCTGAACTTGCTCCCTTTACATGCAAACACTGTGTCCTTTGCATCCCGTGGATCCTGGAAGCTGATGAAGGCAAACGATGTGATATCGCTTCCCCTGCTATCTGCCCTTACCAATGGAACAACTCCTTCAGCTCCTTCCCACGTACATCAACTGGTAAAATGCCCACATAAATGCACCCATCTCCAGAGCACTGACCCCCAGCCAGAGAGATGGTCACTTGATGGCCTGGTAAATGTTGTTCAAGGGGGACAATATCTTGGCTGACCAAGGTAAGTGTCCCAAAGTCCCTGAGCCTCATCCCTGATGCAATTTTCCTCCCCCAGGTCACGTTCCTTCATGGTAACAGTCATTGTATTTTGTGCATTACTCACTACTGGTGGGGTAACCAGTCCTTGGCTCCAGGTTACAACATTGGCCCAGTGGCACACCATTCCTGCTCCTAGGTTGTTTCCCAGCAAGACATCTATCGGTAGGTACCACCATTCCATGAATATGATCTCAGTCTAAATGTAGTTGGGACCTTTGAATGTTCAGAGATCCTCCTCCAGCTACGTTGACTCTCAAATGGCTGGAGACAACAATACATTAATCCAGTACTGCATGTTCTTTGATAAATGTGACTGAGGCTCTGGAATCATGGAGCCCCGCAGCCTCCACGCCCTCTTCCCAGACCATCTGCAGATGCTGGCTTATGGTCGCTGAGGTGTCCCATCTAGTCGGAACACTTGGTCTTGTACCGCTTATGCCTCTTCCTCTTCCAGTTGGGGTAGTGGGATCCTCTCTCCTTCAGCATTCCTGACCCATTGCAGTACATTGTTCACCAGTTGGGGACGTGGTTGATGTGGGCTAGAACATTCTCAATATTCCCTGGCAAAATGTCTCATGTGCCCACATTTATTGGCAGCTTAACCCCCCTCATCCCGATGAGGGCTGTGCTTGGGGGCTTGGAAAACTTTCCCACCTTTGCGAAGACCCAAATCCCCCCCAGCTCCTCCTCTCTCTGGTCCAGGAGTCTCGCTGGCATCCCTGTAAGCCATTGTTTCTGACTTGCTGGGGCTGCACTTCCACATGCACTTCCACAGTGGCTTTCTATCCGTCACCCATTCTTTTAAGTCCCCTGGGAACTTGGACATAAATTGTTCTAGCATGAGTATATATAAGACATAATCTGCTTGCCCAACCCCAAGTCCATTCTATCCACCTAGTGCATGCCGTACTTAATGTATTAGCAGACTCCGGGTGTGTGTGTTTTAATAATCACCTAGGAAGGTTAACAAATTAACAATGCAACTATTCTTATTCCTTACATCCATCTTAGGTCATGGTCATAGGGATGCCCCCTGCAGAGAGGAACAAAAACACAAATGCCCCCACAAGGTGTAGGACAGAAACGCTAATGTAGGCCTCATGTATACAAACCGCACCTCTTTCTCTGTTTACGGTCACTGAATGGAAACATTTGAAGACTTTCCAGGTGAAATTAGTGCACTTAAACTGACCTGCAAGCAAATCTCTACTAAACACAGCAATAAGATCGATGTACCTGTGTCCTGCTACTCACGCCTAACAAATGGTCCATCCAACAATAGAGGAGGATCCAGACACAGTGACCATTGTACACTGTCAGGAGCCAGCAAATTGCAGTCACATTGAGAAACTGCAGAACTTTAGCTGAAGCATGGAAAGCACCTTTGCAAGCAACTCCTATTTATATATTGATAAATGTTGAAATTTCTCAAATCTATTACATATTACTTAAAACAATAAAGCATATTTTCTTAAGGAGAAAAGAGTAAAGCCTATACCTCAAAACAACTATCTAATTTAACTGAAAAACAATAACGTTAAAAAGATTCTAAACCCTAAATTAATAGCCGGTGCAATCATATAGTACTATGACTCCTGATTACAGATGGAAAAATCAGTTTGAAGCTAATAGAATTTTCTAAGAATTTCACAAAAAATCTGATTTACCAGAATACTTTTTTTCCACAATTCCATACGCTAAAATAGAGACAAATTATGACCGTTGGGCCATCATTTTCCTGGATTCTTTTTACCTTCTTCACACCTCACCTGTCCTGCTTCCGCTGCTCCCTGTTGGGCGCAAATTTGTCAAGTTCGGCAAACTTCTAGAAACAAAAAATCAAATTGCAAATACTCCAATGGCCCTGAAAATATGTGTTTAACACTCTAATGTCTCCTAGAACTGTATCTAACACCTTTCAATCTCTTTAACACAAACACACTAAATAATGCCAAAGATATCTCATGACTGAAAGCAATAGTGACTTGTCAATGAGAGACTGATGGAAAACAGTGAGCAGGAGAGCTGTGAGTGCAGCGCTCTCTTACTGCACTAGAAAATCATTAACATACAAGTTCAAATATGAATTTCTCTAACACAGCAAAATTATTTCTACAAAAAATGTAAGGATTTATTGAGCATTAAAAGACCTTGCTATAAATTCCATCAATTTGGGGATAAAAATCCGGATGACAGATTCTTTTTAAAGCACCACTCAGCGTTTTTTTTAGTATCACATCTAGAGTGGTATCACTAATGTATGTTCCCTGCCTGTAGTACTAGTCACCATGTTCTGCTGTTCTCAATACCGCTTCTGCCTTCTTCTGCAGGCTGTGACCTACCACATCTCTCCAATGTTTGCTCGGCGAGCCATAGGTCACTTCTTAATGTAAGTCTATGAGAGTCAGAACGAGTCTCATAGACTTACACTGAGAGCTTGTGACTGTTACCTCTGACGTGTGGTGAGTCAGGAGCTGAGGTCACAAGATGGCGGCGCAAGACTAGAGCGGCACTGGGGAGAGCAGAAGACAACAGCTACTTAAGTATTGTACTACAAGTCGGGAACAGACATTAGTGATACCACTCCAGCAGTGAAATTAAATTAAAAATGCCAGAGTGGTGCTTTAAACCCTCATCATACTTGGTCTTATTATTCTTAGAAGTAATTAAATCCCCAAAATTTATATATATATTCTTACAATTACCAAAACGTACAAACATGGAAGTCTCAAGTTCCACCCAAAACATTATTAATCAAAATGTTAGCGTAATTTATGAGTATGAACCCATGTTGGCCTCACACAAGAATAGCCGCTCATCATTTAACAAGTCCTGGCACTTTGGGTTATTCTCTCCATTTCCTAGACAGATTTGACTAGTAGTTCATGTAAATCTTCTATATAGACTTGGATGCATCACTAGCTTTTACGACAATTTCTCTCCCATTCTGTGATATTTCTGTTGTCACAAAGTCACTTTTTGACCTGCATAGTCTTCTATCAACTATGGAAAGAAAAACATTGTCGATGTTTCGACTTTCAAGCCTAGTAAAGACTATGAAGATTGAAGTGTTGCTTTGTGTATGAAGAAATAAAATAACTAATCCATGGTGAGTGCTGTAAAGATTTTTTCTCTGTGCAATATACTATACTAAAAGTTCACAAATGGACTATATGGACTGATAGTTCATGTAGAATAAGATTAAGGATGGTATGATCAGAAGCGCATCAGTCTCTGTCATGTTTTTCTCTCCATACTGGTCATGCCATTGTTTTTAACGTGTTGGTGAACAACTAAAAGATTATCTGTTTATACAGAACAAGGTGTTGGCATTTGTAGACTCCTGGTGGAAATCTGCTAAGAAAAGTAGCCGAGCACCAGCTATGGTGAGCTGACGGACTTTATTTCCTTTGTCAATATGATACGATTGGACCACCATTGTTAGTATCAAGTAGGAAACAACTTACCTATTTTAGGCAAAACAAAACCAACAGGATTCGGCCATAAGGCCTCAATAAAGTCCCACATCAATTTGCTGAATAAATTCTTTATAGGATGCAGTTGTGCTAAACTGGTAATAAAGACAGAGGTCTCATTTTCTATATTTTCCATGCGTATTCTGCAATAAAAGTATGTTGTTTGCAGTTAATATTTCTTGCTTATGTATTTATATTTGTATTACTGCATAAACATTAAAACTTTATTCGTTTTTCATACATGCAAAGGCAGGGGCTTACATAGAAATCATGGGGCCCCATAGCAGATGCCTAAATTTGTCAAATGATATTTGATGGAGTCACACAAGAGCATATCTCGCAACTTTTCAGCCCCTACAAAATAGTTTTGCTCCTATTGAAGCCTATTAGAATTTCCAGGCACTAAAATATCTCTTTAATGGCCCCCATAAAGTGTGATGCCAACAAAAGTGCCCCCAAAACACAATATGATACCACCGCAGTGAATTTGTGCACAGTGCCATCACAGTCACAGTATGATGGTACTACAGTACCCTTCAAAGTATGATACCCCCACAGTGACCCCAACACACTATGATGCCCCCACAGTGACCCCAACACACTATGATGCCCCCACAGTTACCCAAACACACTATGATGCTCCCACAGTTCCCCACACAATATGAAAAGCACCGTACACAGTAGTAAGGTCCTCCCACACAATATAATGGCCCTGACACAGTCCTCCATACAATTTGATATCCCTACATTCAGTATAATGGCCACCACACCCATCCACAGAGTATGGAGTATGATGGACCCCACACAACCCTCCAAACAGTTTAATGGCCCCCTACATAGCCCTCCAAACAGTACAATGGCCTCCACATAGCCCTGCAAAGAGTATAATGTCCTCCACTTGCCTCTCCCCATTCCCCTGCTGTGCTGGTCTCTGCTGAGTGTGTTCTGGATTTCCGCACAGCACAGTATTAATGAGACGACAGGCACACAGGGAGAATGATGAAGGAGGGGGAGTCAATTGATGCTCCCTTTTCCATCATTGCTTTCAACTGTATCTGCCTCCAGGACGCAGATACAGTTGAAAGTGTGATGCTGAGTGGGAAGGGGCCCGACACCACCACGTGGTCTGCTGCTATTAGTGGTACACCGCTGTGCAAAGGCTTAAGATAATGGTAACAGTTAAATATGCAAATCAAAAGATATTTTATGCGATTCTCTGTTATCCAACATTGCAAAAAAAAAAAATCAAACTGCTCATATTTGTAGCATCCTATATAACAATCGCCAGTTGGGATTTCCGGCCGCTGTCCCCGAATCCAAAAAGGCACCGCGGCAATATCACTTGCGCAAGGCACAGTTAGTGGAGCAAGGCCATGAACTGCGCCTGCGCAAGTGACATACAGGGGGTCCGGCGGTTGCTGGCCGGTGGTGCGGGTGTCTCCAGTGCCCAGCGGTGCTGCGTGGGTGTCCGGCACTACCCGGGCCCTGTCGACATTTTGGACAGGCCATAGCCCCAGAACTTCAACGGTTCCATGTGCGGTGGTCTCCAGGAATATGGGGGAGGCGCATGCACGGATGGTGATCTTGGGACCAAGATCTCTGCGCTGAAATCTCATCTCTCGAGATCTTGGTCCCGAGATCACCACCTGTGCATGTGCCACCCCCGGCAATGGCCATATTCCCGGAGACCACCGCACATGGAACCGTGGAAGACAACCATGTAGCACCGTTGGGCACCAGAGACACCCGCAGTACCGGCCAGCAACCGCTGGGCACCCGGAGACGCCCAGCAGCAGCACATGATCCCTGCAGCAGCACAAGACCCCAGCAGCAGTGTGCCACACATGGGAGTCCCCCCTCATCCCTGCCTGCAGCATCACCCCACAACTGCCTCCTCCAGCAGCGACCCTGGGACCCCGCATCACCGCAGCTACCACCCCCGGTAAGCAATAAGATGCAAGGATTATAAGAAGCACCACCATTTTATTAAAAAATATTTTTTTCTTATTTTTCTCCTCAAAATTTGGGGTGCGTTTTTATAATCCGAAAAATATGGTATGTTGGAAAGTGCAAACGGTGTAAGACATGTCCACTGCTCCTTTCAGCACCACTAAGCATACAGAGATATTAATTTCATCACCTATTTCTAGTATGTAATAAGAAGCTGTGATATCTCTGGAGAATTCCTGCAGGAGGTGCCATTAGTGAGGAGAGACTGCCATCTGCTGGACAGCCAAAATCAAGTGGAACCAAATTGTGCTGGAAGATTTGCAGGGGGAGTGGCTTCATGTGCTTGATTGGATCAGGTGACCCACAGAAAGGACGTCCCTGATTTAAAAGCCCTTCTTGCCAGACTATGAGGAGAATTGGCACCAGGGAAGAGAGTGAGCATATGTGCTCCAGAGACATCGCTGAGACCAGTGTGTCAGGCCTCAGCATGAAGTCTGTGCCATCCAGGTGCTGGTGACCACTTGGCAAGGTCCAGATTGCCCCCCGCAGGAGACTTCCAAGTACCGCCTACGTTGGTCAGAGCCAGGATCTGCAACCTGCGCTGGTCAAGCCTCTAAAACCTGACGTCGCCTGTCAAGAGCCGAGTCCTAATCCTCTCTGCCCCAAGCATAAGACTACTGCCAACGGTGAAGCCGAGAAAATCTGTGAGGAGAATGTGACGGGCGAGTTACCGAGAAACAGAGCTAGTGAACAGGGCCGTCACTTCCAGCTATCATCTACAGTAGTGGGGTCAGCAGGGACTAGGATTACAGTTTGGGAGGAGGCTGGTTGGTTCCTGGGTGGCTCAATAGGCTTTGATAGACTACGTCAAAAAGAGACTTGCGGCCTAGCGGGAAAACCCAGTGTCCCACACTAGGACCAAAGGTTCGAGAGAGAACTTATGTGAAAAGAACAATAACATTAAATAGTGAAATAATTTTTTGGTTCTTCTAAACTTATTGTTATTCTTTCTTCTGTTGATTTGCATCGCTACTAACACTAATTGTTTAAAGTTACTGCTGTATATAAATAGAATAATTTCAATCCTTGACTGTTTCCCGCCTCGTGATCTCTGCTTGTTGCATCCAGGCACCTTCATTACACTTCCATGCCCTTATTTAACATCTTATCGCTATATAGACATCAGACTAAAGTTTGACGAGCTTCCCATTCAGCCTCCTGGTTTCTGGCAGCGGCATTCTCCCTATTTCCAGTTGAATACATACAAATGCTTGGCTGAGTTCAGGTTTTCTTGCATTTAGAAAAAGGGAGAAATATTTGTAGGATGAAATCACATGTGTAAAAACATCTTTAGAATTAGCCTAGTAAAGAGGCCACATCTCAATGAAGTTGTCTGGCCATAGGGTACAAATCTGCACTCACTGCCTTAGGATATGGTCACAGAAGCCTTAACGTATGATTAAAGCTTGAGCAGAGTGTCAGCACCGTGTAATTTCTGTGATAAGAGAATCGTAACACAGGTGAGGAGAAAATGGAGAACAACATTTCTCCGTCATCTCCATTGTGTGAGTCATCCGAGTACAGTCTGATGCTGTACATGCACTCTTTGACCTGGATGGGTGAGTGTGATCAGATTCGCGCTAATCTGCACTGCGCCACAGAATAATATTGGTCTGAGTGCTATCCAATAAAATATCGGATAGCACTCGTCTGATATACACGCTCGTGTGAGCGAGCCCTTACAGTACAAGACAGCTAGCTGTGAGGATTCACCGGTGTTGGTGCCAGGAGTGGCGGGTGCGTGACCACAAGTATGCAAGTCCCATACATGCGGTCATGTGCTGTCTAGATGTGAGCAGCCATGCTCAATGCAAATGTATATAGTGTGGTCAGACACTTCTTCTCATAAGGTTGCTGGAAGCATGCAAATCATATACTTACAGTCACAGGACCGCCCGACTCCCAGCGCCTATACCGGGGAATCCTCACAGTGGGCAGTAAGTGCACTGAGAAGATTCATAAGTCTGCAGTCACACAGACTGACTGCAGACTTGTACCCTAATGCCGGACAAGCCTTTTACATCATATATGACATATATGTTTCTCTGCTCTACAGAAACTCATTGCTCTGCACTTCTCACATCTACTGCACTCCTTGGTCTTTTGATTGTTGCACAGTAGGTGTCCTTCTTTCTTACTTCTCAGTAAAGTGTCTAACAGAACTATAATGAGTTCACACTGTGCAGTCTATTCATATGTAAATCTTCACTGCAGCTTTTAGCTCAGAATCCCCTATAGATGCTACAATTATGCTAATCTAGTACTTGCTTGGTAATAATTCTCAGATGCTCTTCACTTACATACATGTCAGAAAAGAGTTGTATCTCTTGTAGCTTTTGCCACACAGATATCCTTCAGTCTTCACAATTATGTCTCACGCTTTGCATTTAAATGAATTTAAAATCAGAAAAAATTGTAAATTACCAACAAAGTTCTCCAAAGGCTTCAACAAGTACAACCGATTGGGCTTATGGATGAAGTACAGGATTCTTATATAAGTGTCCGTTCACATTACATACAGTACATAGGAAGAGCTTAGGTTGGAACAGTTTGTGATCCAACCCTGTGAGAGGTCTTCTTTCTTTCTTTCTTTCTTTCTTTCTTTCTTTCTTTCTTTCTTTCTTTCTTTCCTTCTTTCTTTTTAGTCAACTTATTTACAAATTTAGGTTGTATTATTAAGTAGCTTTTTGTCTTGTCTTTCTTTTTGCTCTTGCCAATTTTGTGCCAAATTCATCATAAATCAAAGATGCTTCATGTTTTTGCTTTATGTTTCATTTTGCACTTATCCTTCCAATAATCTGTAAAGTGCTGTATTAAAACGAAGAAAGCAATAAACCACGGTGAGGTGACCAGATAACACTCTGCTGGAATGACCCCTTCCCAACCTCCCAATACATGTACGCTACAAGTCAGGAGCGGGTGTGTAGAGCAGGAAAGCCCAGCGCGTGTCCTATCCTGTATCTGCCCCTAACAGCCACAGATGGAGTTGAGCTATGCCTGCGACTGTTATGCTACTAAATGTCTCTGACAATCTCTACATTAGCGTCCGGGGAAAAGGAGCAGAGATCACTATCACTGAAGGCATCAGAAATGTTCGCATGCAGATGTCAGAGTGTGACAAGGTCTGTCATGTACCTGCCCCTGAAGACAACAATTGTAGTGTGACTATTGACTTGGGTTTTAGTGCGTTTTATTGTATAATGGGAAATGTGTAAAATGTAACGTAAAATTCATAGAGTATTACAGGTACTAATGCTGCTCGGTGAGTACTGTATTGGTAATGCCTAAGGTAACCTGGTATACTCAGCTCAGGGGTAGGGACAGTATAAAACATAGTTTACTGCTCAGTGGTAGATAGGAACATTAGGGCAGATAGGCAGTGGAAGGCCTTAATGGTGTACAGTATAGAGATAGTGTAGGATATAGTTAAATGTTTGGGACCAGCGCAAGGTGGGAAGGGGTGGATCAAGCAAAAAGGGTAAGCATTCTCTAGTTCAGTCAGTTTGAGTTAGAGAAAATGTGAGTTTGTGTGAAGTTCAGGTTCAAGTTGCAGTGGGCTGGAAGCATGTGGAGTACACATAGTTCTGGCAGCATGAGCTTGTACCAGATGTCCTGCAGACATCCCTGTAACATACTGTCCCTATGGCCCGAAGAGGAAACCGGGAGGAGAAATGCGTGAGGGAATTGTAATAGAACTCGGGACTGTTGTTGTGGTGCCTGTGTCTGTAGCGCCACAAAATGCCTGCCTGTGTAATATAATTTATCTGTATTGCCAGCTGTGGTGAGGGCTAAGATCTCTGCTGTTATAACTGCATCCATCCATTTTACCCGATCCCTTACTGGGAGATTGTGCACTTTTACTTGAACCAGGAAGTGTGCACGATCCCTCAGGGGGAGGAGATGCTTCTGAGAGGTTGCCAAGTGCAGAGAAGTGAAGATATAGGAGGTAGCAACATGGAGGTCTGCAGGCAGAGGAGAGGAGCATGCTCTCCCTGCCAGGACAAGCTGCATGAGGCAGGGTATCAGTCGCTAGAGCACAGAGACTTCAAGAGTCCATGATAAACTGAAAGACTGATTGGTTTTCGTATAACGAGTAGAAGTGTGCTTCTGCTCAGAGGCTCAGCAGTGCATTAAATCAGGGACACTGCTGCTAGTGAGAGTGTTTTCCAGAGGATTCGAGCTGCCTGCTCACTGGAAGGGATCACGGATCCAGCAACTGTTTACCTTGGACTCTTGGGGTCCAATGAATTGTTTACCAAAGGTACAATTAGCAGCAGGAAGGTTACTCTAGTGTTTCCCTTTTGCGTGTCTACTCCCTGGTTTTGACTTGGCTTGTATCCTGACCTGCTTCTGCCTTCTGTCTTTGACTTATCAGCTCCTGACTGTTACTGACCTTTTGGCTTGTCTCTGACTCTGTGTTTTGTCTATTCCTTTGGTACTGCGCTACTGACTATATCTACCTGACTTGTTTGACTTTCCTGCTGCGCCCTAGTGGTAGCCTCGCTGCTGCGCGACAGGCCTGCTTTGTCTAGGTGCAGCCTTCCTTCCACTCTATAGCCATCTAGTGGAGCTTGCACCTTGCACCTGCATTGCAGCAGCGTGACACCAAGATGCTCACCACACTTTTAGATAAATGTCTTGAGGAGTATAGTATCCAAAATGTGGTCACTTGAGGGGGGTTTCCACTGTTTAGGCACATCAGCGGCTCTGCTAAAGACATAACATCCACTATGTGTTCCAGCCCTCCTCCAAAATTCAAATGGTGCTCCTTCCCTTCCAAGCCCTGCCATGAGCCAAACAGTAGTTTTTCTCCACATGTGGGTTATTGACGTTCTCAGAAGATTTTGCTCCTCACAATTTCCTGTCCATTTTCTAATGCTACCCTTGTGAAAATAAAAAATTGAGTCTAAAGCAAAATTTTTGTGGGCAAAATGTGATTTTCATTTTCACGGCTCAAAGTTATAAAATTCTGTGAAGCATCTGTGGGTTTAAGGTGCTCACCGTACATCTATATAAATTCCTTGAGGGGTACATTTTATAAAATGGGGTCACTTGTGAGTGGTTTCCATTGTTTAAGCACATCAGGGCTCTACAAATGAAACATGGTGTCAGCTATCTATTCTAGCCATTCCAAAACTCAAATGATGCTCTTTTCTTTCCTAGACGAACCACAGATAAACACACGGAGTATAAGTCCGATTTTGAAAAGGTAAAAAATACACGTTTTTATTCATAGAACAATCAACTACAGAGTTTGAAAACAATAAATAATCACAGATATAATATAGACAGCAAGCCCCCTGCGGCGGTGACCCCTTTGTACCTGATGAATGGGTAAGAGCTGTTGAACCGGGTTTAGTATAACACATGTCGATTGGGTAAGCGGTACCCCACTGTGGGTTTGATGGAATCTGACTGTTAGTCACCCGGTTTGAGATGCTCCTCTACCTTAAACATGCACTATTAGCACTTTAGGATGGAATATTATCAGTAAGTCATTGGGGCCGTCACTGCTGTGATTATTTCAGTGTTTTCTGTAAGTTCCCTTGCTGTCTATATTATATCTGTGATTATTTATTGTTTTCAAACTCTGTAGTTGTTATATGAATAAAAACGTGTATTTTTTACCTTTTCAAAATGGGACTTATACTCCGTATGTTATTCTCTGGTTCGTCTAACGTGCTTTTGGAGTGTCCTTGACTGTTTTAATTGATCTCTTATATGGTTACCTCTTTGACACTATACTAGTATGTGTGAGAGATCAAGCATTTTTGTCCATTGTGGGATGTCTTTATTATATTATTCTTTTCTTTCCTAGCCCTGCCGTGTACCTAAACAGTAATTTTCCACCATATATGGGATATCGGTGTACTGAGGATAAATTACACAATTAATTGTATGATCGATATCCTTTTGTTACCCTTGTGAAAAAGCAACATTTGGGGTAAAAGCAACATTTTTGTGGGAAAAAGTAAAATTTTCATCTTTTCTTCCACATTGCTTTAATTCCTGTGAAGCACCTGAAGGGTTAATACATTACTTGAATGTGATTTTGAGGACATTAAGAGGTGCAGTTTGTAGAATGGTGTCAATTATGGGAATTTTGTGTCACTTCAAATGTGAGGTGGTCCGTAAAAAAATTGATTTTGTAAATTATGTTTGAAAAATGAGAAATCACTGGTCAACTTTTAACACTTGTAACTTAATACAAGAAAAAATATGTTTAAAAAATGATGCTAATGTAAAGTAGACATGTGGGACATGTTATTAACTATAGTGTATTAAGTATCCTGGTTTAAGGGCATAAAAATTAAAATCTGAGGATTTAATTTTTCTTACCAAAATTCCGATATTTTCACAAATAAATGTATAAAATATAGTCCTAACTTTACCACTAATACAAAGCTAAATTTGTCACGAATAAACATTGTCAGAATCATAGGGATCCGTTGAAGCGTTCCAGAGTTATTACCACATAAAGAAACACTGGTCAGAATAGTAAAATTTGACCTAGTCATGAAGGTAAAAAGAGACTCAGGGGTAAAAGGGATAAAAAGAAAGCCCTGATATGATGTTCTGGATGAAAAAAATAAAATAGTTATGGCCCTGGGAAGGGAAGGCAAAAACAAAAACACAAAAAGTGAAATTGGCCACGTTTAAGGGGTTGGTATGACAACTGGATGCTCTCATGTGATTATATGAATGCTATCTTTTATCCGATTAGTACAATGCTGCATGACCATTTGGTCACTTCAAGACAAGTCCGGTGAGAGAGGAGGGATCTGCAGCTGCAATTTGTTCCTCTGTGTCAAGAAGCATAAAGGAGAAGAAATCTAGCTTGGTTGGGGTGCTTGTTGTTTCCATGCAACTACTGGGCTCTCCTTTTTGTGACATAAGGTCTTGATAGTAATCAGCTGGTGATAAGAATAATAATGTATCTTTCTCCTTGGTTCTCGAGCAGATATAATTGTTATATCCCTTTCCAAATACCAGAGGCACAACCTGAAACACCTTGAAACAGGACCCCAAAACTATCTTGTATCATTCATAGTGCAGGTTTCCGATGTGGGACTGGGAGACTATTTAGCCCTCCTAGCTCCAGGTCTCAGTGCAACCTCTCTACGTCATACAGTAATCCAATGAATATTAGAATTACAACATACCATATGATATTGAATGCGAAGTAAACGTGTATTTCCAGGTGGAGGCAGTATAACACCATTTATTTTTTTTGTTCTCCAAACATTATTATACTAGCAGTCTCAGATTTCATGTTGTTTAGATCTGAATTCTTATTTCAGAAACTAAATTACACTTTCTGTAAATTATAAAAATAGTGTTAACTTTTGTGCCCAAGTCACTTCTAGTCTCCAGGGCAACTTCTACATCCCCTATTTTTCCATTAGAGACAGAAATGTTAGCCATAGCAAGCACAGTTTTATATTGATGGTAAGGCTGACCAGATCTGACAAAGTTCCAATTCGCCAAATCCTGCGGAAATTCAGTTATTCACAACATATTCAATGTTCCTTGATGTGCTCTTGTGTGCCTACAGATCCCACTCGCCTCACTGCTCACCTGTCTGGTCACCCATGCTGCTCACAGTCCTCCACAGTTCTTCTCTGCATGTCCAGTGTCTTCACTCTAGATTGGGACTACAGGCAGCGACCAGGCCTCGAATGTCCCAGTGCACTGTGCCGACATGATGTATGATGTGGCATCACGATGCTATGATGTACGTTACAACCTTACAACGCGCAACAACCGTCGAGGTCTGGTCTTGGCCGGAAGTCCCAGCATAGCGCGAGGAATCTGGAGATGCAATAGCAGAAGGCATGGAGTACCAGGTTGCAAGCAGTCAGAAGCCTGGACGGCCAGACATCTGAGGTAATCATTTTTTATTTATTTGTTTGCCAACCTTCTACGATTTAGTGAAATTATAGGGAACAAAATCTGTAGAATACGAATTTTTGAGTATTGATTTTTTTCCAAGTAAAATTCAATTCCATTCGAATATATTCAAGTATCTCTAAATCAAAGGAAACAAAGCCATACGCTCTACTTACTTGGAGACGTTATGTACGGCATCTGGAAATTGACAAGCTGAAGCAATAACATATCCCTCATCTGCTGGAATAACACATATGCCTCCACCATTCATGATGTCTAAAAAATGAGGAAAGAGTTTGTTAAATGTCATTCCTCAGGGAGCATTTTCATCAACCTTGATAATACTAGGTATTTAAAAGGGAACTATTATCAGGTGAAAAGTGGCCAGTTTTGGATCATATTTTATTCCCGTTGCTGCCCTATATATTCTGCTTTTTTTAAATCTGTCATATGGTTCCAGAGATATGGACCTCATTATTTAGGGCTAATTTTTGTGGCCATTATTAAGGAGGCGTGGCTTATAGAGTAATTATGCAAAGCAGACTAAGGACCCACCCACAGGAATTCCTGTGTGCCACACCCCTTCGTGAAGTCTATGACTAACTAAAAAGGCCCATATCTCCAGAAAAAAAATACTCGGGAGATCAGCAGGAATAGAGTAAGAGCAAAATCTGTCCACTCTTGACATGATGACGGGTCCTCTTTAAGTGGAATAAATATGTATTTTCCTTATACACACTCACCTACTATTTTCTCTATAGATGAGATTTTCTTAGGAGGAAGTGTGCACGGCATACGACCTTGATGTAGCAGTGGATTTGGTAGAAAGGGTTCACCCCAAGGCAGATGGGGCGTCTCCACAGTCCCATTAAGTATGGAAGCCACAAAGCAGTAGAAGCTCACAACACCAAATAGGACACCGAAAGCAACAGTCCATTCCCATTTTAGAAAAGCCAGCATTTTCAGTAAAATAATTATTAGAAAAACCTCAAAAGTTAAAGAGTTTATGAACCAAACTTTGTTTAGCATAATCATGCAAACCGTGATAAAGCCGTGTAACACTAAAAAGCTTATTATCCCCAGTGCTACATAAAACGTCTTCACTGTCACATGTAAACAGAAATATCTCACCGTCCCAAACGTTATCCACCAGATTCCATAAAAGATCAAGGCACTGCTCTCCAAGGTTTTACCAGAAGAAGCCGACAGTAAGCCAGCTATGAGAACCATGATTCCAACCACGATGACCAAAATGAAGGCCGCTCGTGTTTCAATAATGATAGAAAAAGCTGCAAGGGTGTTAAATGCATGGCCAATAGCATCCACCTCCTTAAATCTATAGCCATCAGAATAGCAACAAAACGAGGTTTTCCTCTGCTTAAGATTAAGAAATCGAAGGCAGGAATTCATTATTTCAATTAGACCGTGCCTTTGGGAAGTCTGGAATTCTGCCTTTGATAAATAAAGCCTAAGAAACATGTAAAAGCCTGAAGCTATGAAGATAATTAAATTAATCACTTGTGGGGCAATATGGTCAATGCCACTTGGAAGGGTTAAAGAAGCGCAGTAAACAGCAAAAAGTAATGTATAGATGCCAAAGTAAAGGTTTTTCAGAGACATCATGCAAGCTAAAATGGCAAAAATGACTGCAAACACAACCACGAATGGGAGAGGAAGCAATGGGTCATTCGACAAGCTGGGCTGATTTAATAATGAATATCCTTCTGCAAACTTCAGAATGGACGAAAAGCTAAAGAAAGCTGCATTCCATATGTCACAGGCACAAAATGAAGCCACAGAGACTATGAGTTGGTACATTGCTGACGTGAACATCCAATGGGCATGGCCAAGAAGTAGAATCTTAGTAGTTCCCACAAGCTTTCCACAGATGACACTCGATGACACCATATTGGCCATAATCCCTGTCGCAATCAGATGGTTTCTCAAGAAATGGTTTTTGGAATGGACACAATTCTTAACCGGCTGAACAGCTTTTTTTCTCAAGATATTCCAAAATCTTAAAGCCACAAGATACAAACTTACGACTGTCACAATCATAAAGTTACATCCAATACCTGATGGACCAAGCGTTGGTTCATTACACATAGCGAGAACATGGAGGTTTGCCATGCCTAGCGCAAAGGCCATAATAGGTATGGGCCCTTGATTGTGAAGAGTCCCGACACATCCTATGATAAGAAAAGCGCAGGAAATGGCAAGCAAACCAGGAAATACGGCTTCACAAAACTGATCCGAAGCTGAAACGATCCTGTTATCTACCAAGATCTGTAAAATGCCAGAATTGCTCCAGAGAGCCGACACCGTCATGCAGAGCGTTAAAACCAAAGGATCGGGACTGAATTTTTTCTGAATTCCTAAAAGAAAAAGCGTGACAAAGAACGGTATGTTAGAGGAATTATGCTGCTCAACCAGTTCACAAAACCACCTGCAAATACAAGATCTGTTATTGATGTTATCATTATCACCACAAGTTACTGAAATCATTCACACTTATCTCTGCGTGAAACCTTATTATCAAGATGTAACACGTAAGAGGGGTAACATGTCTGGAGAATATAAATGTAGCAGCTGTGAAGCGTTTATTGTGTTGTGTATACATATAAATATATGTATACACAATACAATATATAGATACAATAATATATAGTATATATAGATATGATAATGATGTACTGTTTGGCTATGCTCACATGTTGCATTTTTGCTGCGTTTTTTTTCTGCAAGCAAAACTTGCTCTCTTAATAGTAAAGAATCTGCTTATGAAAAGCAAGTTTGCTGCATTATTACTGCTGTATTTGGTGCGTTTCTGCTTTTTTTCTTGCTGCGTTTTTTGGTGCTGTTTCTATGTATCATTTGTCTACAGTAACATCACAACTGGAATGAATGGGTTAATCCTGCGCTGACGGTATTCATGATGAAAGAAGAGGACGGGTATCCAGGAATGCGGTTTAATAGTCAACTCATTTCCAAGATACAAATTTATTCATCATGACAAACCACAGTGCGCAATACAAAAGAAACAATGCAGTATAACTACACAAGACATTCAAGCTGAGGGGCGTGTAGGTGACGGACACCGGATGTCATGTGATCAGAGACGGCACATGGCTTAAAAAAGAGTAAAATGTGAAAGAACCTTAAAGAAATTTAGCAAAATACGTTGTGATTGACAAATATAAAAAGTCTTTATTCTTGTTGATGTATGGAAATTAAAACATTCAACTGAAAATTGCGTAAGGATAAAATAAAATGAAATTTTTGGATACAAACTGGTCTCCGAATGATCCTTATTACCATAGGACCAAGGGCGACATCGTGAGCAGCTCATAAAGTGGTAGAAAAAAACAAAAGAAGAGGAATAAAAAAGGATCCAAAGGTCTGTTGGAGAGACAAAAGAAAAAAGAAAAAATATATATGCTGGGTATAGAGGGAGTCACATATTCAGCGTAGGCTGTGGTGCAATAAATAGACTATAATCGATAATATTACTCTATAGTGTGTGACAGAAATGAATAAAGGATAAAAATGTAAAAATGAATAAAATAAAATAAAAAATGTTTTCTGCATGATATTGAAATTATTTTTATATTTATATCTATAGTGTTAATAAATTAAGTTCACCAGGTAGTGTGTAGGGAGGGTGCGGAGTTTCATGTGTCAGGTGTGTGGGTCAGAAATAGCTTGTAAAACACAGGAGCGAAGCTTTATACTGGGGTCTATGATGAGAAAGTAAATACGAGGTCAGCAGAGTTCACTGACAAGTGTGGGAAATAGATTAGCATAAGAAGGTCAGAGACAGAAAGGCTTAAGAAGGCTTGAAAGTTGAAGATGGGCGAATCCGAACAGTAAAGTTCGGCGTCTGTACCAAACACCTACTGTTCGGGCATGGACATCGAACACAGACTTCACAAGGAAGTCCGTGTTACTGTTCAGGTTCGGCTGCCTGAACACCGTGTGTTTGTCGCTCTGTCATGTGCATGGCAGTGCAGAAAACACCAGTTTTGATCGGTGATGAAATCATCAGCAGCAGTCAGAGAGCTGCAATTTCCACACTGTCAAAAGACCGCATGAGCGCTCAGCTGTGATCGGAGGAATAAAGTTTAAAGGACCACTGTCACCCCCCCCCAGAGTCATTATATACTAAAAGAGCCACCTTGTGCAGCAGTAATGCTGCAGTCTAACAAGGTGGCTCTTTTAGTTTTTGATTCATTTATTACCTCAAAAAAGCGTTTAAAAAATTGGCCACACATACCAGATATTATGCCAGGAGGCGGTCCGAATCGTCCTCTATGAAGCTCCCAACTGCCGTCACTCTTCTCTTCAGGGGCGATGGTACCCGCCCCCTGAGCGCTGTTATCTTCTGAAATCCGGCGCCTGCGCTGTGCGTGCCTGCCTGGGGCCTGCGCAGTGTTCATTGTCAGTGCGGCCACACTGTTGCGGAATCCCCCACCCGGCACTGTTATTCATTATGCACAGTGCGGGGCTGGGGTTCCTGGGCATGTGCACTGCGCTGTTTAGACGCTCCCCAGCTCCCCCGCCTTCCCAGGAACCCCAGCCCCGCACTGTGCGTAGGATTCAGCAACAGTGTGGCCTCACTAACAATGAACACTGCGCAGGCCCCAGGCAGGCACGCACAGCGCAGGCGCCGGATTTCAGAAGATAACAGCGCTCAGGGGGCGGGTACCATCGCCCCTGAAGAGAAGAGTGACGGCAGTTAGGGGATTGATAGAGGACGATTCGGACCGCCTCTTGGCATAATATCTGGTATGTGTGGCCAATTTTTAAAACGCTTTTTTGAGGTAATAAATGAATCAAAAACTAAAAGAGCCACCTTGTTAGACTGCAGCATTACTGCTGCACAAGGTGGCTCTTTTAGTTTATAAAGGCTGGGGGGGGGGTGACAGTGGCCCTTTAACTGGTGTCAGCTGATAGGACTACTGATCCCATCATCTGACACCTGCTGCCATTAATAACAGTGAGAGCAGGAGCGGCGGATATGAGGCGCCCGCCAGGGCCGTGGGGTACTCGGCACCGGGTCCGGTACTTTAAGGGGATGTCACGGTGGCTGCGACCCAGTCCATGGCCCTGGGCACCCAATTAACGGTTTTTTAAGGGATGTTGTGAATAAAGTCCATTGTTTGTGATGCCATCTGTGGTTCTCGGTCAGTAAGGACTGATGCCGCTTAAAGGGGTCCTCTGGGGTGATGGTATTATGGCTGGATGGCGATGCTTCCCATAGGTGAAGTAGGGTCCCCAGGGCTCCCAAGGTGTGTGGCAAGGATGTTGTATGCCGACAAATAAGTGGAGGACACAAGTTGTAAAGTCTTTACCTGGTTTACTGATGGTAGTAGTGCATCTCAGTCCAGAGTACCAGGTACAGGTGTAGCTGTGGTCCGGCTGGCTTGGAGGCAATAGAGGATCCCTTTCCCAGTTGAGGTCCATGAACCTTTCCTCCTTGCGCTGTTGTATGAGGTCCCTGCTGCCTGAAGCTTACTGGCAAGTCCTCTTTCCCCTGTCCTAGAACAGGTACCTGCATGATGGGCAGCTTGAGCCATTTAAGAGGGACTCTATCATGCCCTGGGCTCTTCAAGTGCTGCTGCGTCTCAGGTGTGGTGTGGGCCAATCACATAAAGATCTTTGCCATCCAGTTCTGCTAAGTGTCCTAGAGTCCCACTAAAGCCTCGGGCTCCTGGTGCCCGGTTTCTGCGCTCTGGCTCTGAGGGTGCCCGGTGACAGTTCCCCTCTGAGCCCTTTTCCACTCCTGTGCTCCTTTCATCTGTAGCTCCACCACATACAACCCTTCGAGTTATCTCTCTTTCCATTGGCTGCAGCTCCCACGTGGCTGCTAGGCCTCTCTGTCTGTTCAAGATGTCCTTCCTCTCTCTCTATCCCTCCTGGAGACTAACTAGCTCCTCCTCCAGGCCAGGATACATAAAGTCTAAGGAAGCTCCCCTGAATCCGGGTCCTGAGCTCCCCCTTCTGGCCTGGATTTGGAATGTGTTGCATGTGGGTGCCTTACCTGATAAATAGAACTCCATTGCCTCCACGCATGATATCGCCCTCCCCGAAAGGAAGGCAACATCACTGTAACAACCGGCCACCTGAGGTGTTACAGATGGGAGTACTCATTAGCCACTCCTGTGATGTAAATAATTTTTTTTTTTTTTTAAACAGTGAGGGTTCCCCTGTATTTTTGCTAACCGACCAGACAAAACTCACAGCTGGGGGCTACAACCCTCAGCTGTCAGCTTCAGCAAGGCTAGTTATCAAGAATAGAGGGGTCTCCACGCCGAATTTTTTAATTATTTAAATAAATAATTTTTAAAAAAGGCGTGGGATTCCCTCATTTTTGACAACCAACCTTACTAAAGCAGACAGCTGGGGGCTGGTATTCTCAGGCTGGTAAGGGGCCATGGATACAGGCCCTCCCCTGCCTAAAAATATCAGCCTGCAGCTTATCAGAAAAGGCACATCTATCAGATGCGCCAATTCAGGCGCTTTGCAAGGTTCCTGCCACTTGCCCTGTAGCGGTGGCATGTGTGGGTTAATATTTGTGTTGTTGATGTCACCTTTGTATTGTCAGGTGACATCAAACCGACGGCTTAGTAATGGAGAGGTGTCTGTCTATAGACACTAAGACACCAATCCATTACTAATCCCATAGTTATATGGCAAATAAAGACACAGCCAGAATAAAGTCCTTTAATTGAAAGAAAGACAGACTCCTTTAATGTTAATTAAACCATACTTACGACTTCGCCTAATTCCACCGAAGCCCTCGTTTTCCTGTAATAAAATAAAATTAAAAAACCAACAATATACTTGTCTGTCGTTCTGTCCCACACCGTAATCCATGTCTGAGGGATAAACAGTTTTTAACCTGGACAGTGCCAAGATGGACCGTCCAGGCTTAGCACCACTGGTGACTGAGTGCCTGTGAGCGCAGCTTCAGTGACTGGTGGTGATGTCATTGAGGTTACGTCTGGCCACTGAGGCTCTGTTCCTAGCCGGGCTGAACTGCTGTGACCTCAGTGAGATTCCCGCTAGCACTGTGAGAGTTTTTCTTTTGACAGTGTGGGAACCGCGGCTCTCTGACCTGCAGGGATGATTTCATCGCCAATCAGAAGCGATGTTTGCCGCGCTATATTGCACATTACAGTGCAAGAAACACAAAATGTTCAGGCCCCCCATTCAAGTGAATGGGGTCCAGGTACTGTGCTGGTACCTGAACCCGAACTTTTTGTAACTCTTTGGCCGAACCCTCTGGACCCGAATATCTAGGAGTTCGCCCATCTCTATTGAAAGTTACTACATCTTGGAAAGAAGTAAAATAATGTAAAATGGACTCAGTATTTACTACTTCAAGTGACATCTTCTTAACATTGCTCAGCCAGGAACCTTACCTTCTGTGACTTCTTACATGAACTGTTCTGCTTCCTTCTTTCTGATGGCTGACCTAGTTTCTTCAGCCAGATAAGCCTTTCTGTCTCTGACTTACTTATGCTAAAGTACTGTATTTCCCACACTTGTCAGTGGACTCTGCTGACCGGGCATTTACTTTCTCATCATAAACTCCTGTGTTTTGTAGAAAAAAAAAAGTAGAAATTGTTCCAACTTCTGGTAAAAGTCAGATAGACCAATTTTATTTAATAAAAATTAAAAAGTCCAAGGCAGGATGGCCAAAAAGTGGCACATTTCGAACATGGTTGTTCTTTGTCAAAGCTTTGTGTGTTTTGCAAGATATTTCTGACCTATAGACCTCATGCATTAAAATCCACACTTTTAGTAGACATTCCTTGGTGAACTTAATTTATTAACATTATATGTAAATATAAAAATAATTTCATATCAATATTACACTAAAGTGTTTTTTTATTTTATACATTTTTTACATATTTTTATCCTTTATTCTTTTTTATTGTATGTCACACACTATAGATTAATAATATATTTTCTATTCTATTTATTGCACCACAGCCTATGCTGAATACATGACTCCCTCTACACCCAGCATATGTATATATATTTTTTTTCTTTTGTTTCTCCGACAGTCCTTCAAATTCTTTTTTCTTCCTCTTCTTTCTTTTTTTCTACCACATTACGAGTGGCTCATGATGTCGCCCTTGGTCCTATGGTAATGATGATCACTGAGAGACCAGTTCGTATCTCTTTCATTTTATTTTATCTTTACACAATTTTCAATTGAATGTTATAATTTCTATACATTAACAAGAAACTGGTGCTGAAGTGAGGGTCAGTATAGATATAAAATTTGTTTAAATAAAGTCAATGTACATGTACAATGTACAGAAAGTCTATGTCTCTGATCACATGACATCGAGGTCCGTTCACCTACGCGCCCTTAGGTTGAATGTCCTGTCTAGTTATACCTGCATTGTTTTGTTGTATTCAACACTGTGGTTTGTCCGGATGAAGAGATTTGTAACTTGGAAATCCGTTGACTAACAAACTGCATTCCTGGATACCAGAATACTGGATTCCTCTTCTTCCATCATTAATACCGGCAGCGCAAAATTAACCCTTTACTCCATTTCTGATGTTATCTTAGCTGTGGGTCAGCAGCAGCCTTGAGCCTTTATAGTGGCTCCGCCATTTCTTTCAGTCTCCCCATTTTTAATCTGATTTAATCATTGTTATTCCAGCTTACTACCTCAATTTTCTCATTGCGTTCTATGGTGAAAAAAAGCTGAAAGAATTGTCATGCTGCAGAAAAAAAACAGTTGCGTGCATGAGATTTCTGACAAGCAGCTTTTAATTTGTAAATAATAGCCACAGGAAAAAAAAGCAGTAAAATGTCACTTGTGAACGTATCGTCATGGCTTCTGCCTTGACAGTTGTATATGTAGAGCGATTGGCCTCAATCAAAACTATGTAATAGCAAATCGGTCTGTGCTGCTAATAGCAACCAATCAGAGCTTGTGCTCCATTTTTCATGAGCAGTGTTAGAAATTAAAACTGAGCTCTGATTGGTTGATATAGGCAACAAACACAGATTACTGATAGAAAGGTTTGATAAAATGTATTGCTGGATTGTGTATGTCACCGATTGGACTGAGCATGCCTAGAAAGCCCAGACCACCACTGAAAAACATCTGGAATATAGAGGGAGCTACAGCATGGACAGTTGGGAGAGATATGAGGGTATCTGAGGAGAGACTACAGGACCCCCGAGAGAAAAGATTGGAGATTTACCCCTGAGAGGAAAGTCTCAAAACCAGCCGCATTTAGAGGAAATTGAGAAGAGAGTAGAGGGGCGATGAATTGCCCTGAATTGTACGTGTCACCGAGCAGGTCCAGTCTGTTATGTCTGTGTGATATTTCACTCAGAGTTGAGTCTCGGCCCTATGTAAATGCTAAACATTCATCAGACAATTTCAAGCGTGAGTTATGGGTATCAGCGACTGACACAATTACAGCTTTGGGCATAATGAACTGCTCCAGTGCTGACCTTTCATCTTGAGTCTGGACACAGTGTTCCTTCCCGGTCAGATTCTGTAGTGCTCTGGGCTTTCTCAGCGCATAGGGCTGAGGGCCCCGAAGCACAGGGACACCTGCTAATCTGTGCATGTTAAAGGGTAACTAAACTTTCGGACAATGTTACACTAAAAGAATGACCACGTTTAGCTGAGCATTGTCCATGCCGGTGACCTAATAGTGCGCTGCATCCTTCACCCTTAAAACGACAAAATATAACCCAAGAAAGAAGAGATTTTTATCCCAGCTGAAAGAGGTCAAATAAGATTCCAGCTTCATCCATCCTCCACTCTGATGATCATAGTCACCTTGTCTCATGGAGCAAAAGATCTAACAGACACTTGTGGATTTTATTATTGAGAATAAAATTCCACTATAAAACTGCGGTGGTAAGTCCTACAATAAGGCCTCAAATATGTCAGGATCATATACTGGATTGCAAGCACAGAGACATCAAGTTAATGAGTTTGCCATCGTTGTTCGTTGTGCTGGACACAGCCTGACCTTGGTGGGAGTAAAAGCAGCAGAGTGCTGTCTACAGACTGGAAAATTCTGTGACTTTGTTCAGCATCTGTATTCATTTTATGCTGGTTCTACTTATGGCTGGAATGTATAGAAATAATCTTTAGGAAAAGATTTTGGGGTCAAGTGTCTGACACTCGATGGTCAGCACATTTTGGTGCTGTCCATGAAATAAAACATGCACTGAAGTCTTTATCGCTTGACAATGAACAGCGAGGGAATACAAGGTGAGAGGTAGAAGGATTGAGCAAAAAAAATGGAAAACCTGGAAAAAATCTTTTTCACAATTCTTTGGCATGACATGCTAGAAAGAATGAACAAAACAAGCAAGCCCTACAATCAAAGAATGGGAACATCCGTATTGCCACAAATATTCTTCGGTCTATGAAAACCTATCTTCAGGAAACTAGAGACAAGTTTAGTGGCTATGAATTGAAAGTCAAATATGTGTCCGGGGACAGATTAATGTGATGGGAAAAAACGGGAACGAAAGCAAATTGTGTGTTTCAGTAGATATGAGAGTCATGTATCAGCAGAAGAAGAGCTACCTCTCAACAAAACTGAAAAGTTCAAGGCGGAAACCTTCCTCCCTATTCTGGACACTCTAAGCTTTGAACTGGCGAAATGTGCAGAGTCTTATTCACAAACTGGAAGTCTGTTTTCTTTCTTCAGTAAATTGAAAGCCATAGCTTATGATGCACTAAAGATAAAGTGTGAGCACCTGACTAATATGTATCCCAAAGACCTGAATTATTATGACCTTTTAAATGAATGTGAGCATCTCACGCTCTACATGGCTCTTGAAGAAGATTGTGAGACTCTCCCTGCACCGTACCGAAAATTAATTTTGGACAATTTGAAGTCTGTATCCTCGAATGTTGAAATTGCACTCAGATTGTTGATGTGCATGATGGTGACCCACTGCACTGCAGAAAGTTCTTTTTAAAAACGGAAACTTATACAAAATCTGCTTCGTAGCCCAATGGAACAGCATCATATGAACTGGCTTTCACTCAAGTGCATGGAAAATGGCAGTGTGAAGGCCATTGACCTCAAGCCAATAAAAGAAGCCATTCTCTGAAAAGAAATGCAGCAAATACAAGTATTATTGTGTTTTCAAGCTTTGTGTATTATTCAGATGTTTATCATGTCAGTTAGTTGCTGCTTCAGAGCATGTTTATAATATTTTATCACCAGTTTTGTTGAAGTGAGAGAATGAAAGCAAAAAGCTGCAGACCATATCCCCAGAGATCACCTATATTAATTCGATATTTTATTGGGTACTAAAAAAGGAAACCAAAAAAACACACATAAAAACATTTAAAAAGTCATAAAATGACAAATGACATTATACAAAAATGCTCGCAATAGAGTCGCAACCCTCAATCACGTGACTGAAGAAAAGTCTTGTCTGCAAAAATATATACAGAGATATATAAATGTTAATAAAAAATATGGTCAGCACACCAGAGAACAGGACCTGCCGAGAACATTGATAAATATCTATAGATAATGAGTGAATGTGCAGATGCACCAAGACAACCAGGGAGACACAGAAAAAGAGAATATCATCATAGAAAAAGTCTTCAGCCATATGTGAGATGATTAACACATATCATGACGAAGCACCAAAGGTGCAAAAAATGATCAGATTGAAGTCAATGACAAAAGTATATAAACCTCTCTGTAAGCACACACTACTATGATGATATTCTCTTTTTCTGTGTCCCCCTGGTTGCTTGGTGCATCTGTACATTCACTCATTATCTATAGATATACTGTATATCAATCTTCTTGGCAGGTCCTGTTCTCTGGTGTGCTGACCATATTTTTATCAACATTTATATATCTCTGTATATATTTTTGCACACAAGACATTTGTTCGGTCACGTGATTGAGGGCTGCGATTCTATTGTGGGCATTTTAATATAATTTTATGTCATTTAATGACTTTTTAAATGTTTTTATGTGTGTTTTGTCGGTTTCCTTTTTTTGTACCCAATAAAATATTGACTTAATATAGGTGATCTCTGTGGATATGGTCTGCAGCTTTTTGCTTTCATTCTCTCAGTCTTAATTTTTTACTGGCCTCAAGTATATGCCTATTATTGTGTGGTGCCCTCCCTTTTCCCCTCTTTGCACTTCAGTTTTGTTGAAGTGCCAATAAAATAAATGTGTGTTTAATATTAAAGAGCATTTACTTTTTATTCCTGTGAGTGGTTGTTGTAGGGGCTCCAGGTTTGTCCGGACGCCCAAAATGCTGTTAAGATGGCACTGGTAGTTTCAGGGGACCAGATAGCTGTACCTGGAATTTTGGTGGTCTCCTTGTTTTCTGAGAGCCCCTTGAACATTTGTCAAGAGTCAGCATGTATTACATATATATATATATATATATATATATATATATATACACAGCTCTGGCAAAAATTAAGAGACTAGCAAATCAAACTCCTGTCATGGGAAGCCCAATCTCCAGACCTGAACCCCATTGAAAACCTCTGGAATGTAACCAAGAGGATGATGGATAGTCACAAACCATCAAACAAAGAAGAACTGCTTACCGTATATACTCGAGTATAAGCCGACCCGAGTATAAGCCGACCCCCCTAATTTTGCCACAAAAAAATGGGAAAACTTTTTGACTCGAGTATAAGCCTAGGGGGGAAAATGCAGCAGCTACCGGTAAATGTCAAAAGTAATAATAGATACCAATAAAAGTAAAATTAATTGAGACATCAGTAGGTTAAGTGTCTTTGAATATCCATATTGAATCAGGAGCCCCATATAATGCTCCATACTGTTCATTATGGCCCCATAAGATGTTCCATATTAAAATATGCCCCATATAATCCTGCATAAAGGTTAATAAAGGCCCCATAAGATGCTCCATAGACACATTTGCCCAATATAATGCTGCACAAATGCTGATTATGGCCCCATAAGATGCTCTATAAAGATATTTGCCCCTTATATTGCTGCACAAACGTTATGGCCCTATAAGATGCTCCATACAGACACTTGCCCCATATGCCGTAGTGCCCTACAAACATTATTTATGGCCCCATACAGACACTTGCCCCATATAGTGCTGCACAAACATTATGCCCCTATATAGTGCTGCAGAAACGTTATAGCCCCATATAGTGCAGCAGAAACGTTATGGCCCCATATAGTGCTGCAGAAACGTTATGGCCCCATATAGTGCTGCAGAAACATTATGGCCCCATATAGTGCTGCAGGAATGTTATGGCCCCATATAGTGCTGCAGGAATGTTATGGCCCCATATAGTGCTGCAGAAACGTTATGGCCCCATACAGTGCTGCAGAAACATTATGGCCCCATATAGTGCTGCAGGAATGTTATGGCCCCATATAGTGCTGCAGGAATGTTATGGCCCCATATAGTGCTGCAGGAATGATATGGCCCCATATAGTGCTGCAGGAATGTTAAGGCCCCATATAGTGCCGCAGGAATGTTATGGCCCCATATAGTGCTGCAGGAACGTTATGGCCCCATATAGTGCCGCAGGAATGTTATGGCCCCATATAGTGCTGCAGGAATGTTATGGCCCCATATAGTGCTGCAGGAATGTTATGGCCCCATATAGTGCTGCAGGAATGTTATGGCCCCATATAGTGCTTCAGGAATGTTATGGCCCCATATAGTGCTGCAGGAATGTTATGGCCCCATATAGTGCCGCAGGAATATTATGGCCCCATATAGTGCTGCATGAATGTTATGGCCCCATATAGTGCCGCAGGAATGTTATGGCCCCATATAGTGCTGCAGGAACGTTATGGCCCCATAGATGCTCCATACAGACACTTGCCCCATTTGCTGCGATAAAAAAAAAAATCACTTACTCACCTCTCCGTCGCTCAGGCCCCCGCACTTTCAATAGTCACCTGCTCCTCGTTCCGGGCGCCGATCTGTCTCCAGCACTGACGTTCAGCAGAGGGCGTGCACTGACCACGTCACCGCGCCCTCTGACCTCAGCGTCAGTGCTGGAGACAGATCGGCGCCCGGAACGAGGAGCAGGTGACTATCGCGCAGCGCAGCGCTCCCCTCCCCGTATACTCACCTGGTCCTGCCGCTGTGTAGTCCCTGCTTTCCCGACGCCGCAGCGCTTCATCCTGTACTCAGCGGTCACATGGTACCGCTGATTACAGTAATGAATATGCGGCTCCACCCCTATGGGAGGTGGAGCCGCATATTCATTTACTGTAATCAGCGGGACCATGTGACCGCTAAGTACAGGAAGAAGCTGAAGCTGCTGCTGCCGGTGCCGGGGAAGACAGGGACCTGCAGGGACCGCGCCTGGACTAGGTGAGTATTTTTAGACAGCCCCCGCTCCCCCTCCCCTGCCGACCCCTGGGTATGACTCGAGTATAAGCCGAGAGGGGCAATTTCAGCCCAAAAAAGTGGGCTGAAAATCTCGGCTTATACCCGAGTATATACGGTACATTTTTGCCCCAGAAGCAGTGTGAAAGACTGGTGGAAAGCATGCCAAGACGCATTAAAGCTGTGACTAAAAATCATGGTTATTCCACAAAATATTGATTTCAGAACTCTTCCGGAGTTAAAACATTAGTATTGTTGTTTCTAAAAGATTATGAACTTGTTTTCTTTGCATTATTTGAGGTCTGAAAGCACTGTTTTGTCTTTAAATTTGACTATTTTTCTTTAAAAAAAAAAAATATATATATATATATATATATATATATATATATATATATATACAGTATATATATATTGCTAGAAACTCCGGAGACATTGTCAGCAGTTTATAGAATAAAAGAACAATTTACATTTTACTCAAAAATATACATATAAAGAGAGAAATCAAACTGAACATTTTGCAGTGGTCTCTTAATTTCTGCCAAAGCAGATATATATATATATATATATATATATATATATATATATATATACAGGTCCTTCTCAAAAAATTAGCATATAGTGTTAAATTTCATTATTTACCATAATGTAATGATTACAATTAAACTTTCATATATTATAGATTCATTATCCACCAACTGAAATTTGTCAGGTTTTTATTGTTTTAATACTGATGATTTTGGCATACAACTCCTGATAACCCAAAAAACCTGTCTCAATAAATTAGCATATCAAGAAAAGGTTCTCTAAACGACCTATTACCCTAATCTTCTGAATCAACTAATTAACTCTAAACACATGCAAAAGATACCTGAGGCTTTTAAAAACTCCCTGCCTGGTTCATTACTCAAAACCCCCATCATGGGTAAGAATAGCGACCTGACAGATGTCAAGAAGGCCATCATTGACACCCTCAAGCAAGAGGGTAAGACCCAGAAAGAAATTTCTCAACAAATCGGCTGTTCCCAGAGTGCTGTATCAAGGCACCTCAATGGTAAGTCTGTTGGAAGGAAACAATGTGGCAGAAAACGCTGTACAATGAGAAGAGGTGACCGGACCCTGAGGAAGATTGTGGAGAAGGACCGATTCCAGACCTTGGGGAACCTGAGGAAGCAGTGGACTGAGTCTGGTGTGGAAACATCCAGAGCCACCGTGCACAGGCGTGTGCAGGAAATGGGCTACAGGTGCCGCATTCCCCAGGTAAAGCCACTTTTGAACCATAAACAGCGGCAGAAGCGCCTGACCTGGGCTACAGAGAAGCAGCACTGGACTGTTGCTAAGTGGTCCCAAGTACTTTTTTCTGATGAAAGCAAATTTTGCATGTCATTCGGAAATCAAGGTGCCAGAGTCTGGAGGAAGACTGGGGAGAAGGAAATGCCAAAATGCCTGAAGTCCAGTGTCAAGTACCCACAGTCAGTGATGATGTGGGGTGCCATGTCAGCTGCTGGTGTTGGTCCACTGTGTTTCATCAAGGGCAGGGTCAATGCAGCTAGCTATCAGGAGATTTTGGAGCACTTCATGCTTCCATCGGCTGAAATGCTTTATGGAGATGAAGATTTCATTTTTCAGCACGACCTGGCACCTGCTCACAGTGCCAAAACCACTGGTAAATGGTTTACTGACCATGGTATTACTGTGCTCAATTGGCCTGCCAACTCTCCTGACCTGAACCCCATAGAGAATCTGTGGGATATTGTGAAGAGAAAGTTGAGAGACGCAAGACCCAACACTCTGGATGAGCTTAAGGCCGCTATTGAAGCATCCTGGGCCTCCATAACATCTCAGCAGTGTCACAGGCTGATTGCCTCCATGCCACGCCGCATTGAAGCAGTCATTTCTGCCAAAAGATTCCCGACCAAGTATTGAGTGCATAACTGAACATTATTATTTGATGGTTTTTTTGTTTGTTATTAAAAAACACTTTTATTTGATTGGACGGGTGAAATATGCTAATTTATTGAGACAGGTTTTTTGGGTTATCAGGAGTTGTATGCCAAAATCATCAGTATTAAAACAATAAAAGACCTGACAAATTTCAGTTGGTGGATAATGAATCTATAGTATATGAAAGTTTAATTGTAATCATTACATTATGGTAAATAATGAAATTTAACACTATATGCTAATTTTTTGAGAAGGACCTGTATATATATATATATATATATATATATATATATATATATATATATATATATATATATATACACAGTACAGGCCAAAGGTTTGGACACACCTTCTCATTTAAAGATTTTTCTGTATTTTCATGACTATGAAAATTGTACATTCACACTGAAGGCATCAAAACTGCGAATTAACAACATGTGGAATTATATACTTAACAAAAAAGTGTTAAACAACTGAAAATATGTCATATTCTAGGTTCTTCAAAGTAGCCACCTTTTGCTTTGATGACTGCTTTGCACACTCTTGGCATTCTCTTGATGAGCTTCAAGAGGTAGTCACCGGGAATGGTCTTCCAACAGTCTTGAAGGAGTTACCAGAGATGCTTAGCACTTGTTGGCCCTTTTGCCTTCACTCTGCGATCCAGCTCTCCCCAAACCATCTCGATTGGGTTCAGCTCTGGTGACTGTGGAGGCCAGGTCATCTGGCGTAGCACCCCATCACTCTCCTTCTTGGTCAAATAGCCCTTACACAGCCTGGAGGTGTGTTTGGGGTCATTGTCCTGTTGAAAAATAAATGATGGTCCAACTAAACGCAAACCGGATGGAATAGCATGCGGCTGCAAGATGCTGTGGTAGCCATGCTGGATCAATATGCCTTCAAATTTGAATAAATGCCCAACAGAGTCACCAGCAAAGTACCCCCACACCATCACAACTCCTCCATGCTTCACGGTGGGAACCAGGCATGTAGAGTCCATCCGTTCACCTTTTCTGCATCGCACAAAGACACGGTGGTTGGTACCAAAAATCTCAAATTTGGACTCATCAGTCCAAAGCACAGATTTCCACTGGTCAAATGTCCATTCCTTGTGTACTTTAGCCCAAACAAGTCTCTTCTGCTTGTTGCCTGTCCTTAGCAGTGGTTTCCTAGCAGCTATTTTACCGTGAAGGCCTGCTGCACAAAGTCTCCTCTTAACAGTTGTTGTAGAGATGTGTCTGCTGCTAGAACTCTGAGTGGCATTGACCTGGTCTCTAATCTGAGCTGTTGTTAACTTGTGATTTCTGAGGCTGGTGACTCAGATAAACGAATCCTCAGAAGCAGAGGTGACTCTTGGCCTTCCTTTCCTGGGGCGGTCCTCATGTGAACCAGTTTCTTTGTAGTGCTTGATGGTTTTTGCCACTGCACTTGGGGACACTTTCAAAGTTTTCCCAATTTTTCTGACTGACTGACCTTCATTTCTTAAAGTAATGATGGCCACTCGTTTTTATTTACTTAGCTGCTTTTTTCTTGACATAATACAAATTCTAACGGTCTATTCAGTAGGACTATCAGCTGTGTATCCACCAGACTTCTGCACAACACAACTGATGGTTCCAACCCCATTTATAAGGCAACAAATTCAACTTATTAAACCTGACAGGGCACACCTGTGAAGTGAAAATTGTTCCCGGTGACTACCTCTTGAAGCTCATCAAGAGAATGCCAAGAGTGTGCAAAACAGTCATCAAAGCAAAAGGTGGGTACTTTGAAGAACCTAGAATATAAGACATATTTTCAGTTGTTTCACACTTTTTTTGTTAAGTATATAATTCCACATGTGTTAATTCATAGTTTTGATGCCTTCAGTGTGAATGTCGAATTTTCATAGTCATTAAAATACAGAAAAATCTTTAAATGAGAAGGTGTGCCCAAACTTTTGGTCTGTACTCTCGTATATATGGAACTGAGTGGCATAATGCCCCACACCACAGGATTAGTTCTTTGCTGATGCCGCTACACTGTTGGAATCTATACCTTAACTGTTCTGCTATATTCTGGTAGTAGCAGCTGGTTAATTGGATGTGATTAACCTTAGCTCTAAATCAATATATTGGATAAGAGGCATTCATGCATTGAAATACTGCTGGATAAGCCAAGTGGCTCATGGAATAGCAGAGCTGGATAAGCAGGTGCATGGAGTAACATGGAATAGTAGAGCTTGATATGTAGGATGGCACGTGATGTGAAACAATGTGGAACAGGGAAGCTAGTAGAGCAGACTCACAGTAGAGCTGAGTCTGTACACAGCCAGATATAGAGCCAGGCATCTAAATGCAGACCGCACCTTCACACAGCAGAGCCTTGCAGACTGGTCCGGCCAATTTTTATACAGCAAATCTGAGTGGGTGGACAGGGATGTTCAAACAGTTGAGCTGTGTTTGTGAAGTTACACTAGAAGGACAGAAGTCCAGCAAAGTAGTAATGACATGGATGACCAACTACCTGAATGCTCAGGCAGCATGCAACCACAATTGATGATCACATCACTTATCAGTTCATGACCTAAGCTCAGCAGTGGTCAAAAAAATGATCTAAAACATCTGAATAGCTCATGAGAAGCAAAATAAAAGTTCTGACTCGAAGTCAATTGGGATGCTGTAACAAAACCATAAATAAGCAATTGATGCTTGAAAACCCTCCAGTGTGGATAAAATCCTCCAAATAACAAAACAGAACAAACCTGCAAAAAAATTAGCTAAAAATCCACAAGAGTGATGTAAAAAGCTCATCACAAGTTATCACAAAATTTGGTAGCACTTGTTCTTGCCAAGGGTGGCACCACCCGATCTAAGGTTAAGGAGGACAATTAGTTTTTCACATGAAAGAAAAAGTTTTTTTTAATAAATCTTTATGTTCAAGAAGTGGGAGGATCATACAAAAGCAGCACTTTGCATTTACTTGTATTGTCTTCATTATATTTTAAAATGAGCTAATTGATCTGAAGAATTTAATTGTGATACATAAGCAAAAATATAAGAAATTGGGTAACGGCAAATACTTTCTTACATCACTGTATGCAAGACGTGGAAGGGGTCATCCACCACTGGACAATCTCAGCTTTATCAGTTCAGTGAAAAGAAGTCAATTTTCACCTCCTATAGCGACGCCGTTCGAGCGATGGCAGTGAAGTTGTTCCCAAGTGACGTGACATTGTTATGCCTTGTGCTGGCTGCATGCAATGAGAGCGGACGTCTACTTTGATGAAATAGTACATGCTGCAGCTGATGAGATGCTGCTCATTGGCTGCAGCCGGCACTTGACACAACTGTCGGAAACAGCGTCACCAACATTCCTGGAAGAGTGATGCTCCATAAGATGAGAATGGACTATTTGTATTTCAGTTCAAGCTTTGAATTGACTAAGCTGGGTTATCCAGTAGTAGGCTACCCCTTTAAGAAATACCAAACAAAATGTTTAAGTAATTAGGAAATACTAAGTAATGAAATGAAATGATTCATACTTACCTATGTGTGCTAAGACTAAACACAGAATAATAAGTACTGTTCCCAGTGCTGATCTGGTCACAAGGGCTCTGGGGGAGTTGTAATTATATACAGCAAGTAGCATGGTGCCTAGAAAAGCAAAGCAAAAAAACGCTGTAAGCCAATTACAATACATTCATCACTAAACAATGACTAAATCATAGTATATGTTGTTAAATAGGGTTTCCAATTCAAGGGTTATTTCCCAAAAAAGCAATTTATCCCCTATGCTTGACATAAGGCTGATCGCTGGGGGTCTGACCACTCGGACCACAAATTAATCCAAATATCCGAGCTTTAGAACCACAAGAATGTGCATAGTGGTAGGGTGCACATACATATCCTCCACCTTATTCATTGTCTACAGGAGTAGCTGAATCATGCTATGTATATTGGGGGTTGGCTTTGTCAAGACATCATACTGTATGACAAACTTTGTGGTGACCTTATAATGTGTAGGAGCTGTGTGGAGACATTATACTCTGTAGGGGGCTTTGTGGAAGAATGATATTGCATAGGAAGCTGTGAATGGACATCATAATGCATAAAGGGCTTTGTGGGGATATCATACTGTGCACAGGGCTGTGTGGGGACCCCAGTCTGTTTGGAGTTCTTTATATGGACATCATACTGTGTGTGGTGCTTTGTGAGGACATCATACTGCATGAAGGACTGTGTGATGGCCTCATACTGTTTGAAGGTCTTTATATGGACATCATACTGTGTGTGGTGGTGCTTTGTGAGGACATCATGCTGCATGAAGGAGTGTGTGGTGGCCGCATACTGTTTGGAGGTCTTTATATGGACATCATACTGTGTGTGGTGCTTTGTGAGAACATCATACTGCGTGAAGGATGGTGTGGTGGCCGCATACTGTTGTGGAAGTCTTTATATGGACATCATACTGTGTGTGTGTGTGGTGCTTTGTGAGGACATCATACTGCGTGAAGGGCTGTGTGGTGGCCCCACACCGTTTGGAGGTCTCTATATAGGCATCATACTGTGTTTGGATCTTTGTGACAACATTTTGGCAACACTGCACTGTGTGTGGGAGTTTGTGGAGATAGCATACTATTTGAAGGGGCATCATACTGTTTAATACTCCACAACAGTCATGGTCTCACAAATGACCCCTTGAGAAAATTAGTTGAAGACCACGGCGCTATCCTATAGTTAGTTGTTAACTTGTTTTTTTGGGGGAATAAACCTTTAAAGGGAACGTGTCATTCAAATATATCCTATTGTTTACAATTAAAAACATGAAAGGTGTGTATGATAATCTCGGCCCAAGATAATGAGCAAGAATAGACCATGTCATGAACCAAAATAATGGAAATGAAGTTGGAACATTCAAAAATAAAAAAAAATCAATACCCTCAATAACAATAATGATATTATTATTATTATTATTATTTATTTATATAGCACCATTAATTCCATGGTGCTGTACATGAGAAAGGGGTTACATACAGGGTTATAGATATCATTTACAGTAAACAGGTTTACAGTGACACACTGGTACAGAGGAGAGAGGACCCTGTCCTTGCGGACTTACATTCTATGGGATAGTGGGGAAGAGACAGAAGGTAGGGGTGAGGCGGCGGCGGCTCTGACGGTGGTGAGGCAGCGGCTTGGTTATTGTAGGCTGTAAGCTTTCCTGAAGAGATGGGTTTTCAGGTTCTGTCTGAAGGATCCGAGGGTGGTGGATAATCGGACGTGTTGAGGCATGGAATTCCAGAGGATGGGGGATATTCGGGAGAAATCTTGGACGCTGGAAAGAAGCAGGGCACGTACGAGGGTGAGTATATACCTAATAGGAATATACTCACCCTCGGCTTCTTTCCGGCAGCCTTCCTTCTTAAGAATGAGCGCGTTCAGGGCCTTAGATGACGTCATGGCTTTGTGATTGGTCGCGGCGGCCCACGTGACCGCTCAGCGACCAATCACAAGCCGTGACGTAATTCTCATGGCCTAAATTCCTAGAATGAGGAATTTAGGACCTGAGAGAATTACGTCACGGCTTGTGATTGGTCGCTGAGCGGTCACGTGGGCCACCGCGACCAATCACAAAGCCGTGACGTCTTCTAAGGCCCTGAACGCGCTCATTCTTAGGAACGGAAGATGCCGATTACTACCAGGGCTCGTCGGAGAGGTGAGTATATCAATATTTTTTATTTTAATTCTTTATTTTACACTTAAATGTGGATTCCGATACCGATTTCCGATATCGCAAACATATCGGAACTCGGTATCGGAATTCCGATACCAGATTCAGAAGATCGCTGACCTCATGGCCGACCCCATACAGGGGTCGGGTCGGGTTTCATGAAACCCGACTTTGTCAAAAGTCGGCGACTTCTGAAAATGGTCGACCCGTTTCGCTCAACCCTACTTACCATGTGTCAATGTTGACCTCAGTGTGAATAAGGGCAGACAACAGGACTGGGCCCAACCAGTAGAACACCAGTCTGGGGAAGCCTTATATACAATTTCCAGCGCAGGAAACGATGGTCACACCCCATCTTGCACAGAATGCAATAATACAAAGAAAAAAGCACAAAAATTGAGCTTGACTTGAGTTGGTATACATGTAGCACATAAACGCATGTTTACATTGGCCACAAAACACATAAAACCTACCAGAGAAAAAGTGAGCAAAAACCCTGATGTAACTAAGTAAATGTAAAGCAAAAAGTGTATTTAAATAACACAGAGTTGTTAGTAATATATATAAGAAAGAATTGTACTAGAGAATCTTATTATGTGGCTCAGTCCAAAATACAAAAAAAAAAATTAAGAAAAAAGATACCAAAAAAATCTGATAAATGGTGCAAATAGGGACGTATCTTCTCCTATCAATTAATAAAACAGAAAAAATTCAAAATACCTCTTTGGATGTGAGTCCTGGGAAGCACTGCCATTCATGGGCTGGATGTGTTAATTTTGATTTACTTGTCCTGTGTGAGCCTGTGTTTGGCTCTTTCACTTGGATCCACCCGATGCAAGCTGCAAGCCCTGTCCATTGAAAAAAATCCCAGAGGAATTTTTTGAGGATACACTATTAGTGTTGAGCGATACCTTCCGATATTCGAAAGTATCAGTATCAGATTGGATCGGCCGATACCGGCAAAATATCGGATCTCGCCGATACCGATACCCGATACCAATACAAGTCAATGGGACACAAATATCGGAAGGTATCCTGGATGGTTCACAGGGTCTGAAGGAGAGGAAACTCTCCTTCAGGCCCTGGGATCCATATTCATGTAAAAAATAAAGAATAAAAATAAAAAATATGGATATACTCACCCCTCCGGCAGACCCTGGACCTTAGCGATGTAACCGGCAGTCTCCGTTCCTAAGAATGCAGAGTGAAGGACCTTCGATGACATCGCGGCTTGTGATTTGTCACGTGACCTTTTCATGTGACCGCTCACGCGACCAATCACAAGCCGCGACGTCATCGCAGGTCCTACACTCACACTGCATTCTTAGGAACGGAGGCTGCCGGTTACATCGCTAAGGTCCAGGGTCCGCCGGAGGGGTGAGTATATCCATATTTTTTATTTTTATTCTTTATTTTTTACATGAATATGGATCCCAGGGCCTGAAGGAGAGTTTCCTCTCCTCCAGACCCTGGGAACCATACACTGGGAACTTCTGATTCCGATTTCCGATATCACAAAAATATCGGAACTCGGTATCGGAATTCCGATACAGCAAATATCGGCTGATACCCGATACTTGCGGTATCGGAATGCTCAACAATGTAAAGCTATATCAGTTTTCCGCCAGGTGAGTGCATGAAGTTGTGCACCCATCAAAGACTATTATATATTGTGTTTACGCACTTAGGGTGCCATGTTTTGTCTGTTATTCTCTCCCGAACAGGTTTTTCTTAGTTTATTCATATATAGTTATTGAAAGGAATTCTTTCTAATCAGTTGAAGATTGCCACCCCAGACAATGAAGCGGAGCGAGCAGCCTTGAGTGAAAATGGAGCATTATAACAACAGAATTGAGAGGAGAAAGGAACTGTTATCCTCTAGTGATGAGCGAGTATATTCGTTACTTGGGTTTTCCCAAGCATGCTCGGGTGGTCCTCCATTAAGAACATGACCGATACAAGGTTGGATAATTTCTTTTCTGAACCTGTGATTAATATTGAGACTAAAAAGAGCATCACTGGTCTTTTCTTGGAATTTGAAAAACATATGAAGGTAGAGATAAGACATCAGATCGATGCAGAATTTTAGGTATTTGTATTGACCAAAAAATAGTTCCAAATGGTTTTAAGATTCATTTTAATAGTACTTTAATAGTAATTTTACTAACAATTGGAATAATATTTTAAATGATTGTTCTTATAGTCTCATGAGTTTACTAGTGGAAAAGTGTTCCGAGCTAGCTACAGTAGTAAAGCCCCAATGATTTGTGAAAAGAAATTATTTGAACTTGAAAAGTTTAAAGGTTTACATTTTTTTGATCTAGTGAATGATGATATCACCAGGAAACTCAAAGTATTTGAAAACGATTTAGTAAATATAAAAACATTTTGAAGGGATACCGTTAAAACTAAATCAATGTCAAAGGGACCAATTAGGAGTAAAAACCTGACAGGTACTAAGAAAAACCCTGGCAAATTAACAACAGAAGTTCTGGCCCCTCAGGAATCAGGTGTAAAGCAAACAAGGATCATAATCAACTCAAATATAAAAGGGTGTACTAGGTACTGGCACAACTAACTCTCAAATTAAGTTACCTTTAAGTACGTCTGCCCCTGAGAATTTTTTACACTGTATCCAATAAAAATGCAAAAAAGAAAAAATCCTCATTTACTGAAAAAAACATTCCACTTAGAGCCCAAGATTATTGTAATGAAAAAATGCTTCAACATAATCTTTCACTAATCCTGCTCTTCATTCACTGGATATTCCAACAGCTTCACACAGGTTGAATTTGATATAAATGAACTAACCATCCATGACAGCACAGAATCCTCATCTACATTCACAACAGTATTGCAAGCACCTACACCATCTCCATCCTCAGTTATAGCCAACATCTCTTTTTTAGAGATAGGTCCCACACGTCAAAGTGTTTCAGAAATAATTTTACCACCACTAATCAGTTCCTGCTCCTGCTCAGAACCTGCTCAGCGGAGACGTCGGTCCCAGCGTCTGGCTCAAGCTGATACTGTGCGACTGGTTACTGTTGCCCTTCCAGGCTCCGCCTTTGTAGCCAGCACTGATCAGTAGCAAGCAGGTCTTTCTGGGACTAAGTCCTGCTTTTCCCATACTGAGCATGCCCACGGGACGACCTCCCATTGGAGGTCGGGGGTCACATGCTCAGGTCCTGTTGCTGCTCCTATTGGACCATCAGGAAGGTCCTGGAGTGCTACTGCTATAAAAGGTTCGCATGGCCACTCGGTGTAAACTGATTTACTTGTGTGTGCGTAGATGAATGCCTGTTGATGGATGAAAGCTCCGAATCATTCCCATCCCTAGTGCTGTTGCCTGCTCGTGAATGGTGGAAGCTACCTAGCGCCAGACAGTGCTACTCTGTACATCCAGCACACAATTCCGCATCTCTCAGCAGCAACCGCCAGTGCGGTGCCGTGTGCTTAGTGCGCTTTCCAGGCCTTGGTTAGGGTGGTTAGTGGCATCCAGAGTGGCGTTGTATGCACTTTTGTGCCATAAATTATTATTATTAGTTCAGTTCTACTCCTGACACCACAGGAATGGTGTCGAGCGTAAGAGGTCTAGAGGAACTCTTTCCCTGTGTCTTGGGACAGAGTTCTGTGACCCTTTACTTTCGCTCTCTGTGCGGTATCGCGGCCCTGTGACGCAACAGGATTCGCTTCCTTCATACCGGGTGAAGCTAACCCGTGCATGTACTCACATTATACCGCCATCTAGTCCGCCATTACTAAGCAGCAGGTGTCCTTTATGCACGGTGGACCCCGGACTGCGAACGCACCTCATATCCTCTCTAAATATTATTTGGTGCGTTCCAACAGTCCTAACACTTACTCTTAGAAGGCATTTTTTATTGACTGAAAAAAATGGGGACATTGGGGATTCCAAAAAAAAATATTGATCCTAATAGAGACAAACGAGGAAAGGGAATATATTCACAAGGAGGTACGCTAAAAATCTCTATTTAATTTTCATCAACGTAGAGGACCAAATATAGACACTTTTTTTCATTAGTATCTGAAGAATTCAGGAAATGGGAAAATAATAATAACAAAAATAGAATCGAAAAGCATGGAATTGGGAAAAATAAGATAAAAAGGGAGAACAATATCTCTCAAAAAGAAAAAGTGGCATTGGAGAATTTGAGACAAAATATAGACATAGTAATAAGGCAAGCTGATATAGGTGGGAGTAATTGTGCAAAATAGATCTGATTATATTGAGGAGGCTCTGAACATATTGTCTGATATAAAATACTACATTTTGAAAAAGATCCTACACAATCCTTTATTCGGGATTATCGGCATATGATCAATGAAGCCTATGAGAGGAATATTCTTAATAAACCAGAAAAAAGGTTTTAACAAATCCTGCGCCAACCCTGGCGTTATTTTATCATCTACTGCATAAGAACGCTAAAAAACCACCTGGCAGACCTATTATATCAGGAATAGGGTCCTTTACTTTTCATCTTTCTCATTATATTGATTTGTTTTTGCAAGCTCTAGTAATGTCTCTTCCTTCTTATTTGAGAGATTCTATACAATGAATCGAGGAATTGAGGCATATTGAATGGGAAGACAATATATTCTTTCATCTCATTGGATGCAAATTCATTATATTCAAGCATGGTTCATGAAATGGCGGGAAATGCAGTGGGTTTCTATTTAGAAAGGACAGAGATGCTTCCCAAAAAAGGGATTTTTTGATAAGGGTTCTGAAATTAATTCTTGAACATAATGTGCTTACTTTTGAAGGAGTACCGTATTTTCAGTTGCTCGGCATCGCGAAGGGAACTTGGGTCGCACCAAGTTTCGCAAATTTATTCATGGGGTGATTTGAGTTCTCATCATCACTCTCTAAGCCTATTATCCCCCACAAAATAAGACTTTATAAGCTCTTCAGAGTGATCTGATTATCATGTAGAAGGGGACAGAGGAGCAAGCGGCACAATTAATAAAGAAGCTAAATAGTAACACCTGGCGGAACACCTTCAGATCACAAATCAACAAAGTAAAAATGCGAATTGAGATACTGATTTGGCTTTTATCCTAAGTCATATTGCACGACTCGTTAAAGGGGTGATTGAGACTTGTAGGATCGCTACTTCCAACAGGTGGTGCTATAGACTTAAGTCCTCTTTTTCTCAGAAGAGGCAATGTGCAAAGTAAAAATGGTGTTTCTTTTTTTTTTTTTTTTTTAACCAATTAACTTTTTATTAGCAATAAAGAAATAGGTACATACAAAAATCCCCCGCAGGGGAAACAAAGAGGGAAAAAGGAACAAGGGGGAGGGGGAGGGGGAACAATACACATTAAAATGGTGTTTCTTGATTTGGAGATCGGCCATAGTGGGAAAAAAATTATCACAAATAAAATAAATTTAAAAAAAGTGGATTCAAATGGCTTTTTAGATTTTATTAGTGCACATTACAAAAAGTGGAAGGTCAATATACCCCGCAGTCAATTTTTTTATATAAGAAAGAGAATCTGATTATGTGGCTCAGTCCAAAATCCTAAAAAGAAAATGTAAAGAAAAAAAGATACCCCAAAAATCTGATAAATGGTGCATATAGGGACGTATCTTCTCCTATCAATTAATAAAAAAGAATACATTCAAAATATCATCTTTGGATGTGAGTCCTGGGAAGTGCTGTCGTTTGTGGGCTGGATGTGTTCAGTTTTATGAAGAGACAGAAGGATTTGTACTAGCGACATCCATTAAAGATCTGACGTTAGTTCTCCAAGATGTTTAGAACAACATCACTGACAGGTTCCTTCAAAAACTGTGTGTAATTGGAACTAGAAGAATTGATGCAGCATTATGGGGAAGGAAACAATAGGTTGAGGGTGGCAGGAGCTCTGGTGTTGGTGAGGCAGTATCTCCGGTAGTGATGAGGAGGCAGTGGGGTCAGTGCAGGCTGTAGGCTTTCCTGAAGAGATGGGTTTTCTGGTTCTGTCTGAAGGATCCGAATGTGGTTGATAGTCGGACGTGTTGGGGCAGAGAATTCAAGAGGATAGGGGATATTCTTGAGAAGTCTTGGAGGCGGTTGGATGAGGAGCGAATAAGTGTGGAGGAGAGAAGGAGGTCTTGGGAGGACCGGAGATTACGTGAGGGAAGATATCGGGAGATTAGTTCAGAGATATATGGAGGAGACAGGTTATGGATCGCTTTGTAGGTCAGTATTAGTCATTTGAACTGGATACACTGAGGGAATGGGAGCCAGTGAAGAGATTTGCAGAGGGGGGAAGCGGAGGAGTAGCGAAGAGAGAAATGAATTAGTCGGGCAGCAGAGTTAAGGATGGACTGGAGAGGTGCAAGGGTGTTAGCAGGGAGGCCAAAGAAAAGTATGTTGCAGTAGTCAAGGCGGGAGATGATGAGGGCATGCACAAGCATTTTAGTAGATTGACGGTTGAGAAAAGGATGGATTCTGCAGATATTTTTGAGCTTGAGGCGACAGGAGGTGGACAGAGCTTGGATGTGCGGTTTGAAGGACAGGGCAGAGTGAAAGGTTACTCCGAGGCAGTGGACTTCCGGTACGGGGGAAAGCATGATGTTGATGATTGCGATAGATAGGTCAGGTAAGGAAGATCTATGGGATGGACGAAATAAGATGAGTTCAGATTTGTCCACATTGAGTTTGAGGAAGCGAGAGGAGAGGAAGGAGGATATGGCTGATAGACACTCTGGGATTCTGGACAGCAGAGCGGTGACATCTGGGCCAGAGAGGTATATCTGAGTGTCATCAGCATAGAGGTGGTACTGGAATCCATGGGACTTTATGAGTTGTCCCAGGCCAAGTGTATAGATTGAGAAGAGTAGGGGTCCTAAAACAGAGCCTTGGGGGACTCCAACAGAGAGAGGGTGGGATGATGAGGTAGTGTGAGAGTGGGAGACGCTGAATGTGCGGTTGGAAAGGTACGAGGAGATCCAGGATAGGGCGAGGTCTTTGATGCCAAAGGAGGAGAGGACCTGTAGTAGGAGGCAGTGGTCAACTGTGTCAAAAGCAGAGGACAGGTCAAGAAGGAGGAGTACAGAGTATTGTCCGTTAGCTTTGGGGGTAAGTAGTTCATTAGTGATTTTGGTCAGGGCTGTCTCAGTTGAGTGATGGGGGCAGAAACCAGATTGTAGATTGTCAAAGAACAAGTTAGATGAGAGGTGGGAGGAAAGTTCAGAGTGGACGTTCTGCTCCAGGAGTTTGGAAGAGAATGGGAGCAGCAATATTGGGCAATAGCTGGACATAGCAGTTGGATCAAGGGTTGGCTTTTTAAGGATAGGCATGATTGTGGCATGTTTGAAAGCAGAAGGGAAGGTGCCAGAAGTTAGTGATAGGTTGAAGAGGTGGGTTAGGGATGGGATAAGTGTGGTGGTGAGGTTGGGGAGGAGGTGGGATGGGATGGGGTCTAGCGCACAGGTGGTGAGGTGCGATTTGGAGTTGAAACAATTAAGACCCCCTTCAGTGATGCTGGATAGGGTCGATCTTATTTTTAAAGTGTGTGGCAAAGTCCTCAGCAGAGATGAGGGAGGTTGGAGGGGGCAGTTTGGGGCGAAGGAGGGACTTAAAGGTTTTGAATAACTATTTGGGGTTGTAGGATAGGGAAGATACAAGGGTTGTGAAGTAGGCCTGTTTAGCAAAGGTGAGAGCAGATTTAAAAGCGAGTGTTGCTTCTTTGAATACAGTGAAGTCATCTTGCGAGTGTGTTTTCTTCTAACGCCACTCTGCAACCCTGGACATTTGCAGAGCTTTTTAGTGGTGTTCTTGTGCCGAGGTTGTCTATTGATACGTCGCACTCTGCCATGTGCGAGAGGGGCAACCGTGTCAATAGCTGATGCGTTAGTGGCATTGTAGAAAGCAGCGGCACTGTCTGTGTTGTGGAGTGAGGCTATGGATGCCAGTGGTAGGATGAAGTCAGAGAGTGTGTGGGTGTCCAGGTGTGCAAGGTTTCTGTGGGGGTGCGCATGTTGCTGGACATGGGTGACCGTTGAGGAGGACAGGGATGAGAAAGTGAGCAGATGGTGGTCGGATAGAGGGAGAGGGGAGGTGGTGAAGTTAGATAGCAGAGTCGCGTGAAGACGAGGTCTAGTGTATGTCGGTCTGTATAGGTGGCTGCAGAGGACCACTGAGTAAGTCCAAAGGATGAGGTAAGGGACAGAAGTTTGGAAGCTGTTGACTGAAGGGTATTAATGGGGATGTTGAATTCACCCATGATGATGGTGGGAATGTCAGCAGAGAGGAAGTGAAGAAGCCAGGTAGAGAATTGGTCAATAAAGGCAGTGGCCGGGCCTGGAGGTCGGTATAGTAGATGCGGACAGAGTGGACTTCAAAAGAGGGGAGGATAAGGGAGGGAAGAGGTGGGATTGTGTTAAAGGTGCAGTTTGAAGAAAAGAGAAGACCCACTCCTCCACCATGTCTGTTGCTGGGGCGAGGGATGTGGGTGAAGTGGAGGCCTCCGTAACACAGCGCAGCAGGGGAGGTGGTGTCAAAGGGTGTTAGTCATGTTTCTGTGAGGCCGAGGAAGGCAAGATTGTGAGAGAGAGAAAGGTTGTGAATCACATGAAGCTTATTGCAGATTGAGCGGGCATTCCAGAGTGCTCCATAGAGAGGGAGCAGGGGGGTAGGCGTCAGGGGCATGGGTTTTATGTTGGAAAGATTGCGGTAGTTCAAATTAGATAGGGAGTGATAGGAGGGGGTAGTAATGGGAGGTATGAGCTGTGGGGGTCCAGGGTTTCGAGATATGTCTCCATCAGTGAGGAGAAGCAGAGAAAGGGAGAGTAGGTGGGAGAAGGAGAGTGGCCGGCTTGGTTTATGTTTTATTAGGACAGATTTGAGGTTGAGAAGTAGGTCAGCAGAGGAGGACAGGTGGGGAGGTAAGAGGGAAGGGGAGATGATTATAAGGTTAGAGAGTACTGTGGTTTGTGATAGGGAAGGAGAGCGAGGATTAGTGGAGCAAACACTGTAAGGGCATAGGTAAACATGGTGAAGGAGTAAGATGGGTTAATAAAAAAGATAGGTCGCAGTAATAGGAAGTGCTTACACAGCAGCCATACCCAATAGTGACAGATACATAGAGTGGGTGTCATGCAGCTGCAGTGCAGTACAGCGCAACCTCCACCAGGGGGAGCTTGGTAGGGAAGCGAGACTGCACACACAGAGCAACTGAACAGATGCCACCTAGTGGCGAGAGCGTGGTCAGGAAAGCCAAGTCAGAGCACAAGACAGCACAACAGTACAAAAGGATTTAAACAGAATGGATAGTCAGGACGTAGCAAGGGATCAGTAAACCAGGATGGGCAAAATACGGTACAATAGGGACAAACTGAAAACGGAGTCAAAAAGCCAAGCCAGGAGGTCAGAACCAGAGAGTCAAGCAGATCTACAGACAAACAAAGAGACACTGGGAAAGGGCAGGCAGGGGGAGATAACAGACACAGAACAAGTCAGGGTTCACAGTAGGACAAATCAAGGGCTTCCAGAGTCAGGTTCACATGCCGAAGACAGAACTATAGCTGACACCACCCTCAGGATACCTGGGAGCTAAATAGTAAACCCTGTTATGATCCTTAGTGGCTGAGGATCACAGAACTGACTAGCTAAGTAACTGAACATAGGACGAGCTCTAGGGAGGTGGTAACTGGACTGACCACAATCCTGATCCTAACCGCACACACTAAAGGTAGCCGGTGAACGTGCCTAAATTCCTAGACGTCTCGACGCAGCCTGAGAAACTAGCTACCCCTAGAGAGAAAGAAAAGATCTCACTTGCCTCAGAGAAATAACCCCAAAGATATAGAAAGCCCCCAACAAATAATAACGGTGAGGTAAGGGGAAAATACAAACGCAGAAATGAAACAGATTCAGCAAATGAGGCCCGCTAATACTAGATAGCAGAAGATAGATAGGAAACTGTGCGGTCAGTAGAAAACCCTATACAAAATATCCACACTAAGAATTCAAGAACCCCCACACCAACTAACGGTGTGAGGGGAGAAACTCAGCCCCCTAGAGCTACCAGCAAGCAAGGAAATCACATACTAGCAAGCTGGACAAAGACTAATAATAACCCAAGAAACATATTGAACACTGATGAGCAAAAAATGAACAAACAGAAACTTAGCTTCTCTTGGAGAGACTGATAACGAAGGTAGTCAGGAGAGATCAAAATAGCACTGAATACATCGACAGCAGGCAACAACTGAAAGTCCAGGTGAGCTAAATAGGAAACCAACTAGCAGATAATGAGACAGCTGACCCCAGCCACAGACCCGCAGAATGACAAAAAGAGCCACCAGAGGGAGCCCAAAGATAGCACTCACACAGTACCACTTGTGACCACAAGAGGGAGCCCAAAAACAACAGAAGGGGCTCAACAGAAGGAACCACGGGCACCACATACCTCCGCAACAAAGACCTATGGAACACATTATGAATGGCAAACGATGCTGGGAGGTCCAAACGAGATGACACAGGGTTAAGGATTTCCAAAATCTTATAAGGACCGATGAAGCGAGGCTTGAACTTAGGAGAGGAGACCTTCATAGGAACATAACGAGAAGACAGCCATACCAAATCCCCAACAAGAAGTCGGGGACCCACGCCGCGACGGCGGTTGGCAAAGCGCTGAGCCTTCTCCTGTGACAACTTCAAATTGTCCACCACATGGTTCCAAATCTGCTGCAACCTATCCACCACAGAATCCACCCCAGGACAGTAAGAAGGCTCCACCTGACCCGAGGAAAAACGAGGATGAAAACCAGAATTACAAAAAAAAGGCGAAACCAAAGTAGCAGAACTAGCCCGATTATTAAGGGCAAACTCGGCCAATGGTAAGAAAGTAACCCAATCATCCTGATCAGCAGAAACAAAACATCTTAAATAAGTTTCCAAGGTCTGATTAGTTTGCTCGGTTTGGCCATTCGTCTGAGGATGGAAGGCCGACGAAAAAGACAAATCAATGCCCATCTTAGCACAAAAGATCCGCCAAAATCTGGACACAAACTGGGATCCTCTGTCAGACACAATATTTTCAGGGATGCCGTGCAAATGAACCACATTCTGAAAAAATAGAGGAACCAAATCGGAGGAGGAAGGCAACTTAGGCAAGGGCACCAAATGTACCATTTTAGAAAAACGATCACACACCACCCAGATGACAGACATTCTCTGAGAGACTGGAAGATCCGAAATAAAATCCATGGAAATGTGCGTCCAAGGCCTCTTCGGGACAGGCAAAGGCAAAAGCAAACCGCTGGCACGAGAACAGCAAGGCTTAGCCCGAGCACAAATCCCACAGGACTGCACAAAGGAACACACATCCCGTGACAAGGAAGGCCACCAGAAGGACCTAGCCACCAAATCTCTGGTACCAAAAATCCCAGGATGACCTGCCAACACCGAAGAATGAACCTCGGAAATAACTCTGCTGGTCCATCTATCTGGGACAAACAGTCTCTCTGGTGGACAACGGTCAGGTCTATCCACCTGAAATTCCTGCAGCACTCGTCGCAAATCTGGGGAAATGGCAGACAAAATCACTCCCTCTCTGAGGATACCAGCCGGCTCTGAAACTCCCGGAGAATCAGGCACAAAACTCCTAGAAAGAGCATCAGCCTTCACGTTCTTCGAACCAGGCAGGTACGAGACCACGAAATCGAAACGGGAGAAAAACAACGACCAACGAGCCTGTCTAGGATTCAGCCACTTGGCAGACTCGAGATAAATCAGATTTTTGTGATCAGTCAAGACCACCACACGATGCTTAGCTCCCTCGAGCCAATGTCGCCACTCCTCAAATGCCCACTTCATAGCCAACAACTCCCGATTACCAACATCATAATTCCGCTCGGCAGGCGAAAACTTTCTTGAAAAGAAAGCACAAGGCTTCATCACAGAGCAATCAGAGCTTCTCTGCGACAAAACAGCCCCTGCTCCAATCTCAGAAGCATCAACCTCGACCTGAAAAGGAAGAGAGATATCAGGCTGACATAAGACTGGAGCCGAAGAAAACTGGCGCTTCAGCTCCCGAAAGGCTTCCACGGCCGCAGGAGACCAATTAGTCACATCAGAACCCTTCTTGGTCAAATCCGTCAAGGGTTTAACCACGCCAGAAAAATTAGCAATGAAGCGACGGTAAAAATTAGCAAAACCCAAGAACTTCTGAAGACTCTTAACAGATGTAGGCCGAGTCCAGTCATGAATAGCCTAGACCTTGACTGGGTCCATCTCAATAGTAGAAGGAGAAAAAATAAAACCCAAAAAGGAAACCTTCTGTACTCCGAAGAGACATTTTGAGCCCTTCACAAATAAGGCATTGGCACGCAGGACCTGAAATACCATCCTGACCTGCTTCACATGGGACTCCCAATCATCAGAAAAGACCAAAATGTCATCCAGATACACAATCATAAATTTATCCAGATATTCTCGGAAGATGTCATGCATGAAGGACTGAAACACAGAAGGAGCATTAGAAAGTCCAAAAGGCATCACCAAGTACTCAAAATGGCCTTCGGGCGTATTAAATGCTGTTTTCCATTCATCACCCTGCTTAATACGCACAAGGTTATACGCACCACGAAGATCTATCTTGGTGAACCAACTGGACCCCTTAATCCGAGCAAACAGATCAGACAATAATGGCAAAGGATACTGAAATTTGACCGTGATTTTATTTAGAAGACGATAATCTATACAAGGTCTCAGAGAACCATCCTTCTTGGCCACAAAAAAGAATCCTGCACCAAGAGGGGAGGAGGACGGGCGAATATGTCCCTTCTCCAAAGACTCCTTTATATAACTCCGCATAGCGGCATGTTCTGGTACAGACAAATTAAAAAGTCGTCCCTTAGGGAACTTACTACCAGGAATCAAATTTATAGCACAATCACAATCCCTATGAGGCGGCAGGGCACCGGATCTGGGCTCATCAAAT